>NC_077232.1:20561421-20888385 GCF_027887165.1 Monodelphis domestica | reverse complement strand
AGTTTTTCAAAGACTGGAGAACTCTGTTTTTCCTCCTATTCATCATTATATAGCATGGGTGCCACACCACAAGGATTCAGGTCACAGAACAAGTATTTCATAGCTAGAAAAAAACTTAGTGACTCTAGTCCAGGATATATTTATTTATATCTATAGTTAGTTCTATATCTAATTAATGTATGCACATTTTGTTGCCTTTGTAATTTTTTATATTTTATTTTAGATATTTGAAAAAATCCTTATTCTGAGTTTATAAGTTTCCCTACAGAGCCAGAGCTTCCTGATACCAAAAAAAAAAAAAAGGCATTTACCTTATCCTTCATAGTATTTTGAACTTCTAAAGTGAGGACCTCAAAGTTCATCACAATTTCCCATTCAGGAACTATGTCGAAAATATTAGTGTGTCATTATTAGTTCCATTACATGGTTCCTTGTACTTCAAGGAGTCATGTTCATCCAGCATTTTCTAATGATGAAACTTAAAATCAAGGTCCAGATTTCTATTTAGAGTTATTATATAATGTTTTTTTTTTCCTATTGAGGAATCATTCCTTTGGAACATTCTGGAAGCCCTACCACAATTGATTGCACTAGGAGAGTGAAATAAAGATGAGAGGCATAGATGTCTCTCTTTTCTATCTGAAAATCCTGAAAATCTCAATATATAGTTAAGATTTTTGTGGGGTTTTCCATAATGAATACATGTGCATCTCTGAAATGAAAGTTAGCTCTCTGTTAAATATGCCCACATACCTCTTTAGAACTGGACTTGAGGACAAGATCAAGGATCAAATTCAAATATGACAATTCTTATCTGGATGAACTTGGGAGCATTTCAGTTTCCTTATTTGTAAAAATGCAATACAATATGAAATTCCCTTAATTAATGTGGAAAAGTTAGCTTTAAAGTATTGGCTTTTTTCCTTCCAGTTCACTATGGCTAGAATTTCTCCCTTTCACCTCCTAGATTCGTTGACTTCTTTGAAAGTCAAATAAAAACCTACCTTCTACAGGAAGCCCTTCTTCATCCTTCTTAATGCTAATAATTTCCCTCTGAAACACAGACATATACATATATCCATTGGAGCACAAATGTAATATTTGCATTGTTTGTACATAATTGTTTGCTTGTTGTTTCTTTCTCCCATTAGTCCATGAACTCCTTCAAAGCCAATAATATTTCTGCCTTTCTTAATATCAATCGCTTTGCTTAGCATAGTGTCTGGCACATAATAGGCATGTAAGTGCTTGTTCCCTTGACTTTTTGCTATCATATGTCTCTACGATATTGACATCACTTTGTTGTTTCTATTGCCTGGGAAAGGAACAGCTTATTGGATGGGAAGTTGAAGGGGACAAAAAGAAGTTTGCTGGTAGATTTGAGCTGATGTAGTTGATAGACTTTAGATAGTTCAATGGATTTTTTCCATTTTCTATTTCTTAAGTCCCTAGTACTTCAGAGACATTTGTCTTTGCAAACTTGAAGTCACACCCAGAATTTCCTCTATTTTGGTTGATCCTATCACCATCATGGCTATAAAAAGACCTCTTTATTCTAAACAGTTAAGCCCATAAAGAGGAAGAAATTAAATGGGCCAGCATTTGAACCATGGATAGTTCTTGGACAGGCTAATGGCCATTCCAGTTTGTAGTCAGTAAAGAACATCATACTGGGACTTATTAGCTATAAGCTAACCACATCATCATTGGAGATCATTACTAAATGCCTTAGTTTGGAAAGGATGTCTTATTAGGACTATTTTCTAATGAATACTTTAACATTCTTAAAATGTTTAAAGAGAGGGCAAGTTAAAATTTTCTCACCTTACATGTTCTTGTTTTTCTCTTAAAAATAGCAAGAGGGGGGTCAGATTGGGTTTCCCTGTCTTCTGTTTTTCATGAGTCTCTGTCTTACTCCTCCTGTCTCACTCTTCACCCCTCACCCACTACCACCTCAGCACATGGACAATCCGATCTCATAACAGAATTGTGCGACTTCTTTGGGTGAAAAAGGAAGGAAGCATTTTCTTCCTAAGAAGCAAAAATGTATCACCTTTATCTTAGGGAGATGTTCTCCCTCAAGTTTCTCCTTTCTTGGGAATTATGCTATTAAGAGATAAACTAATTAGATGGGACTTTCCATCTTCATAACTTAAAATGGTCTATAGAGATTTATTTAATATGGAAATACAATGTTTTCTTTAACTTAAGGATTCAATTAAATTTAATTATTGAACCATTCTCAGAATCTTCAAATTCCTGTATATTAAAGCATAGACACTTGGAGTAGCCCTGATACTCAATTCAGGCTAACTGCCCTTTGTTGGTCCTCAATTACATCATTTGTAATATAAGGAGGATAGACTAGATATCCTTTTAAGATGCTTCCACCTCTATATCTATCACCTTATGATCTTACTGCAGGGTAGACCCTAATATTTCCTGTGACATTCTCAACCTAAGATATTAAGGATATGCTCAGGAAGCATCTAAATCCTTTTTCTTGGTCATATCACATAATTCTGAAAAGAAAAAAGCCTCATACTCTCCAAGTTATTATTTTTCCTAGGGGAAATCGAAGAAAGCAGAATGAGAAAATACTTTTTTTTCTGAATTCTTTTACTTAAAACTAATTACTATCTACTGACCTTGAAACACTCATTTTTGTTTTCTCCAATTTTTGCCATCATAAATGTCACTAAAAATTGTACATATATTGAAATTTAAGAAACAAAAACAAAAACATGATGGATGGGTTGTTACCTTGGAGTAATGCTGCCATCCTGTGACAAAAACAAATATCAGATTTACTTTACTCATCCAGTCTCTAACATACAAAATATAGAATGTTGTATAAGGGAATCAGTTATTAAATTTATTGAATTTGTTTATTATTTTCATTTATTTGTTATTTGTTTATTTATTGAATTTATTTATTAAATGTATTAAAATATTAAATATAAAATTCTTGGTTGTTGTAAACTACTAGGCTAAAAACTGGGGATTCAAATAGATAATAACATCCAATGATTTCAAAGTGCTCCCATTATAATGGGGGAGACAATACATATGGAAGGTTTCAACTTCAAGTCAGATGGAAAGGTCCATTGTTTCTAATGGTATAGCAACAAAGCAGATGATATAGCCTCTTCTCTAAGGCCACTTCTACTAATATGTTATCTTGTAATTTTCTTTAAAAATTATTTCTGATTTCTATAATTTGTTCTGTGATATATACATTGTCAAGATAATTTAGTCACCAATTAATTTGGAATCATTTAATACCTTTTGTTGATCATTATTTTATTGTAAGAATGTTTAATCTTTCTGCTTTCAATCTTTATATTTATGAATGTCTGTGGCCAAATAAAGCAATTTATGTAATTAATGTATCATTCTAATCTCATTTAAATATTCTTTTTGACAACTATTAGCAAATATTAGAGATATATTATATTTAAATGTCATTTCAGGTTCTAAATTATTTTCTTTATCATTTGGGGAAATTGGCCAACATCCAAAATGGGTACACTGAGGCTCATCTTAATAAATTTTTTATCATCTACTTGCTTTCGCTTTCACTTTAAAATAATACTAATAGCTAACATTTATATAGAAATTGTGAGTGCTTTACAATTACTATCTCATTTGAGACTCCAAAAGACTGGTAAATAGATGCCATTATTATTCCCATTTTAAAGTTGAAGAAACAGAGGCAAATGGAGGTTACATGCATCACAAAACTGGTAAGTCTCTGAGGACATATTTGAACTCATTTTCTTGTGAGGGAATTGAGGGGATTAGGACAGCAAGTGGTTATAATTGTACGACTTTGCAGATATAGGTTTGATTCATGTCTCTTCCCTTTACTACCTAACCTCTGTGCCTCAATTTCCTCATGGTTACAATGAAGTTGTTGGACTAGATGACCTCTGAGGTTCCTTCCAACTTGAGATCTTCTCTAGGATATGTAGACCTCTGGTCACTGCTCAGTTGTGGATCAAATTAATTTAACAAACATTTTTAAACACCCACAGCATAAAGCCTGTCCTCCTGTTCATGAAAGTGCATTTTTCAGAAATGTCTTGCTCATTCTCATCCCCTGTAATTTCCTAAATCTCCTACTAGAATCATAGAGTGGAACCAGACTGATGGATGTTGACCAGAATAGGCCATGTTTTAGCAAAGAAAGTCATGTAACTTGTATAACATTGCTATTATTAGCTTGTTCTAAGACTAGAAGCAATATTAAATTCATTGGCTTCCTTCTCTGTTGTCTTAGCAAGTTTATATTATTTAAAAAGTAATATTAACTTAATCGTTCAAGCCCATCATAATAAGAAGTCTTGAAAATTAGTCAGACTGATGTTTATATTTATCTCTGTCCTCTTGGAGTATGAGGCAAAATTCATGTCTCTGAAAATATTTGGGAAAATAAGGTGCAAAGTATAATAGAGTATCTCTTAATAATCAAATCTTGAGAGAAGAAATTGGGTAAGATGAGCTTATCTTGGACTTTCCCTCTGTTCTTGATTATATATATATATATGGAGGTCAGACCAAGTCTTCTGCTCCAAGATGCCTGATAGCTCATCTCAGGCTCTTCCTTATCTTCCATAGTCCAATAGAATCTTTTGTTTCTCCTTCTTCCAAATGGCCTCTTTCTTTCTCAACTCTTGCTGGCTGACTTCTTTAACTTTATTTTCAGAATCTCAAAAGCACTATCTTTTCAACTTAAAACCAGCTCCTCCTTTTTGATAAGCTATGTGGGAGTAACCAAGTCTCTTACTAAATTAGAAGGCACTTCCCACTACCCCAGCTGAAATGTCTTTGGTTCATTCTAGAAAATATCAACACGTCTTATATCTAGTGAGCAATAAAAAAAAATCACTATATAAATTAAGAACAAACATTCTAAATTGGGTAACAGAATTGAATTATTCATTTAACCTTTGCAATTTATGTATTTGGATGAATTATGCAGCTTCCTATATGCAATGTATGGAAATTCTACCAGTAGTATGGCAACATGCATATTCCATTTTCTTAAAACTTTGACAATAAATCTTCCTATTAACACAAATTGGTTAATTGTTTTCAATGCCTTGAATAAGTCATTTCCTCTCTTTGGAATGAACTTCTACCTCTGCCAGATCAGGAGGTTATAACAAAGATCCCTGCCAGATTTGACATTTTATGATCTCGTGGAAGAATTTTGTTTTTGACTAATAAAAATTTCATTTTTCACTTTTCTCATCCATAAAATAGAGAAAATAAAATTGTATTAACTCCCTAATAAGGTTATTCTGAAGACCAAAATAAGGCACTTAAGTGGTATTAAACTAGAAAAAAAAGAAAGAGATTATATGCTATAGTGGATAGAAAAATGTCTTCATGTAAGTCTAGTCTTTGAAACCTTCAACTTTTGTGATCATAGACAAATCACTACACCTCTCAATATTTATCAGAAACACTCTTTCATAACATTATTATTATATATGTCACAAGTTTACCTTCTACAAAATGGGAGGTGATCATATGCAATTTTTTCCTATGAGAATTTTCTACACTGATGAACTCAATATTTGAGTCCCCCAGTCAAAAACAAAATGAAAGCATTTTAGTGATAGAAAACAGAAGCTGTAATGACTACCATCACCATCATATTCAAATTTTCCAATTTCTTTCCTTGTTTTTATAGACTTTGGAGAGTTAACTCTCCAGATTATTCAACTTTTATCACATGAAGCTGAGATATTGTCTATATATTAAATAAAACAGAATAATCTTTTGCCTAGATGCTTCTTTGAATTCAGACCCCTGAATATAAGTCTAGAATCATAAGCAACTCTTCTACAGAAATTTTATGGTCTCTTTGATGTTCTTGTTTCTTAAACTGTAAATCAGGGGATTCCTCACAGGGATACAGATGGCATAAAATTCATAGGCTACATAATCATTTTCCTGGGTGTCAGTGGAAGAAGAATATAAATATATGTACAAATGATTCTTATATAAGATAGTGAGAGCTCCCAATTGGAAGGCACAGGTGAAGAAGGCATTGGCAGAGTGAATCTTCAAAATGGCAGACAGGATATGCATTTAGGAGAAGAACACAGCATCACAGTGTTTGAAAGGGTGAAGCCAGAAATTATCATAATCATGACATTTGTTTCAATACTGAAATAGGAAAGGGTAAGGAATGAAGGGAGAGGGGGACATCAAAGAAAATGTAATTGATTATGTTGGACTTAGAGGAAGATCGGGAAAAGAGAAAGCCATTTTGAATCAACACAGCCACAGAACCCATGAAATAGGATCTAGCAACCAGCTGAATGCAAGATCTTCAGGATATGATCATTGGCTAAGCCAAGGGATTACAGGTGACCACATTCTGATATATGGTTATGAAGACAAGGTCACATTTGGTGCTGGCAAACCTTCCATAAATCTCTATTTGTTAAAAAAATTATTTTTTAATACTGTAAGGGAACAGGATTTGTGAGAGATAAGGAAGTTTAGTAACATCTTGGAAGTGATAACAGATATGTAACAGGTGAACAAAAGACAATTGTTGTAGGCAATAGTGCATGGGTGTATGAAGGCAGGAATCAATACTGATGAGAAGTGTCATGCCAATATTGCCCACAAGAGCTGTGAAGTAGATGATGAGTAATCCAGGGAAAAGGGCATATTGCACCTGCTACTGACCAAAGAATCCTAGTAGAAAATATTCAATCACTCTGGTATCCTTTCCTTGTATCATGATTAGCATATAATCTACAGATGATAAATAAAGAGGACAATGACTCTAGATAGCCAAGATTGGCAATGAAAATAACATTTAGCTTCCTATTAGTCTATTTTATTTTTTAATTATTTATATTTCATTTTATATCAACTTTATTTACAAGTATAACTATCTTCTGTCCCCTATCCAATGAGCCTCTACTTTAACAAAAATAAATAATGAAGGAGAGTACATAATGCCTACTGTGTGATAAGTACTATGCTAAGGTCTTTACAAATATTATCACATTTGAGAAAGGAATAGAAAATGAAGAGTGGTTAGATTTTCATTAAGTCCAAAGAGCTTCGGTAGGTAGAGTTGTTATAATATCAAGTTCTATCAAAGCACATTACTCCCCAAGTGAAACAGGAAGGGAAGCAAGGTTACAGCTGCTACCTATTATAGTCAGTCCTTCACTTGTTATCAGTTCAAGTCATCCAATTAGTCTTCCTTCTGTGTCCCTTTCCTTCTTGGACCACTGCCTTGTTATGGCAGATGGAATTAGTGTATCTCAATGAAACTGAGCTATTCTGTGTAGGATTATTCAAGATAGAGAGGTCTTAGTGAAAGTTATACCAAAATAAATGAACCATTAGAGAAGAAAATGGAAAACTACTCCAGGATCTTCACTAAGCATTTTATAAATAAATATATATATATTTATATATGTATATATAAATTATTATGTAGACATTAGTTATTGATATTAATAATAACACAAAAATATTAATATTAATTAAGCAAATTTAGAGGGCTAGTCTAAAGAGCTTGGGAACATTTCAATTCTCAGCTTCATGAATTATTTTGTGCAAGAAATGATGCATGATGTGGATTCAAAGGAAAGAAAAATTAGTCCTATATCTTTCAATGAGGTTGACATTTCTCAAAAACTAACTGTTGATACTTTTCCCTGAAAACAACAGACTTCCAGACCAAGTCACTAGGTAAAAGGAAATCTAGTCATTATTTACCCAGAAGGGCCTTATCCACCATGATCCACACCATGTCTTCCTAATTGGCTCCAGATCTCAATTGCATTCTAAAAATTAAACCCTCCTGCAAAGGGGGGGGGGGGGAGATAATACATAATGGTACAAATATTCTATAGTCAATTTAAATGTAGAAAACCACTCAGATTTTAAGCAAATGATCATAATTAAAATAATTGCACCAGTTCTTAGGCTGATGACTGTGAATGAGGAAAATTTAGTTGTAATGCATAATTACAGGTGTATTTGTGAAAAAAGAATAACTTCTGGATTACTTCAAAAGAAGTCAACTGTATAGGCCATAGTTCTTGTATAAGGTTCTTATACCATCCCTTTTCAGAAACCCAAAGTCCCTAAGAAATATTATCTCAATGGTTCTCCAAGGCACAGAAGTATTGAAAGACGCAAAGATCCTGAAACAGATTGCCTAATCATATACTACATGGACATATAGATGTCATACTGAATAAACTCATCTTCTGAGTTCAAATCTGGCTTCTGATATTTACTAGCTGTGTGACCCTGGATAAGTCATTTAAACTTGTTTGCTTCATTTTCTCATCTGTAAAATTACTTAGAAAAGAAAACTGCAAACCCACGCCAGTATCTTTTTGAAGGAAACCTCAAATATAGCCATACAAAATTCAGACATGGTGGAATGAACAAAAGCAATAATCACTCTGAAGATGTTACTAAATTTCCTAGTTCCCCACAAGTCTCTCTCCTTCTCAAAATATGTATTATAATTAGAGGCTTGGAGAGTTTTTGCCAGTACTGAATGTGATCTTCTCATTTCCCTGGCCATAGATTGGGATGTGGCTCTCTTTGGTACATACTGTTCATGTCCTGAAAAGTCTGCATCCAGCTGATTGTTAGATGGATCCTATTTCATAGGTTCTAAGGCAGCATCCATCCAAATTGCCTTTCTCTTTTCCCTGTCCTCCTATATTGCTAACAATAGTTGAGAAAGATCTAGGATATATGGACAAAGGAGAAATAGAAGGTAAGACTGGGTTGTGGAAGATAAAGGAGGACCTGAGAAAGGTAAGGCTCTTAGAAGATAAGACTTGGTCTGATTCCTTCAGAGACCAGTGATTCCCTTAAGACCAAAGGCAAGGTCCAAGAAGAGCTTCCGTTTTTCCTCATTTTCCCCAAACAAAATCTATTAAGAAATAGGCTAAATCAGGTTAATGGTAGGCAACACATCTCAGACCTGTTGGTGAATTAAGGAGATGTCTACTCCACACATGTGAAAATTTTCTCTGGTGAAATGGATGGGTGAGAAAAGAGGTCAAAGCAAATACTATAGAATCATTGGAGATCAGTCAGACATTGAAGACTCCAGTGTCAGCCACTGCATCCTGAGTCATCATCAGTTATCCTGCCTTTGCCTTGCCTCTGGACTTGGTTGCTCTGCAAGTGAGGTTGGCAAAATTGTGCAACTCTACCTCCCATAACTCCATTTTATGCTTGAATAAATGCATCGCCCTGTAAAATTCATTGCTCCTTTTCAAAAACAAAGCATGAATAACTGCTTATACTCTGCTTCTTATTTTCCCAAACATTTTCAGGAACACAAATTTTGCCTCATCTTCAAAGACAACAAAGATAAACATAAATGTCAGTCTTCTGGCCAATATTTAGGACTTAACTAATAGGAGGCTAAAAGTGATTAGGTTAATATTCATAAGTTTTTGTATAATGTGGACTCCCCAAGACAACAGGAAAGAACACCATGTGAAGTTGGTTTTGTTTCTAGGTTTAAAATAAGCTAATTATTGCAATGTTATACCAGTTATATAACTTTTTTTTGCCAAAACATAGTCCATTCAGGCTAATGTCCACCATCCTGGTTCAGTTGTCTGACTCTATTAGGAGATCCAGGAAAGCACAGGGGATAAGAACGAGAATGATATTTCTTCCAAAATCTCTTCATCAGTAGGAACACAAGTTCTAGACTGGGTGTTTAAGAAATGTTTGTTGAATGGAATTATCTAGACAACTGAGCAATGGAAAGAGATCTACCTATCCTAGAAAATTTCCCAAATTGCAAGAGATACAGGAGGCCATCTAGTCTAACACCAAGGTTGTACAGAAGAAGAAAGTGAGGCACAGAGGCTAAGCAACTTGTCTAGTATTACCTAGATAGTAATGGGCAGTGTCAGGATTCAAACCCAGGTCTTCAAATCCAAAGTCTGGAACTCTTTCATAGCACTGAGGACTGTTGTCTGTTTTTATGTTTGTTTGTTTTGGGCTAAAGAACTCTCTAGCACTAATACCATGGATTTTTAAGTTTAAGCAAAAAGATTCTAATGCCTCTTTCAGTCACACTTCACTCCAGGTGACTTATGATCTCTAAGTACATTAAAAATATTAATAATGCCATGATTGGAGGTTGCATCCAAATGAGAAAAAGCCACCTATTTAGGCCCCTCAAAACCTGTAACATAATTTTTAAACTAAGAAATAATACATGCCCTAATGGAAGCACAACCATTTATTCACCAAAGTGCATTAAAGGCTTGTGGGCCCCCAAATGAGCTCTTGCCAAGAGTCGAAGGATCTCAGGTTATATTCTGACAAATAAAAATTCCTTCTGTGGTGAAGATGGAGAAAAACTATACGAGTCAGTTGTTTTCACATTCACATAGAGACCCCTAAAGTAAGTATGTAATTGGGGTCTCATCAGAATCAGTGACTGATTCATGTTCTTTTGAATCTGTGCTTTCTTTTGCAACATAACTAATATGGAAATATGTTTTGCATGATTCTTCCACTATGATAAACATCAAACTCTTTGCTTTCCTTGCGACAGGAGAACGGAGAGAATTTGGAGGTCAATTTAAAAAAAAATAATTGTTAAACAACTTTTCAGGCCATACCATTCTTCTGCTTGGAACCAATATGCATTATTAATTCTAAGACAGAAGGTAAAGGATTTTATTTTTTTAAGCTTTTTTCATGTAGTTAAGAAATATTCAATAAAATAAAATGGAAAGGAAATTATTTTCATTGCCTCAGAAGGTTATCATGAAGAATATGCTTAGCAAACCTTCAAACTATCATGTAAATGTGACTTGCAATTACAATAATTGTTCCTGAATAATTCTTAAGTAATTTGAAAACATCTACAAAACTCCTCTAGGAAGCTCATCTCCAGGTCTTCAGGAAAGCAATTAATGATGGCTCTTTCAACTGAACTTACCTCATTCTCCCTGGACCAGAGATGCCCAGGAGAGCAGGTCCCAGTGGCCCCATTTGGATCACCTAAAGGGATGCTATGTTAACTGGCGAGCCAGCCTAGAACTAGAACACCTTGGGACTTCTTCATCGTTATTCTCACCTATTGTTTTACCAACACATACCCATACACACTCATACACTTTTCTGCTCTCTTTTGTATGCTTTCCCATTAGATTGTAAGCTCATTTAAGTCTGGGGCTGTCTTTTTCAAATTTATGTCCCCAGCATTTAGCACAGGGCCTACCTAACACATGGTAGGTGATTAATAAATGTGTATTGACTGACTGGCGAAACCACCTCTTGGAGGGGATTCTTTATTAACTCTTTCAAGGTGAAACACAGGACTTCCAAAGGACTCCAAATGCCGATGAGTGACAGCAAAGGGCACTAACGTTTCAATATTTAAGAGGTCAGACTCCTAAAATAAGCAGAGTCTGGTCATAAACTCTTTCCTTCCTTAGGAATATAACATTAATCTTATTATTCATGAATAAGCAATTGCTATGCTCTCCCATCATGATGAAGGGGATGAAAAATCATCAGTTAGATGAAAACATTAACATTTTTTTTTACAAATAAGAAATGATTCATCAGATATGTGTTAAAAACTCTTTTGAAACAGTTTTCAAAGCACTTTGTCTTTGTCTTTGTAGTTGGAGACTGTAGCTGTTTTGTGAATACGAAGTGGGAAACAAAATGTCTCTGGACTTTTTAAACTGTCACTGACTCTTAACCCTATAAAATCAAAATAATATTTTTAAATAAGGAATGGGAATGAACATGAAAGAGAGAAAAAAGGGAGGATGTTTGAGACACTTAAAGGTAATAGAACAGGATACAATTAGGTGGTTCAGTGGATTGAGAGCTAGGCCTAGAGATGGGAGGTCCTGGGTTCAAATTTGGCCTCAGACACTTCCCAGATGTGTGACCTTGGGCAAGTCATTTAACCCCCATTGCTCTTAAGCCCTTACCACTCTTGTGTCTTGGAAACAATACACAGTATTGAATCTAAGACAGGAAAGAAGAGTTTTAAAAAAGCAATGGAACAAAGTCAAAACTCTATAAAGAAGACTGAAACATTAGTTAGGACAGAATATGTCTGAGTATGGTCTATTGATAAGTAAAAAGATTTAACCTCTGGGAGAAGTGCAAGGAGCATTGATTGGATCTGAAAGAAGAGGGCCTAGTTTCAAATCTTGGCTCTATTGTGTTTATATGATATTGAGAAAATCATATTTCCCTAAGCCTGCCTTCCTCAAATATAAAGGGTTAGGAGGATTAATTCATTGGTTTCTTAAGATCCTTTCCAACATTTAGTACATGACCAAAAAAATAGCAGTTACAACAGCAGTTTATTCTTGAAAATCACTGAGGCTAGACTTAGTGTCATTAAACATTTTTTAACCACATGGACTCTCTTTGATGACCACTGAAACCAACTGACTATTTCACAGAACAAAG
Organism: Monodelphis domestica; assembly: GCF_027887165.1. Classification (NCBI taxonomy): domain Eukaryota; kingdom Metazoa; phylum Chordata; class Mammalia; order Didelphimorphia; family Didelphidae; genus Monodelphis; species Monodelphis domestica. The sequence goes on along the minus strand of NC_077232.1, from coordinate 20,875,902 downwards.
TTTTTTGTTGTTGTTGTTGTTGTTGTTTTAACCCCTTGCCTTTCGTCTTGGAGTCAATACTGTGTATTGGCTCCAAGTCAGAAGAGTGGTATGGGCTAGGCAATGGGGGTCAAGAAACTTTCCCAGGGTCACACAACTGGGAAGTGTCTGAGGCCAGATTAGAACCTAGGACCTCCCGTCTCTAGGCCTAGCTCTCAATCCACTGAGCTACCCAACTGACAACCCCCAAGAATAATGTTTTTAAAGCATAAAATAAAAAGGATTAAGAAGAAAACAAAGTATATTGAGATAATTATAAGAATGTATTTTTATTAAAATATTTTATGAAAAACCAAGATTTACAATCCCTTTAATGCATTTATTAAGCTCTTATTCTGTGCAAAGAACCTTGCTAAGAGCTGAGGATACAGTGAAAAAATTAAACAATCCCTGTCCTTAAAGAATTAATATTTTAATGTGGAAGAGATAGATGGAGGACACAAAAGAAAATGAAGACAGTAACATCTTTAAGTAAGATGAAAAGGAGCCATGAGCCTTAGAATATAGCAGCAAAGTAGATGGCAACACATTTTCTTTAACTTCATTTCCACTAAAAGAGTATACCAATTTCTGCTGTTAGACCATCTGAAATTTCCAAGGGCTTCGGGTACATCAAGATGTTTGGTAGCTGTGGCTGAAGTACTCATGGAAACAGTTGCTAGGCTCCATCTCCATGGGGTTGCTTCTCTGGTATGGGGCCTCTTTTTCCAAAGAATTGAAGACACATGATCTTCTCCCAATGATAGTCGCAGTACCTGGACTGGAAGGAAGAACCATAGTCCTAAAGTAACTGCTATTAAGGCCTTGGGGTTCAGAGTCCTTTCCGGTGAACACAGAAGGGCAAAAGAGGCCACCTAAGAGACTGGAGGCAATACGGATTGTGATTACTCCATTCTAGTAACCACTTATCAAAGATCACAGAATGGTTCTTTAGCCATGCAGCGAAGAAAGTGGGCCTCTTTCCTATTATTTTTATTTTATTATTTATAATATGAATATATTATTTTCTACCAAAAATATCTTCATTTCTAAAGTCCTTCTTAATGCATTTTTTACTTCTTTATTCCACAAGCTATAGATAATAGGATTCAACATGGGGACCACTGCTATGTAGAACACAGACCCCACCTTGTGGAGGTCAAGGGAGAAGCCTGCATTGGGATGCACATAGTTGAAGAAGAGAGAGCCATACATGATGCTGACAGCAATCAGTGGGAAGAACAAGAGGAAAAGGCCTTGGACCTCCCATCAGCTGAGTGCATTTGCAGGAGAGTCATGAGAATGTAGTTGTAGGAGATGAGAATAGTCAGGTTACTGATGACTCCCCAAATCCCAGCCATGGGGTAATGGACTCATCTATTGAGGTGGGTATCAGCACATGCAAGGGAGAGCAAAGGGGCTATGTCACAGAAGAAATGATTGAGGACATTCTGGCCACAGAATAGTAAGCAAAAACCTAAGGATATATGGGTAGTGGCAGAGATAGAGGCTAGGGTGTAAGGCCCAACCACCATATGGATGCAGAGATTCTGAGACATAACAGCTGTATAGTGTAATGGGTTGTAGGTTGCCATATATTATGGGGAAATTAGCCGGAGCTGCTGAAAAAACAGAAGCAGGAAGGTTCCAGAATTCTGGAGAAGTGACAGGACTGTTGCTTCTTCTGACAATGAAGCAAGAGGTTCAGTTCTGTCTAGACTCCTAGGGTGGACCTAGTGAAATAGCTATTTTCTCTCCTGTGGCTTCCTTGCAATCTATCTTACCAACTACCTGTTCCTGTGTATCCTGTTGATGGTGAGAGATATTCCCACAGAGCTGTTGGAGATACCTAAAGCCATCTGGCAGTGAGACCTTCCCTTTGATCCCTGTTCCTGCTTACCTTCCTACCTCACTTCTTCTATCACCATCCAATGTGGGATTTGGGTTAATGAAGTATATTGTATTTTAGGAACTAGGACTTTTAGGTAGAGACATAACTGACAGTATAGATACCATCTCTCTGAAGCTACCAACTAGAGTTGGTGGAAGTTTTACTTCTACATCTTTATATAGATCATCTAAATTCCCTTATCTTAAATAAACCTTGTTTAATAATATTTGGTATTTTAAGGGAAATGTGGTTAATTTCAAAAGGGTTAGACTTGATTATTTAAGAGTGTGGTTGCCATGGATTTAATTAATTCCCAAAAGATTTTATTTACAATTTATTTACAAAATGTAGAAAGAGTGAAGCAAGAAATCAGAGAGAGGATAAGGTAAGATATCTAGCCTGAGCACAATTACTCCAGGCCCCTCTGGGCAGGGAGAATTAGTTTCAACCAGCCTCGGCAAAGTCAAGGAACGGGAAGCCTCTCTAAAGAGTACATCTTTCCTGAGGCTGGTCTCTTCAGAGGAAAACCAGCAGTTAAAAGTCAGCCTTTCACTCACCACATGTCAGTCCAGTCAGCAGATTCATTATCAGCCTCACCAGGAAAACAGGGTGTCAGGTCCAGTCAGGAGATCCTTCTGCTCCTCTTCACCAGCCTCAACTTGAAAGTGTGAACAATTCCTTCAGTCTCCACTTCCAAAAAATGAAGAACTCAATCTCACAGGAAGTAAAAGCTCCTTTTCAAGATGCACCTTTTTTGTTACTTCCTGTGTATTTTTCTAATTTTACATCTACCAATCACAGTTGACACTTTCTTTTAGGACTGCCCAGAAGGCAGTCAGTCGATTCTGATTTGTCATCCACTATCACACATGTGGGTGATGGGTCGCAGATCTTCCCCACTCAATGTGTGAAATAAGGTGTTTGCATCTTTGGTGATTAAATCTAAAAATGGGTAGATCTCCATACTTACCTTTAACTGCCATGTTCTAAAAATAGACAGGGGTTACAATTTAATCTTAACAATCAGGGGAGAGTTAAGTATTTTCATTGTTATATTCAGAGGAGTGTTAAATGTAATCTTCACAATATCCTATAAGCTTTATCCTATTGGCATTCTAAACCCTGCATCCTTCTGATATTTGTCCCAATCATTCCTTGACCCACTAAAACCATTACCATCAAGTATCTTTTAAATAACAATTATTTCAGTTTACCATTTCACATATACCAATCAAATGCTATTGAAGCTAAAAGGAAATATTCAACAATGATGAAGGGTTCAGTGAACCACATCTGGACAGCCCAACTGTAAGGATGATATTAGAAAATAAGTATTGTTTTATTAGTTTAGGGATAAGAAGTAATGTGGCTGGTTTGAGAAAAGAACTGGAGTTTGAAGCAGAGCTGAGAGAGCATGTTAATTTCAAATGTTGACAGTTATAACCATTTTTCTAAGTCAATTATTCTCTCTAGCAGTTGGCAATTAGGCTCTGGCAGTTGGCAGAGACACATTCTTAGAGACTCTCAGGGCTGGAGGAGATAACATGTTTGGCTCTCACTCTGTCTGAGGGAAAGATCTGAAGGAGATCAGTATTTTCCTTTCCCAACTTGGGAAACACTATTAACTATCTATTGTGGTTTTTTATAGATTGCTTAACTCTGAGAAGACCAAAGAAAACTTAGTTTTTGGTTTGAACTCTGAGTCTGTTAAGAATAATTGGATTCTTAGGGGGCAGCTGGGTAGCTCAGTGAATTGAGAGCTAGCCCTAGAGACGGGAGGTCCTAGGTTCAAATCTGGCCTCAGACACTTCCCAGCTGTGTGACCCTGGGCAAGTCACTTGACCCCCATTGCCTACCCTTACCACTCTTCTGCCTTGGAGCCAATACACAGTATTGACTCCAAGACGGAAGGTAAGGGTTTAAAAAAAAAAAAAGAATAATTGGATTCTTGTTGAGACTCAACCAGCTAGCCTTTGCTATTTTTTTATTTGAAGGCAAAGTAAAGAAGTATAAGGATAATAGTGGTAGTTTTTATTTAAATAGTATAAATTTGGGTTAATCAGATCAGGGAGGATTAGTGTAGCCTGTGAAACACAGGAGAAGCAGTTCCTTGTAGAACCTGGGAATTTATTTGAGTGGATTTAGAATCCCTTAAAATTAGAAATCTTTTATTTATCCTTATATATTTCAATAAATACTTTATTTTTATAAGAGTCTCTTTAGTGTCCTTGTACCTATCCCTGAAAGGAATTTACATTTGAGCTTCACTTCATCACTGAGGATACTTTTTATTACCTCTATCAAAAGTATCTAAACAATTTTAGATTGTTTAGATTTAGATTTAGATGGGAAAAGTCTATGTTGGAACAGTTTTTCTATCTATTTTGTGTAGCTCACCATAATTTTTTTTATTTTTACACAACCCAGGAAAGAGATAGTTTTCTTCTCCACAAAGGAGTCAGACAATGTTTTGGGGGCAACAGCAGAAGAAGAGCAGACATCCACAAAGGACAAGTGACTGATAAAAAGGTACATGGGAGTGTGAAGTTGGGAGTCTATCCACATTAGAGTAATTATATTCAAGTTTCCAAAGACAGTGATGAGATAGACAAACAGAAACATGAAGAAAAAGATAACCTGTAAGTAGAGTTGCTCTGTAAATCCCATGGTAAAAAAATTCACTCACTATAGTTTGATTCCCACTTTCCATTATCTGCTGTAATCGCCTAAGGAAAGCATAAGTTCCTTTTTATTGATAAATTCTAACTTGTACCTCCACACTTTTCCTTCAGTGAACAACCAAATCCAAAATGTGTTCCACAGATCATTAGAATCGTGAACTTCCTTCAAGGTACAAGCTGTAAGTTCATTCTCCCTCATGAAATAATTAAAAAAAAATACCCTTGCCTGTTGATTTAGAATCAATTCTAAGACAGAAGAGCTGCAAGGGCTAGACGATGGGGGTTAAATTACACTTACACTTACACTAGTAACAATCTGAAGCCAGATTTTAATTTATGTCCTCTTGACTCCAGGACTGGGGCTCTATCCACTATGCTACCATGCTTCCCCTTGGAATTACTTTTTTTTAAAGCTTCTTTTTTTTCTATTTTTTATTGGCAGGGGTTGGGAAATTATATGCAGTAGTAATGTTTATACCATAAAATGAAGAAGAGAAAAAAAAGCAGAAACGGTGAAACATTATTTTTAAATGCCCAAAAGAGTACAAAAGGAAAATCAGAGAAAGCTCAGGCAAACAGGCTAGTTATGAAATAGTTAGTTGGATTTATTATATATGTGATTCTTTTCCAAGTATGCCAGGATGGGCTGGATATATGTGGTTGCAAACCAACATGCTTTTGTCTTATTTACATGTCATATGGAAGTATGCATTTTTGGTATTTAGTACACAATAAAAATAATTAGCATATGCTATTTTTTCTTTTACATTTTTCAGAACTTAGAGTGAGTTATTTCCACATATAACCCTCTCTTGTGACTACTAACTCGTTTTCCATCACATTTCTCATCCCAGATTCCAAGATAGTCTATGGGAATTGTTCAGATATTTCCTCATTCCTCATTAAAATTTCAACCTCTCTCATTAATTGTTCATTTCTAATTTATTAAATAAGCTCAATTTTTCAAGAATACTTATAAAATACACAGGATAAATCTCTTTTCCCATAACATTTTGCTCCTCTCCCTCATATATTTATATGCATGTGTTTATATTTGTTAAATTATATTTTCTGGACTTTAATAAACATAGTTTATATAGCCAGTAACTTAACAAAACAATTTTATGAATAATACTTTGTAACTTTATGGGTATTTATGGAGGGAGAAAGAAAGAAAGAAAGAAAGAAAGAAAGAAAGAAAGAAAGAAAGAAAGAAAGAAAGAAAGAAAGAAAGAAAGAAAGAAAGAAAGAAAGAAAGAAAGAAAGAAAGAAAGAAAGAAAGAAAGAAAGAAAGAAAGAAAGAAAGAAAGAAAGAAAGAAAGAAAGAGAATGAGAGAGAGAGAGAGAGAGAGAGAGAGAGAGAGAGAGAGAAGGAGAGAAGGAGAGAAGGAGAGAATTACCCATTACATTACCCAAAATTCCTTTATGTATTACCTAGAATCTTTTTCCTTTTTCCTGCATCTGGAATTTACGCAATTGTATTTGAGTTTGCTATGATTCTTCCCTTGCTCTCTATTATCTGAGCTGGATATAGAGAACCTTTTTCTTTAGTTATTATTAATAAAACTTTTAAAATATAATACCTTAGTTATTGTATATTAATAATAAAACCCACAATTAGAACCCAGAACCTCCCATCTCTAGTCCTGGCTCTCAATTCACTGAGCCACCCAGCTGTCCTCTACTGTATTCTTTTAATGCCAGTGTTCATCTGATGTTCTATGATCACAAGACACAGAACACTATTCTTCAATGATCAGTGGAGAATCAAGCACTAGATATGTTGAGCAGGCTATAACACCTTCCAAACATGGTCTTACAAAGAAATGGTGTAAAGGAAGTCATCAATGAAACACACAATCTAAAAATAAGATGGGCTGGTCATGTAATAAGGGCAAGGAATAATGGATGGGTTCCATGTTAACCTTGAATTGTCTTGAAAAGGACTTGAAGAAGGCTGTCAACATATTGGCTGGGCCAACCCTCTATGGTGCAATAATGGGAAAATACAGACAAAAGTCAAGTAAGATGAATGGAGAGCATGGATAGGCTGTAATCGGTGACAATGGGGAGAGAACCAGTGTATATTTGTGGATTGAGCAATGTGTACTGGGAATATCCATATATTGAGCAAGACCACAGGTGTTCTAAGGCAGGGGTGACAAAGTGTAGAAATGTAATTGGGAAATGTTTGACAAAATAAATAAAACCATATTACAACATAAAAACACCCATAAATGCTTTCTCTATACCAAACGCCTTCTCTATCTCCTCCCCACCATAACACTAAACATGTTCCTAAGCTCTTCAAAGTTTTTGAAGTAAATGGAGGCAGTTAGGTGGTAACAGTAGCTAGAGCACTGGGTGCAGATTTAGGAGGATATGAGTTTATATTTGGACTCAAGAACTTACCTGCTGTGCTGATAGACAAAGCGCTTAGGCTCTGTTTACCTCAGTTTCCCCAACTGTAAAATAGAAATAAAAATAGAATTTATGATTGGCACATAGTAGGCATTCAAGAAATGCTTGTTTAATTCCCTCTAAAATGTATACAAGACCTTTCTCACTACATGCAATCTTGTAATATAAATAATATCTGATAGTAATAGCCTGTTATAATCAGAACTCAGATTTCTGTCTTCCAGTTCTAACGTGAGTACTCTGATCAACCCATCATTTATCTTTCATTATCATATGAGAAGGATATTAGTCTCTTGTCTCTAAAATCAAATACAAATTCCTCTTTTGAGCATTTAAAATCCTTTACAACTTGGTTCCTTCTACCTTTCTAGATTTGTTACAGAATAATACCTTTAAGGCTCTTGATGGTGGAGCTAAATTGGTTTCCTTGCCATTACTGTCATATATCATTCCATCTCCCACTGCCATAACTTTGTATAGTCCGTTCCCCATATCTGGAATGTACTCCTTCCTTACCATTATCCCTTACATTCTCTAGCTCCCTTCAAAGTTCAGCTCAGCAGCCACCTCATACAAGCAGTCTTCCTAACCCTTCCTTAGTCCTGATTGATCTGAATGCCTTCCCTCTAGAACTGTTCCCAATTTATCCCGTACAATCTTCCTCATTTGTTGTTCACATGTTGCCTCTCTGATAACCTAAAAGCCCCTCAACATCAGGATCTATTTTCCACCTTTATGTGTACCCCCGTTGATTAGCACAAAGCCTAGTACATAAAAAGTACTTAATACTTCCGAACTGATTTGATTTGTCTCTGTTCTCCCTTTTCCCAGTATATATAGATATGTATCTATTTTATTGTATTTTCTTTGCCTGTATATATATATATATATATATGGGGGTGTACATATTCATTTATGCTAATATATGTTGATTTCCCTGAAAGAATATGAGATTCTTAAGCATTCAATTTTTTTCTTTGTGTTCCACTTACATTGCAAAGTGTATAGTAGTTAGCAAATAATAATGGTTTTTTTATTTGATCGATTTCTTTGAGGACAGGAGACACTTCATTGGATATGAAGTCCAAAGATTTGAGTTCTAATTCTGTCTCAGCTCTTCTGATTGAGCAGCTGGGGCAAATCACTTTCATTTAAGGTCTCACATTCCCCAGATGTCAAATTGGGGTATGGAGCTACATAATCCCTAAAGTACCTTCAAACTCTGAAAGTTTTTGATCTAAGGATGTAATTCAGTCACCCAAAGGCAGAAAGGATGAAACCAAAAAAGGGAACACACCAAGCCCTTCATTAGTCTCAGCGTATCAGCCAGGGTCTGTCAGTCAGGGCTGTGGCCAATAAAGAGATAATGCTGCAGGGATGAATTGCATTTATGCCAAAAGGAAGTCAATGACATGTGGTCATTTTTAGGTCTTTTTTATGATCCTAATTTTGGACATGACACCCAAAATATGGGTATTGGTCTATAGCTGTGGAGATATTGGTACAAGATAACATAGTTAACAGAGTCTAGCTGTGAATCAGGAAAACCAGAATAAAAATTTAATCTTCCCCAACATAACAAAGAATCATGAATGGGGACAATAGGGTGGAAGTGATGGGGATAGGAAGGGATCAGGAATGAAGGTATCTCTTTTATTTTTTTAAACCCTTACCTTCTGCCTTGGAATCAATACTTTGTATTAGTTCCCAGGCAGAAGAGTGGTAAGGGCTAGGAAATGGGGGTTAAGTGACTTGCCCAGGGTCACACAGCTAGGAAATGGAATCTCTTTTATTAAAGAAGCCAAAGGACTTCCTCTTACTCAACACAGAAGGGAAACAGATAAGATGCTAATCCACATGCTAACCAGAGTATTAATGAAGTTACTAACAATATGGTCGAGTTTAGAGAGGAGGAAAAATAAGTGAATCCAGAAGGAGGAAAATAGAATAAGGATAGGAGAGGGGGCTATTGGAATTGGAGGGCATGGTGAGGACAAAGAGTAGCATTAGGAAAACAGATGGAGGATGAGGAAATGCAACAGGCAAAGTCCAGTCTTACTCGTGAATCCAGGGGTTCCCGACAGGTGGCTAAGGATCAGTCAAAAAAAATAACAAACAGAAGACAGCTGTATCTTTATGGCAATGGGAATGCTTTGCATATGATAGCTGCTCCACCATCCCCAGGTTTGATGTTTATTTTTATACCCATTTTCTTGGCACACAGGTACATTACCTAACACACATGTCCAAAGAGAGATAATTAGAAAAGTGATACATTAACTTTTAACAAATCACTTGATTAACAGTCTATATTTTTGCATTGTGATTACAGACAGCCTAAAAGTTCCACACAAGAGAAATGATTTTGTCACAGGAAACATAATTTTCTCATTACCCTGTGAGAAGTTTTGAGCTTACAAAAAATCAAGGGAAATTACTTATTACTTTTAATAAAATGGAATAATTAATCAGAAGTTCTTAAAAGACAATTCAATAATCGTACCATTGAGGTTGAGGGGTACTGGGAACACAATTCAAACTTAGACTGATCATTTTTCAGGGTTTACTAAGGTGTTCCTGAGTTACTGGTTTGTGAATTCGAGTCGCTGAGGCATATTGAAGCTTGATATACCTGTATATTTTGTGAAGGACTTTATGATTGATTTGTGTGTTGGCTTCATGAAAATAAGTTTCTGTGAGTGGAAAAGTTCTGGGTTTGGCTTGTAGCTGCAGTTTGCTGTGAATTATGTACCTAAATAAAAGTTAACCCATGAAAGTCTTTGGGATTGGATGTGAGGGTCTGATCTTTTGGTGATGTTTTAGAGAACTAGGTACAGGTATTTTGCTTTTGCATTATTCCTTCTGAGACTAGGGGGAATAATACTCAGGTCAATCTGTAATATGTAAGGGATATTGATGAGAGAGGTCATGCAAGGGGGACTGAGTGGGCAATCACATCTTGCCAAGGGCCACTCTGTGGAGATCCTTCTCCAATTGCCACCTATTCCTACCACACGTGAATCTGTCAAGGCATTGTGACCTGATGGGTCCCAGAAAGGAAAGGGCAAAAGTCAAAGAGTTTGTGGTCTGAAAGGGAATTTCAGAATTCGAGATTTTGAAAATGGAGTAAATATAAGGAATGACAAGAAACCAGGGTGCAGTGAATATTGCGAAGTAAAAAAGAGCTGAAAGTCACTGAAATTGAGGAAGCCAATGGGTCTCAATGGGCTTCTTGAAGGGGATTTTGTCATACTTAACTAAGATAATGAAGCAAAGAATGGGAAAAAAACATAATTAGCAAGCCAGCTGGAAACTGGTTTATTGTAAGGTAAAGGATGTGAAAGTAGTAGAGAGTTTAGGTGAAAGACAGATTAATAACATGAGGGACAAGTTTCCTGATTTCAGTTCTTCACTCCAAAGAATGGAAGGAGGGACTCTCTGAGGGAGGATTACACAATGCGGATGATATCAGGATTAAGGTATGATTCTAATAAGGACCTAAAAACAAGAAATATTTCTGGAAAAGATGGAAGACATAGCCAAGTTTGCTCACAAATAGCCAATATGTATCTATTGCTGACAGTCTGAAATGCATCTCATTTGATCTTGACATTTTCCTGTAGGTGCTGGTGTTATCCCTACTTAATGGATGAGGAAATAGGCTTAGTAAACACTGCTAGATACTGTCTGCAAACAAGGGAAACCTTTCCTCTGTATTATTTGACCAGGGGCCATCCATTCTGACTTCCTTTGGATAGGTAAGTGGGAAGAAGCTTAGTGACTTCTTGTCTGCATCGCTGTCTCCTTTGAGTAAGAGCTTAGCCTTTCTGCTCCACTGTGGTGTGCTTCAGGTCTGTGTGGCTCTTTGGGACCCCATTTGGAGCTTGGGGGAAAGGATACTGAAATGGTTTGTCATTCCCTTCTCCAGGTCATTTTATAGATTAGAAAACTGGGAAAACAGAGTTATGTCGTTTGGCTAAGGTCACCCAGCTGGTAAGTGTCTGAAACTGGATTTAACTCAAGTCTTCTTGATTCCAGGTTCCATCCACCGCCCCACCAGGGTGCCCACTTCCCTGTGTAGGGGAGACTAAGTCATTTAAACAGCATTTACTCTCATCAACACAGCCTGTTACAACATATTGAGCCAACGTCCAAGCTGTCCATCTTCTGGCCTTCTGGTGAAACTGCAGTGCCACAGACCCTCACCACCACAATTGCTATTCCCAAACTGATTGTAAGCTTCTCATACTTGGTTTTCTAATTCTCTAATTTACTAATAAATTTAAACATTTTTATGGTTAAAAAAAAGAAGAAGAAAACATTGCTTCGATCCTTCTCCTCCAATTTCCACGTATTTGTGCATTTTCTGCCTGCTCTCACGTGGGCTCAATTCACGAAATATATCTGGGTGGTCACACATTTACCCCAGTCCAGAGTACCAGGATTCATGGGTAGTACTGATGAGTGTGTTCGAGTCCTTCCTAGTTAACAAACAAGTTTGAATGTTCCAGAGTAACCCAGATATTGTGAGGGGTAGGCCAAAGAGCCAAAGTTTCATTCCTGGAGAAAGCTAGCCCCCAGCAAAACCAGGACCTTCGTGATGAAGTTTTCCCTTCCATAGGTTGCTACGGCTAATCTGACCCCTCAAATATACCATCAGTACCCTAGCCTGTCTTTATACAGGAGGGTATTGATAAACATCAATCACACCTCCAGAAGAACTTAAGAACCTTTGCTATGAACAGTTAAGGGTTTATTTATTTAATTAAAACCCTTACCTTCCATCTTGGAGTCAATGCTCTGTATTGGTTCCAAGGCAGAAGAGTAGTAAGGGCTAGGCAATAGGGGTCAAGTGACTTGCCCAGGGTCACACAGCTGGGAAGTGTCTGAGGCCAGATTTGAAACTAGGACCTCCCATCTTTAGGCCTGACTCTCAATCCACTTAGCTACCCAGTTGCCCCCCAGTTAAGGATTTATTGGTTCTATGTTCAAATTTTATTTTCGAAGCATTTTGCTTTAGTCGGTGGGAGACTGTGGCTGGTTTGGGAAGGCTTAGTGGGACGCGAAATGGTTGGATTATTCAATGGTTGCTCTCCTATCATCATTTACCTCTGACACCACCAAATCAAAATGATGTTTTTCATGAAAGAAGGGGATAATAGGAAAATAAAGCAACAGAATAAAATACAGAATTCGTAGATATGCCCAAAAGTAACTGAACAAGAGGGTAGCTGGGTAGCTTAGCAGTTAGAGAGCCAGGACTGGAGCTGAGAGGTTCTGAGTTCAAATATGGCCTCAGACACTTCTGAGCTACATATAATCCTGGCCAAGCTATTTATTCCCCATTGCTTAGTCCTCGTTGCTCTTCTGCCTTACGATCGATATTGATTCTAAGGCAAAAGATATGAATTAAAAAAGAAAAACAATGGAACAAAATTAAATCCCTACAAAGAAGGCTCTGAAATATTAGGCAGAACTAGTTGTGAATGAGTGTGGCCACTGACTGTCACTTTAAAAGTTTACCTCTTGAAACAATACAAAGAGCACTAGATCTGAAGATAGAAGACTTTTGTCCCAATCTTGACTATGGGATGCTGAATAAATAACTTAATTTCTGTTTTCTAGGCCTTGGCTTCTTCACATGTAAAAGAGGGGGAGGGCAAATATTTTTTTTATTTCCTAAGATCCTTTCTAATAGAGTCCAAAATTAACAACATAAATTGTAGTATTAATTGATGGCCAAAAATTGATAAGTCCACCTAATTAACCAAGAACTATTTTTTAAGTTTATAGAACTTCTGATAGACTGGTTCCTTTATGGTTCTTTTTGAGAATGTTTTTAAAGGCATAAAATACAAATGAATTATAAAAGAAACAAATTATATTTAAATGGTTTCCAAAATGTATTTTTAAAAAGAAAAACACAAGTTCAAAGGTCCCAGGTTCAGAACACTTTAATGCTTTTATCTGAACGAAAAATACATTCATGAACACATACTACATGCAAAACATCTTGATAAGGAGCCTGGAATACAAAGAAAAAATTAATAATTCTCCACTGTCAAAGAACTGACATTCTAATGGCAGAGGGTAGAGGAGAGAGAAAGCAAACAGAAAGTTTTATCTGAAGTCAAATAGAAAAATTGCAGAATCTTTAGCAAAAGAGATGTCAATACAATTTCTATTGTGTCATTTCCATTCATATTTCAAAGGAATTTTGAGGCAAGTGCATTTTTCCGGGTCTTTGGATATTTCTTAAGTTCCCATGGAAGTAATTGATAGGCTGTATCTTCCACGCATGAGGCCTACAACAGCTGTCCTGGAAGATGAGCCAATAACTAGGGGTAAATTGGTCATATCATTGGTAGCAAGGAATGCAGGTCTGCACTCCATCGTGATTTGTGCTCTCAATTATGGCTCCAGTGACTGTGATCAAAGGTCAACCTATAGACAGGAAGGTACTGCTGTTCACAAGGCCCTTTCAATATGTATATATAGATACAGAGAAATGTCTATATCTATATCTATGTGTCAATATATGTATATATCAATCTATCATATCTATCAAAAGACATAGACAGACTAACAGACAGATAAGAGAGAGAGACAGAGAGGCAGAGGGAGGGATGATGGAGGGAGAGAATGGAGGGAGGGGAAGGGAGAAAGGAGAGAGGGAGAGGGGGAGGAAGGGATGGTGAAAGAGGGGGAAGAATGGAGGGAGGGAGAGAAATCCATAAGGCCAAGAGATCCCATTAGAAATATTACAGGGCATATCTGCTTCTGCATTCTACATACTTCTCCATACCACCACTTAGAAAGGACTTCATGGTCAGAGAATGGATCTTCATCCAAAAAATGTCATGAGTGGACCACCTCACACCTAGCAGATTCACCAATATGGGAGCAAAGGAAATAACTGTTGGAGATTTGGTAAAATTGGGACACTAATGCATTGCTAGTAGAGTTATGAATTAATTCAACCATTCTGGAGGATAATTTGGAATTATGCCCAAAGGGATTTAAAAGATTGCCTACCTTTTGATCCAGTCATACCACTGCTGGGTTTGAACCCAAAAGATATAAAGAAAAAGGCATGTACAAAAATATTCATAGCCACACTCTTTGTGGTGGCAAAAAAAAATGGAAAAGGAGGGGATGCCCTCTTATTGGGGAATGGCTGAACAAATTGTGGTATCTGTTGGTGATGGAATATTGTGCTCAAATGAATAATAAAGCAGAGGAATACCATGGGAACTGGAATGACCTCCAGGAACTGATGCAGAGTGAAAAGAGCAGAACCAGGAAAACATTATACACAGAGACTGATACACTGTGGTACAATCAAATGTAAGTGACTTTGCTACTAGCAGCAATTCAATGACCCACGACAATCCAGAGGGACTTATGAGAAAGAACACTGTCCACATCCAGAGAAAGAATTGTGGGAGCAGAATGAAGAAGAAAAACATAAGATCAATTACGTGGTTCGATGTGGATATGATAGGGGTTTTGGCTTTAAAAGATCACTCTACTGCAAATATTAATAACACGAACAATAATACATGAATAACCCAGTGGAATTGCTTGTAAATTCTGGGAATGCGGAGGGAAGAGGGGTGGGAAAAAATAATGAATCATGTAACCATGGAAACCTATTCCAAATAAATAAATAATATCATGAATGGAGCTCATTTTTATTTACCCAAAGAATTTTTTTTTCCTTTCTAACGTCCTTCTGAATGCATTTTTCACCTCCTTGTTTCTCAAGCTATAGATGAGGGGGATTCAACATGGGAATCACTGCTGTGTAGAACACAGACACAACCTTATTAAGGTCCAGGGAGAAGCTGGCACTGGGCCTTACATAAATAAAGAAAAGGGTCCCATACATGATGCTGACAGCAGTCAGGTGTGTGGAGCAGGTGGAAAAGGCCTTGGACCTTCCTTCAGCAGAGCGGATCCTGAGGATGGCCAACAGGATATATATGTAGGAAATTAGAATAGTCAGACCACTGAAGACTCCCACACCTCCAGCCATGATGAAAAGGACTAACTTATTGAGGTGGGTGTCAGTACATGCAAGAGAGAGCAAAGGTGATATATCACAGAAGAAATGATTGATGACATTCTGGCCACAAAAGGGCAATTGGAAAGTTAAGACAGTATTAGTCATAGCGTTTAGAAGGCCCATGATGTAAGGCCCAACTACCAGATGGATGCAGACACTCCGAGACATGACAACGGTATAGAGTAATGGGTTGCAGATTGCTATATACCGATCATATGCCATTGCAGCTAAAAGGAAACACTCGGTGGTCACAAAGATTCCAAAGAACCACATCTGTGCCGAGCAGCCTAGGAAAGAAATGGTTTTCTTCTCTACAAAGAAGTCGGCCAACATTTTGGGGGCAATAGTAGACGAAGAGCAAATATCTACAAAGGACAAGTGGCTGAGAAAAAAGTACATGGGGGTGTAAAGCTGGGAGTCTATCCATATCAAGACGATCATACCCAAGTTCCCAAAGACAGTGATGAGATAGAAAAACAGAAACATGAGAAAGAGGAGAACCTGTTGCTGGAGATGTTCTGTAAATCCGACGAAAACAAATTCAGTCACCACGGTTTGATTCTTAGCTTCCATTATATGCTATCATCTGATAAAAGAAAAAAGACTAGTTTTATTACTGAATAATCTAGAATGTTCTTCTCTCCTATCTTATAGTATCCTTAGTTTCCACCAAAGTACATCTGTCAGTGCTTCCTTCCTCATGAAGATACCTTTATAAGAATTTTTCCCTTTTTTTCAATAGGGAAGAGAGAGGAGTAATAATGTTGCTGTCCGACTGTCTGAGAGAGAGAGAGAGAGAGAGAGAGAGAGAGTGAGAGAGAGAGAGAGAGAGAGAGAGAGAGGGAGAGAGGGAGGAGGAGGGAGGGAGGGAGGGAGGGAGGGAGAGAGAGAGAAGAGAGAGGGAGGGAGGAAAGGAGAAAGAGGGAGGGAGAGAGAGGGAGGGAGGGATGTAGGGAGGGAGAGAGAAAAGAGAGAGGGAGGGAGGAAGGGGAGAAAAAGGGAGGATAGATAGATAGATAGATAGATAGATAGATAGATATAGATTAAGATATTGTTTGGAACTGATGTTACTCCTACCTCTAAATTTTATAATTGTATGAGCTCAATCTTTGTTTACTTTAGGGAGGGAGGGAGGGAGGGAGGGAGGGATTGAGCATAAGCTCTTACTACCCCAAAGCATCTCTTTCATTCAGATTCCTGAAATATAATTATCCAAAATGAAAAGACTCCTTAGGAGAGGTTCTGATCTCTCTCTCTTTCAATTAGTTGGAAACACCACTGCCACATAAGTGTTCCTAGCATCACTTTAAATCAGTTACTACCATGATCAAAACCTTTCCATCATTCCCCAATTGTCTGCATAATAAAATTAAAGGGGGGCAGCTGGGTGGCTCAATGGATTGAGAGTCAGGTCCAGAGATGGAAGGTGAGGTCCTGGGTTCAAATTTGAATTCAGATACTTCCTAGCTGGGTGACCCTGAGCAAGTCACTTAACCCCCATTGCCTAGTCCTTAACTGCTTTTCTGCCTTGGAACAGATACATAGCATTAATTCTTAGACAGAAAGTAAGGGTTTAAAAAGTGATAATAAAATTAAAGGTAGTTAGCATGGTTTTCAAATCCCTGCAC
The DNA here is from genome assembly GCF_027887165.1 of Monodelphis domestica. Taxonomy (NCBI): domain Eukaryota; kingdom Metazoa; phylum Chordata; class Mammalia; order Didelphimorphia; family Didelphidae; genus Monodelphis; species Monodelphis domestica. Next base: position 20,859,195 of record NC_077232.1, on the reverse strand, counting down.
AGAAGGCTCTCACCTGTCTTTTCTGCTTGATCTCACATTAATATCTATATATGTACATATCTGCCAGATTAGACAACTTTCCATATGTGGTAGAAACCAAGGTGTTCTTTCTTCTGCACTTCTTCATTCACTTCTTAACTCTGGAATGCCTTCCCTACCCATCCATCTCTCTGCTGACATTCTCTAGCCTCAATGACCAGTTTAAAGAGCATCTTGTTCATAAAGACTTTCCTGATTCCCAGGTAGAAGAAGGGATCCTCCATTCACTAAACTCTTCACGACAGAGTCCTTCTTAGTCTGCAATCATTTGCTCTTAAGATATTCTGTGTGAGGCTCTCATCGCTCTGAATGGACCATGCATTCTTATAGGATGAAGGCGTTACTCATCATCATTTACCCTCCGTTGCCTGGAACAATGCTGTGTGCATCACTGCCAGCTCTCGAGAAATATCGTGCTGAGTAAATATTGGGGAAGTCTTGGCTGAACAGAGCTCTCGGCCCTTCTTGTACCCTTACAAACACTCCTCCTATTTCTAGGGTGCTCACAACCGGCATTATGAAGTAACACAAAGATGCTCGGGTTTCCAGTCAGGAAGCCACCAGCCGAGTCCCTGGTCTGAAATTTACTAGCCATTAGGACCATGGGAAAGTCCCTTCACAGGCCAGTTATGTGAGGACTGACTAAGCAAACTGAGTTGGGTGAATAAAAAGGAATGTGATTGTGGCGTAGAAAACAAGTCACCCTGGGAAGGCTTGTATAAACAGAAGCAAAGTAAAGAAACCATAATCCCAAAGAAAATAAACACGATGTCTGCAGTAATGTACATGAAAACTCCACTAAAAGACCAGAGAACTCAGGGCAGTGTTGACTCTTGGCTGCAGAGGACTGGTTAATCAATCGAGAAATCGTTAAGAAGAGCTGGCCTTGTACCTGACTCTGGTGCTAAAAAGCCATCAAAGAAACAGGAGAAGTCCTGGTCCTCGAAGCATTTACATTCCAAAAGGGAGGATATTCTGTACATATAAAACAATAAACAAACAAGTATGGTCTTTGGGTCAAGGATGGCACTAACAGCTGTAGGGATCAGGGAAGATCTCTCTCTTCCTGTGGGATGGAGTGTTTGACCTGAGATCAAGGTCGATGACAAAGCTCACTAGAGGTGGGAGACCTGTGGCATATGACCTCCTAGAACAATGTGATGGGGGAGAGGGGAGAGGACACTGTAGGGAAATGCCAATGCCTTTAAAAATGAAAGGCAGGAGGCAGATGGGGGATCAGTGGTTTGAGAGTCAGGCCCAGAGACAGGAGGCGCTGGGTTCCAATCTAGTATCAGACACTTCCCAGCTGTGTGACCCTGGGCAAGTCACTTGACCCCCATTGCCTAGCCCTTACCACTCTTCTGCCTTGGAGCCAATACATAGTATTGATTCTAAGATGGAAGGTAAGGGTTTTAAAAAAATAATTAATTAAAAGAAAATAAAAATGAAAGGCATCTGCAGATTTATTTCTCTTATCTATAGAAAACAAATAAAGTGATTTCTATAATTTGACTTTTAGGGTTGTTGTGAGGAAGAAATTTCTAAACATTTAACATTAAAGAAAGAGGACATATAGTGTCCAATTGGTGGCACGTCAGTGTAAATTGCTTCCTAGCTTTACTCTCTTCTATTACAGAGATGAGGTAGGGATGGTTCCGGGGGGGTGGGGGGGGGTGGGGTGAAAGCTCAAGACCCACATGGTTTATTTTACATTTTGGCCGAGGTCAGCCTGGATGGTTATAGGCAGTTTCTTCTTTCAGGAAGATACCTGACAATCCCTCTCCCACCCAGTAGATATACATCCCATCTCTGAAGAATCCCTGCTCTTCAGAAGAAATGAACTAATCTGATCACGTCTATCTGGTGCCATGGTCCATGCCCAACAAAGCCTTCCACTGAATTACCTTTGCCAGGGAAATCTAGTCCTGCTCTTTGGAAGAAGGCCATTCCCATTTCTATGGCAGAATACTTTTCTCCAAAGCAGGGCAAATCTCAGGGTGCAGAAACTTCAGAGACGGCATCTTAGTAGTTATCTACTCAAGCCATTCCTGAATAAGAATTCCTTCCATTTTGTCCCCATTTTTTAGATGAGGAAACTAAGTTGAAGCGATTAAGTGATTTGTTCAGGGTCATATGGCTGGTGTCTGAGACCACATTTGATCTCTGGACTTTGTGATTCCAAGTCCAACACTATCTGCTGCATCATCTAACTGCCTATTAAGTCAATATGTGGCCTCCTGTGCTTTCCACTAATTTTTGCTAGATGCCCCCCACCTCAAACTCATGAAGAGTAGCATCACACCCACACTGCCTCCGAATCTTCTCTTCTCCAGGCTTGATATTCCCACTCCCTCCAATTTAGCAGTGAGTCGTGGGAACAAGTACTCTCATTTTCCTGGTCATCTGCCAGTCAAATGTTCTCTGAATTATCAGCTGTTTTCCTAAAATATAGTGACCAGAACACAAGAACTATGATCGCCGTTGTCTAGATGGGGAATCTAGGAGTCACTGTCTTAGATTAGACCTTTGACTTCATAGACACTGGACAATACTGCTAAGGAAAATTATATGCATCCCATCTCTGAAGGGCCCCTGCTCTTCAGAAGAAATGAACTAATCTGCTCAAGACTATCTGGTCCAATGGTCCATGCCCACTTCCCAATGAAGATTAGGCACTGTTAGAGTTTTACCTGGGACACTGAATGGTGTACTGACTTGCTCAGAGTCATACAACTAATAAACACAAGAGTTGAAACTCGAACCCTGTCTAGATGTTCTAGTTCAAAGGCCAGATCTCTCTCTTCTATGCAGTGTTGCTTCTCTCTTAAGAGTCACAGGATCATAATTATTTTGTAGATGTCACTCCATATTTTAAAACTAAATTCAAGGTGCAAATAAAAGCAAAATAAGAAATTTAATACAATAATATAATTGATTATAATGTAATATAATAATATAATATAGCATAACATAATGTGAAATAACATAATATAATATGATATGATATGATATAATGTGATATATGACATGATGTGATATGATATAATATAATATACCAAATTCATGCATTTTCTCCATAGAAATTCTAATGTCACTATGATGCTAAACCCATTAAGCAATTCTGTTTTTTCATTTGGAAAACAGCGGATTTAAATCAGTTGAGAGCTAGTTATTTCCAACTCTATGTATTTATAAGAAATTATAATATTTGAAAGAGCCTGAATAACATATAGCATCCTGGATTTAGGTCAGGAAAAATTTAAATTCTCCCCCAAAGTATGATGTGACCCTGACCATGTTAATTAACCTCTCTTGTCTTCACTTTCCTCATCTGTAAAATGGGGATAAATATGACAATATATAGTTCTTACTTTACAGGGTTGACATCAGAAAAAAATATATAAAGCACTTACCAAAACCTAACGTACCATATAATTAGCAATTATTAATATTACCAGTCAAAGCTATTGCTTGGTGTCATAAAGGCACCGAGTATTCCATTCATTGCATAGAACCCAGCTACTTTTCTGATTATTGGGTATTGTTTTTGATCCGATTTTGTCATCCAGTTTCCTGAGCTCTAGAATAATTTGTAAATGTAATTTATTTGGAATTTGTGGGTCTCACCTCTTTGAGGGAATTCTTCATTAGTCTCTTTTGATTTTTTCAAGGGGAATAAGGGAAGCCAAAGGTGCCCGCTAAAAACCTCATTGACAAGAAGGAAGATCATCTCCCTTCCTTGTGAGGACCCTCTCCAGGCATCAGAGCTTCCTGTTCACTACATGAAGAGGCTGGAATCTGTCTTTTCTGCATCTCTTCTGAAAAAGAAAATAGAGTTGGTACCTTTGCGTTGATCTTCAAGAGAGGCAACATAAGGGAGGTAAACTTCTTAAGACACTGGAATTTCCTTGGTTGGGAGCCAGCTCCCCAGTGAACCCCTAACCTCAGGAACTTTATCCAATGGAGAAGGAATTAAAATAAATAACCTTGGCAGATTCTGAGTCCAAAATCAACTCACAAAGGAGCGTTCTCTGCAATGGAAAATCTTCACTTTGTAGCAAGGGATTTAGAAAAAGGAACTTGGAAGTCATTTAAGTTTCCAGGAGAAAATGAAGCCCAGACAGAGAAAATTGCACTCGACAATATCAAACAACATTAGAAGAAGCATATTCCAAAATATAGATGTATATGTATAGCATGTACAGTGATTAAGATATAATCTGTGAAGTCAACATGGAGAGCCAATAAGACTTATCTCAGCTAGAACTGTTCACTGCTAATACTGTTCAGTCAAAACCAATAGACACAGCTCTCCCTTCTGTTAACCATGGATTGACTAACTTTGGGGAGAAGTAATGAGAGGATCGTTGATTTAGAACTAGAAGGGGACTAAGTAACAGTCTGTCTTCTCTAATACTTTCATTTCACATAGAAAGAATCTTAAGCTCACAAAGGGGCTTGGATAAGTCACATAGCTGGTGACAGAGACAGAGTTTGACTACAGGCCATCTAACTTCAAAACCAGGGTCTAAATATCTAATGGAATACTAGTAGACTAAATTCCTCCCACTTTAGTGTGATTGGCCAGTGTGACAAGGAAATCACTTTTAAAGACTGATATATATTAATTTAAGGTCGCCAAGGAATTCAGCTATGTAATTCCTAAATGAAAACTCAAGTCAGCAGTCAATCTTTTATGGAGTTTAATTACAATAGGAGGAAGAAAGGAATTAGAGATAGAGAGAGAGAAAAGGGAGAGAAAGGAATAGGGCTTAAATATCCCTTCTGTTTAGGCTGGGCCAAATGGCCCAAGCCCTTAGATAGCTGGGGCAAAGAAAAGAGATCAGTCCCTATTACTCACTTGACCAAAATGGAGAAACAGTCTCAGAGGCCCCCACCTTCAGCTTCCTTCAGAGCAAGCTTCTCAGAGCACACTCCAACCTCTCAGACAAACTCCTTAACCACCCCCTCCTCGAGTCTTCAGACCCCCCTATCCTTAAGGAAACCATCCAAGTTTCCTCCCCTTAGTCCTCACATCTACCAATCACCTGTCCATCAATTTCCCTGTGCCAATGGAGGCTCTAGCTTAACCCAGGACCGCCCAGAGGTCTCTGGCTTTGCACATGTCTGTTGAAGGTCATATTTTCAAATAATTAAATCTTTGATCCTTTGCTACAGCCCTTTCTAAATCCTGTTAACCTGAGTAGGGTAGAGATTGGAATAATTAAATTTTGATCTAGGCTGCAGCCCTTACTCAATCCTGTTAGGACTGAGTAGGGTGGAGACTGATTCCAAGTATCTCCATTGTATCAATTCTAAAATCAATCATGACTCAAAGAAATTCCTGTTCTATGCTTAAGCATAGGTCAAAGTCCTTTCCATTGTTCAGCAAAAGGTTTCTGTCCTAAAGTAATCTTAAGAAGGGAGGAGAAGGAACCTCCCATGCCAATGGGGTTCACATTCCAATAGTCAAGACCCACTATCAATAGGAAATTTTTCAAGTACGAAATTTCCCAATGGTGAAATTTCCAACATTTATGAGTCTAAGAAATTTTGAGGTTTACACCAGGTTGGGTTGGAGATGGGAAAAGCAAGAACAAGCATTTATTAAAGTGCCAGGTACTGTGCCAAGTGCTTAAAAATAGTATGTCATTTGTTGTTCGCAAATACCCTTTGAATTAGATGCTATTACTACCTTCTTTTTTATAATGGAGAAACTAAGGCAGAAAATAATTAAGTGACTTTTCCAGGGTCACACAGCTAGTAAATACCTGTGGCTAGACTTGAATTCAAGTCTTCCATACTCCAGGCCCAGAAGCACAGTGCCAGGAAGGAAACATGAAATCTCCTTTATTTTTACTTGCATAGGAACATAGATTTAAAATTGTGTAATTAGAATTTTGTACCCTAGGACTCCGTTTCCCAGCACCCCATTTTGTGGTGATTACATTTTAGAGATAAGGTTTCTTTGAGTCTGCCACCCCTCGTGTTCTTCTCCCACTTTCCTAGTCTGGTAAACTTGTCTTTACTCAGGCTATACTTTTCCTCTACTTCAAGTGATTATCAATAAATTTTGTAAAATATAATACTTGGAGTTATTGGATATTAATTTTTATCTTACAAAGCTCAAAAGTATCTTAGAGGCAATCTAGTCTGACTCCATCATTTTACAAATAAAACATCTAAAGCGTAAACAGATGAAATGACTTGCACAAAATCACACAATTAGGAAGCATCCTATTACAGACTAGATTTGAACACATCTTCCTGACTCCAAATGCAACAAGAGCCACAAAGCCCTCTCATGAAGGATATATGGGGATTCATCTTACAAACTATCCTTCATTTTCTATAGATCTAGAAGACATTTTTCTCTTTGTAGTAATACTTTAAAAAAATCCTTAGCTTCCATCTTGGAATCAATACAGAAGAGTGGTAAAAGCTAGGCAATGGGAGTTAAGTGACTTGTCCAGGATCACACAGCTGGGAAGTGTCTGAGGCCAGATTGGAACCCAGGACCTCCCATCTCTGGCCTGGCTCTCAATCCACTAAGCTACCCAGCTGCCCCCTGTCAGTATTACTTTAAGGGGAAAAAAACACCTTTCCATTCTTGAACTTCATTCTAGGCTGATTAAACTAGAAATCTTCTTCTAGACCAGACAATGGTAAAATCCACAAGCCTGAAATGAATGAAAAGCCTATGTGCAAAGGTGAAGCAAATAAAAACTGGCTGTTGCTCTTGAGGAATATAAACATTTTCTTCAAGGATTGTAAGGTGGTTATGACATTGTTTTCTTAAAGTAATTTCCCCCTGATTCACATCCATGTTCTGTGTTGAAAAATAAATGTTGTCCTTCAGGACGGAGATGCTATTCATGTCACAATCATTCAGATGAGCAAATTGAGGAAGAAAATTCCAGTGACTTGCTCAAGGTCACATAGTAGGAGAGTTGAGAACCATTCTTTGTGAGGGAATATCTTAAGGAGATATTCATTGGGAAGCAATTTTTGGTGAAAAACAGAAGCTATCAGTGACAGCTAGGTAGCCCAGTGGATAAAACTCCAGACCTGGAATCAGGAGTACCTAGTTTCAAATCCAGACTCAAAAAACTCTTCCTAGCTGTGTGACCTTGGACAAATCATTTAATCTTAATTACGTAGCCTTTACCACTTTTCTGCCTTAGAAATGATACTTATACCTTCTGGGAGGAAAAGTTGGAAATAATGCAAAAGAAATTCACGCATCTACAAAACCAATTTGACCAAACTGTAAAAGAAAACCAGGCTTTAAAGCAAGAACTAATAAAGCAAAGCCAAAACACCAAGAAATTAGAAGAGAACATAAAATATCTCACCGACAAGGTGATAGATCTGGAAAATAGAGGGAGAAGAGATAATTTAAGAATAATTGGACTCCCAGGAAAGCCAGAAATAAACACCAAACTCGATATTGTGATACAAGTTATAATCAAAGAAAATTGCCCAGAGATTCTAGAACAAGGGGGCAATACAGCCACTGACAGAACTCACAGAACACCTTCTACACTAAACCCCCAAAAGACAACTCCCAGGGATGTAATTGCCAAATTCCAAAGCTACCAAACAAAAGAAAAAATCCTACAGGAAGCCAGAAAAAGACAATTTAGATATAAAGGAATGCCAATCAGGGTCACACAAGACCTTGCAAGTTCTACTCTGAATGATCGTAAGGCATGGAACATGATCTTCAGAAAGGCAAGAGAGCTGGGTCTCCAACCAAGAATCAGCTACCCAGCAAAACTGACTATATACTTCCAAGGGAAAGTATGGGCATTCAACAAAATAGAAGACTTCCAACTTTTTGCAAAGAAAAGACCAGAGCTCTGTGGAAAGTTTGATACCGAAAATCAAAGAGCAAGGAATACATGAAAAGGTAAATATTAAGGAAAGGGGAAAATGTTATCTTCTTCTTTTACTCAAACTCTCTTCTATAAGGACTACATTTATATCAATCCATGTATACTAACATGTGGGGAAAATGTAATGTATAAATAGGGGGTAAAGAAAGACCAAATAGAATAATGGTTCTCACACAAAGATTCACATGGGAAGGGGAGGGGAAGAAAACTCCTATAAGAAGGAGAGGAAGAGAGGGGGGGGGGTTTACTTAAACCTCAATCTCAGGGAAATCAACTCTGAGAGGGAAAAACATCCAGATCCATTGGGATCTTGAATTCTATCTTACCCAACAAGGGTAAGGAGAAGGGAAAACCAAGGGGGGGAGGGGGAGAGGGAGAACAAAAAGGGAGGGAAAGAGAGGGGGAGGGGGAGGGAACAAAAAGGGAGGGACTAAAAAGGGAAACATCAAGGGAGGGGACAACGGGACTGATTCAAAGTAAATCACTGGACTAAAAGGTAGAGCCGAAGAAGAAAAGGTTAGAATTAGGGAAGGCAATCAAAATGCCAGGGAGTCCACAAATGACAATCATAACTTTGAACGTGAATGGGATGAACTCACCCATAAAACGTAGACGAATAGCAGAATGGATTAGAATCCAAAACCCTACCATATGTTGTCTTCAAGAAACACACATGAGGTGGGTTGACACCCACAAGGTCAGAATTAAAGGATGGAGTAAGACCTTCTGGGCCTCAACTGATAGAAAGAAGGCAGGAGTGGTAATCATGATATCTGATAAAGCCATTGCAAAAATAGACCTGATCAATAGGGATAGGGAAGGTAATTATATTTTGTTAAAAGGGACTCTAGACAATGAGGAAATATCACTAATCAACATATATGCACCAAATAATATAGCACCCAAATTTCTAATGGAGAAACTAGGAGAACTGAAGGAAGAAATAGACAATAAAACCATACTAGTGGGAGACTTAAACCAACCATTATCAAATTTAGATAAATCAAATCAAAAAATAAATAAGAAAGAGGTAAAAAAAGTGAATGAAATCTTAGAAAAATTAGAATTAATAGACATATGGAGAAAAATAAATAGGGATAAAAAGGAATACACCTTCTTCTCAGCACCACATGGCACATTCACAAATATTGACCATACATTAGGTCACAGAAACATAGCACACAAATGCAGAAAAGCAGAAATAATGAATATAGCCTTCTCAGATCACAAGGCAATAAAAATAATGATTACTAATGGTACATGGAAAACTAAATCTAAAACCAATTGGAAATTAAACAATATGATACTCCAAAACCGTTTAGTTAAAGAAGAAATCATAGAAACAATTAATAATTTCATCGAGGAAAATGACAATGGCGAAACATCCTTTCAAACCTTTTTGGATGCAGCCAAAGCAGTAATCAGAGGTAAATTCATATCCCTGAATGTTTATATTAACAAACAAGGGAGAGCAGAGATCAATCAATTGGAAATTCAAATGAAAAAACTCGAAAGCGATCAAATTAAAAACCCCCAGCAGAAAACCAAACTAGAAATCCTAAAAATTAAGGGAGAAATTAATAAAATCGAAAGTGATAGAACTATTGATTTAATAAATAAGACAAGAAGCTGGTACTTTGAAAAAACAAACAAAATAGACAAAGTACTGGTCAATCTAATTAAAAAAAGGAAGGAAGAAAAGCAAATTAACACCATTAAAGATGAAAAGGGGGACAGCACCTCCGATGAAGATGAAATTAAGGCAAATATTAGAAATTAATTTGCCCAATTATATGGCAATAAATACACCAATTTAGGAGAAATGGATTGATATATACAAAAATACAAACTGCCTAGACTAACAGAAGAGGAAATAGAATTCTTAAATAATCCCATATCAGAAATTGAAATCCAACAAGCCATCAAAGAACTTCCTAAGAAAAAATCCCCAGGGCCTGATGGATTCACCTGTGAATTCTATCAAACATTCAGAGAACAGTTAATCTCAATACTAATCAAACTATTTGACATAATAAGCAAAGAGGGAGTTCTACCAAACTCCTTTTACGACTCAAACATGGTACTGATTCCAAAACCAGGCAGGTCAAAAACAGAGAAAGAAAACTATAGGCCAATCTCCCTAATGAATATAGATGCAAAAATCTTAAATAGGATACTAGCAAAAAGACTCCAGCAAGTGATCAGAAGGGTCATACACCATGATCAAGTAGGATTCATACCAGGGATGCAGGGCTGGTTCAACATTAGGAAAACCATCCACATAATTGACCACATCAACAAGCAAACTAGCAAGAACCACATGATTATCTCAATAGATGCAGAAAAAGAATTTGATAAAATACAAAACCCATTCCTATTAAAAACACTAGAAAGCATAGGAATAGAAGGGTCATTCCTAAAAATAATAAGCAGTATATATCTAAAACCATCAGCTAATATCATCTGCAATGGGGATAAACTAGATGCATTCCCAATAAAATCAGGAGTGAAACAAGGATGCCCATTATCACCTCTACTATTTGACATTGCATTAGAAACACTAGCAGTAGCAATTAGAGAAGATAAAGGAATTGAAGGCATCAAAATAGACAAGGAGGAGACCAAGTTATCACTCTTTGAGGATGACATGATGGTCTACTTAAAGAATCCTAGAGATTCAACCAAAAAGCTAATTGAAATAATCAACAACTTTAGCAAAGTTGCAGGATACAAAATAAACCCACATAAATCATCAGCTTTTCTATATATCTCCAACACAGCTCAGCAGCAAGAACTACAAAGAGAAATCCCATTCAAAATCACCTTAGACAAAATAAAATATCTAGGAATCTACCTCCCAAGACAAACACAGGAACTATATGAACACAACTACAAAACACTCACCACACAACTAAAACTAGACCTGAACAAATGGAAAAACATTAACTGCTCATGGATAGGACGAGCCAATATAATAAAAATGACCATCCTACCCAAACTTATTTATCTATTTAGTGCCATACCCATGGAACTACCAAAATACTTCTTCACTGATTTAGAAAAAACCATAACAAAGTTCATTTGGAAGAATAAAAGATCATGGATATCCAGGGAAATAATGAAAAAAAAAACACATATGATGGGGGCCTTGCAGTCCCTGACCTAAAACTATATTACAAAGCAGCAGTCACCAAAACAATTTGGTACTGGCTAAGAAACAGAAAGGAAGATCAGTGGAATAGACTGGGGGAAAGCGACCTCAGCAAGACAGTATACGATAAACCCAAAGATCCCAGCTTTTGGGACAAAAATCCACTATTCGATAAAAACTGCTGGGAAAATTGGAAGACAGTGTGGGAGAGACTAGGAATAGATCAACACCTCACACCCTACACCAAGATAAATTCAAAATGGGTGAGTGACTTAAACATAAAGAAGGAAACCATAAGTAAATTGGGTAAACACAGAATAGTATACATGTCAGACCTTTGGGAGGGGAAAGGCTTTAAAACCAAGCAAGATATAGAAAGAATCACAAAATGTAAAATAAATAATTTTGACTACATCAAACTAAAAAGCTTTTGTACAAACAAAACCAATATAACTAAAATCAGAAGGGAAACAACAAATTGGGAAAAAATCTTCATAGAAACCTCTGACAAAGGTTTAATTACTCATATTTATAATGAGCTAAATCAATTGTACAAAAAATCAAGCCATTCTCCAATTGATAAATGGGCAAGGGAAATGGATAGGCAGTTCTCAGATAAAGAAATCAAAACTATCAACAAGCACATGAAGAAGTGTTCTACATCTCTTATAATCAGAGAGATGCAAATCAAAACAACTCTGAGGTATCACCTCACACCTAGCAGATTGGCTAACATAACAGCAAAGGAAAGTAATGCATGCTGGAGGGGATGTGGCAAAGTAGGGACTTTAATTCATTGCTGGTGGAGTTGTGAACTGATCCAACCATTCTGGAGGGCAATTTGGAACTATGCCCAAAGGGCGACAAAAGAATATCTACCCTTTGACCCAGCCATAGCACTGCTGGGTCTGTACCCCAAAGAGATAATGGACACAAAGACTTGTACAAAAATATTCATAGCTGCGTTCTTTGTGGTTGCCCAAAACTGGAAAACGAGGGGATGCCCATCAATTGGGGAATGGCTGAACAAACTGTGGTATATGTTGGTGATGGAGTACTATTGTGCTAAAAGGAATAATAAAGTGGAGAAGTTCCATGGAGACTGGAACAACCTCCAGGAAGTGATGCAGAGCGAGAGGAGCAGAACCAGGAGAACATTGTACACAGAGACTAATACACTGTGGTATAATCGAACGTAATGGACTTCTCCATAAATGGTGGTGTAATTTCCCTGAACAACTTGCAGGGATCCAGGAGAAAAAAACACCATTCATAAGCAAAGGATAAACTATGGGAGTGGAAACACCGAGAAAAACAACTGCCTGAATACAGAGGTTGAGGGGACATGACAGAGGATAGACTCTAAATGAACACTCTAATGCAAATACTATCAACAGAGCAATGGGTTCAAATCAAGAAAACATCTAATGCCCAGTGGACTTACGCGTCGGCTATGGGGGTTGGGGGGGAGGAAAAGAAAATGATCTATGTCTTTAACGAATAATGCTTGGAAATGATCAAATAAAATATATTAAAAAAAAAGAAAATATCAATACTTCTGATATAATAATTACAGAGTCTCTTTTGTAAGGGAGAGAGAACTTTAAGGTTGAGTCTAGAACTATTTATCCAGATGTTTCCCTTTGTTCTTCTCCCATAGTATGCTGTACCATTTTATAACATATATAGCATTAACTTCTCTTTATCTGGAGATAAACCCCTTTATAAATAAGCATATAGCAAATAAAGAAGATTTAAAGGTAAATGATGCTAGCTCACCAGGCAGTATTAAAGAAGGGGCCATAGGGAGTTATTTTTGCTGCTCTCCATACAGCAATAAATTCCATACATGCTGCTCACTCAAGTAGAAGAATGAACCAGAAAAATACCCAACTACTTATGGTTATATTCGGTCTGGGTAGCAGCATCCTTCCCTGGCAGTAAATAAATGATCTCTGAATGTCTGTCCCTGGAATTTCAAAGTTCCCTAGATTTCCTCTTTCCACACAGCTTTGACTTCCCACAGGTCTTCAGTACTTCCTTTCAGCTGAGAAAAAAACTGCACTGCCCTCAGTCTCCTTGTCAATAAAGGTCGACATTCCTCCCTGGAGTTTGAAATTTTGCACTCCCTTGCAAAATCTGCTACCACATACCTGATATCTGGAATTATACAGCACAGCACTAAATTGCATATTAGCACTTCACAGAGAAAGCATGAATGAATGAATTTCCCAGGTAATTGTCTTCAGTTACATTTGCAGAACACATACCTCAATTATATATATATATATGTATATATATATATGCAATAAACAGAGAAAAAAGAAGGAAAAAAGTTTCTCCTATTAGGTTGGTTAAATGATTGCAAGCAATGATGGTCATAATACATTACATACCACATAATTCATTCGTAACCACACATCAAAAGGAAGCACACATAACTGAAAAAACTATGCCTAGTCAACTGACAAATGTAGATATAGCCAACGAAATGCAATACAAATAATCAAAAGAAGAAAATATGAAAAACAGAAGCAGAATTTCATGTAAAAATTATCACATGCAACAATTAAATGAATCCCCCACCTTTCTAAATGTTACTTGTTGGGGGCAGGTAGGTGGTGTATAAATGAAGATTTTGAGCCTTTGGACTTCATCCCCCAGAAGATCCTTAGTATTTCCCAAAATTCCTTTTTTCTGTGTCTCCGATTTTGTGTGATTGTATTTCAGTGGCTGTAACTCCTCCCTCTCTCTCTTTTTTGGACCTGCTACCAGGCTGAATTCAGGCAGTTCTTTTGCCCTAGTTATCTCCATTTATACAGTGGTTCAGTGGATTGAGAGCCAGACCCAGAGATGGGAGGTCCTGGGTTCAAATTTGACTTCAGAAATTTCCCAGCTGGGTGACCCTAGGCAAGTCACTTAACCCCCATTGTCTAGCCCTTACTGCACTTCTGCCTTAGAACCAATACATAGTATTGATTCTAAGATGGAAGGTAAGGGTTTAATAAATTAATAAACAAACAAATAAATGAATAAATTAAAGAATGAATAGATAGATAAATGTTACTTGTTACCTTCTTAATTATTATCCTAAATTCAAGGACAATCAAAGAGTATGAGCTTATATTTTTAAATTAATAGAAATGCCTCATAAATTCAACAATTAATTCTGAGTATCCATTCTAGTCTCTTAACTAGTAAATAACCCTTTTTCTGTTACTTTAACTCATAACTTGATACAGCAAAACTTTTCATCTCAAAAGTTGAGCAACTGTGAAACAAATAAGTATTTAAATGACAATGAAACTAGCATTTCTTAGATAGAAAGATCACAGCTACAGTCCTGTCAATTGCAACTGTTGCCTTATCCTCAACTCTGGAAGCCCAGCTCCATCATTCAGCTCTCTTAAGATTTTGGCTAAAAGTTCTCAATCATATTCTTCATGATGTTATTTCAAGTGAACAAAAGTTGACTTGATTTCTCAGGTAAGAAATTCTCTTGGCCCTTTTCTATATACATCTTATAGTTTCTCTGAGGAAATTTCTTAGTCTGTTTCAATTCAGGCTTTGTTTTTAAATAGTCTTTTTTTCAGTCACAGAAGTTAACATTCTTCCAAGGATGACAGTAAACTGCTGATCTTCTCAGAGATTCATCACAGATGACATTTATGATCAGCCTTTTTTCCTTAAGAAATTAAAAAATATTTTCCCCTTCATGGTAACTCACACAGCCTCTTTTTCTCATCCCAGTAACTTTTCTAGAATGAGAGTTAAAATTTAGGTCTCTCCAAGATCCCACATTTGTATCTTACAGTATGCACAATTTATCTAGCAGGAAATATTGAATCTTCCATTACATTTGTTTCCAAGATTGCCGTGAGCAAAGAATTATTCATGCAGTGGTGGAGCAAAAGGTTGCAAGGTTTACAAAAGTTAGCAATATTGCCTCTTTTATCAGATCATTTAGAAAAATGTCTCTATTGCATGCACTTAACAGATCTTCCCTTTTCCCAGATTGGGAAAATGAGGGATTACCCAGGACCACAGCTAAGGATAGGTTGTGAATAGAAACATTTGCTTCCCTTACACCTTCACCAATTCTATAACCCTCTTTGGAGAAGACACCTGTGGTAAAGACTTATCCTTATTACAATGAACCTACTTTGCAACCAAAATTCTTATTCTTTTAAAATCCTTAGAATGAGTGAATCTTAGAGCTAGAGAAGAGTTTAGATTTCATCCCCTTTATGTTATTTTTTTAATTAACAAACAACCAAAAAAATGACCTTTAGTTAATCTATATAGAAATGTAATTTATTATGAAGAGTTTTCATATTGCAGAAGGGATTCTTCTTTCATTATGATTTGATTTAAATATCCTCTGAAGTTCTTTTCCACTTTAATTTTCTGTAATACTTTGTTCTCAAAACTAGAAGGGAATTTCTTATATATATATATATATTTATATATATATATATATACATACATATGTATATATCTGTGTTTTAATGCATATGCTTAATGGCTAAGAAATAATGTATTAACTAAAGGGTTTGAAGGAATTAGTAATAACAATAATAATAAAGGAATTGGGCAATAACAAGAGTAAAGTTGTTACCAAGGAGATATGACCAAGATTAGATTTACTAATTATGTACTGAGAGTGAAAGATACATAGTCAAGGGACCAAGTGCTTCATCAATGTCCACACTATATCATATAGCATATTGAGTAGACTAACCCCCATGGGAGGATGTATAGACAAGAGTGAAATTAAAGATGTGCCAATGTGGGGGTGGGTGGGGAGAACACTGAACTTATAGATCCCTCAAAGTATCAAAGTGTATTGATTCACCAAAAGGGATTTTCCTGCAATTTACGAAGAAACTCTATATTTGAGGATTCTACCTTTCACCTGACAGATCTGAAGATACTTAAAGAATAAAACTTCTTTCCCCTGAATTTTCTCTTCTTTGCCCCAGGATAAGCAATTCTAAATTTTCCACACCTGTACTAGGACCAAGCCTGCTGTCTTATTCCCACTTACCTGGAGAAAGAATCAGAATAGCACCATTAGATAATGAGCCAGCTGTTAGATCATAGAATGTTAGTATTGGGGGGGGGGGGGGGGAAGAGTAACCTGCAATGGTGGAAAGAAAGAAGAATTTGAAATCAGGGAACCTGAGTTCATATTTAACTCGCCTACTTAGGAATTGTGACCTTGAGCAAGTAATTGACCTCTATGCTTCCATTTCATCATTTGTGAAATGAAAAGGGGGAATAAGAACCTCTTCATGTCTACATCCCAAACCCTAGGGAGCTAAGACATGATTTAAAACAAGATTGTAGCCCTGTTTTTACTCATGCAGAAGTTGAGACCCAGAGAAAGGAAGTAATTTAGTGAAGGTCATTCAACTAATCCACCATAGCTGTAAGACTCTAATCTAGATTTTCTGGGTTCTACATATCTAATTATTAGAATGCCTTATCTCTGCTATGCTATTGTGAATGTGGTTTCACAATAACCCAGAAATCATTGACCCAAGTCTGGACTTCTAGTTGATTTACCTACACAATCTCAAATAGATGACCCAATTTCCCAGCACAAAATAAAGGTCTGGCATTAGAGGAATAGGTTGGACTTTTCTACATCTCAGGCAGTAGGTTGGAATCTTTTAATCTGGCCTATCTCAGATGTGGAAAGGAAACTAAAACAAGTTCTGGACTTTCTGCCACTGTGTTAGAACAAGCAACAGTGGGAATATTAGAGAGAGAAGAAATTGACAAGACTGACAGTTGGTGGGGGAAGGGGCAACTTGGAGTGACAGTTGGTCTTGTGACTAGCACTATCTTCCTGGCATTGGACGTGGGAGGAGCTTGGCTTCCCAGTCTCGGGATAGAAGTGCCTCTATTTTCCTTAGCCTGAAGAGACAGGTCCAACCAGCTATGAAAATCAGAACTTTTCTTGTTGCATGCTATCTAATGCTAAGATTTTGAAATTAAGAAAACTAGCACAGATATAGCTAAGACAGGAATAATAGAAACCCTCGACCAGCCTATGAGGCCTGGCCTCAGCTCCAAAGTTTTGAAAGACTCCAACCTTATTTAGGGACATCCCTCTTCCCTTTTCCCTGATACCTCTCCTATCCAAACTGGTTATTAAAATTTATCTTATTTGAATATCACAGTCAGATAAGTGAACTATCTTTCCATGGAGCATAGAGGGAGCTAAACCTCAGTTTTGCCAATCAATTACAAATAGTCCTTATTGGACCCCTGATGGGCCACCAAAGTCTGGAGAAAGGCTTGTCCCTCAGGAGGGTCCCTGTTTACCTGATCTGGGGCATCTTCAGCATCAATCCATAGAGAAGACATCCTCGCAGGCTATCATGAGTGGCCCATTTCTCAGAGACCCCATTTTGTTCAAAAATAGCCTCTAGGCAGGGGGCATCTCTCTCCTTTTACCTCATCAGCAGCCATATTCCCTCTCTCTCTTCAACTCCTCCATTCCCTGCTACAAACTTTCCTTATCCCCTGTTCTTCATATCCACCCATCTTTCCCTATAAATATTACACAGATTATTAACAATTAGAGCAATGAACTTGGAATCATGGAACTCCTTGCTACTGCTATGACCTTGGGCAAGTCATATAACCTCTGGGTCTCAGTTTTCTTCTCTTTTAAGCTGAGTGTGATGCACCAGAATCCATCTGACAGGCCTTCCAACTTTAGATCTAAGATTATACAAATTAATAAATGTTTCCTTATATAAGTAACATGAATCTTCCTTCCTATGATTTTAACATACATTATTTTTTCTGTCATTTCCTTGGTCAAAATGGAAATGAGATCATGGAATAATAGATTTAAAGCTGCCAGAAAGTTTAAGGATCACCTAGTCCAAACCTTTCATTTTACCAGTGAGGAAGCTGATACCCAGAGTCATGAAGTAGTAGAGCTAGAATTCAAACCTTGTGTATTTTATAATTAAATTTGTAAGGATCCTTAAATTAAATCTGAACTAAAAGAAGTTAATATAAGTCCAACTCTTCAAATATGATGAACATTTCTTATAGAAGAAAATAGTACATTAAAAATTAGAACTGGACAAATAAAAGTTAACAATTCCTTAGACAAAAAATTATAATAATAAAAAAACTAAAAGAGCGAAATAATAGAAGAGAACATGAAACATCTTATCACAAATTACCTAAAAATAATTCAAGGAGAGGCAATATAAGAATAAAGAAATAAGAATTTGAAGTGATGAATATTTGAATTATAAAAAATATAAAAATATGTAAGGAAAAAATAAGGAAAGTATTTGAAGAGATGAAAAGAAAAGAAAAGAAAAGAGAATAAGAATAATATATACCATCATCACATACTTAAAATAGCAGCCACCAAATCAAGAAAAGTAGTCAAGTGGAATAAATTCAATGGGAACTCAAAAACAAAGGATGTTCATATTAGCACACATACACAATTTACAAATTGTAAACAAATTGTAAACAATGTGGAGCTTTTGTTCTCATACATAATCTTTTTTATGCATTTGTTTAGTTAAATTTGGGGGGGGGGTTAGTGGTGATGGTGGTGGAGGTGATTACTAAGAATATAATAAAATAAATAAATATGAGAAAAGTAAGACTGAAATAAAGAAAATTATTTACCTAAAGTCATACATCTGGAATTATTTATTAAAAAGGATATTTACTAAATTCTCCTTGGTTGATGAAACAAGTTTAACATATTATAATAACTTCCAGTGTCTGGCACCATAGTCTGCACACAGAAAGAACCCAATGTTTGTTAAATTAAATGGAATTAAAATGTGAACCCCAAGTTTTCAGAAAGGAATGTAGAAGCCACAGAGCATGCAGAGAAAGCCAAGAAAGACCCTTATCAATGGAAGGAATTTCAGATCAGTAGTCACAAGAAGAAAAGATTTATGGCCAACTGGGGAGCAGTCTTCAGATATTTAGAAGAGCTATTGCCTGTAAAAGGGAATAGACTTTTTCTACCTGGACCAAGAAAATAAGATTGGCAATAATGATCAAATGTTATAAAGAGGTAGATTTATGCTTGAAAAAAATTATAATGGATTCAAGCCAAGAGGATAATCAGTGCTATGCTGGATAATAAGTAGAAAGGGAGGAGAATGTTGAGCATGAAGCTTCATACTTCTAGGAGGCAGAAGAATTCTAGAATAAGAAGAATTATTGATTCGATTCCAAAGTCATCCCTCCCCTCCCCAGTATGCTCCAAGGAAATGGTAGAGAGAGAGAAAAATACTTTGGAATTGCAGAAATGAATAAGAAGAGTTCCCTTTGTATGGGTTTGGTAGAGTATTCACTATAATCATGACACTGTGGTTTAGCCATTTTTCATTTCATCTTTGTGGCACCATTTGGAGTTTCCATTTCCTTCTTCAGCTCCTTTAGTTTCCAAAGTTCAGCAAAGGTCTCTCTTTCCCATCATCTTGTTGGATGGGAATTCAGTTTCATTCAGGAATATTTCCCTAACCATAGTTGTCCCTAAATAGAATGGGTTTCCTTGGAAGATAATGGTTTCTCCCTTCTTAGTACTCTCCAAACAAAAACTAAATATTTATTTAGTAGAGAGAGAGAAAAGGAATAAGTTTTCCTTTAGCACTTACTATGTGCCAGGCAATGGACTAAATGTTTCACAAATGTTATCTTGTTTGATCTTTATAACAACCTGGCAGGTAGAGTCGTTATTATTTCTACTTTATTTTTTTAAACCCTCACCTTGTCACAATACTGTGTATTGGCTCCAAGGCAGAAGAGTGGGAAGGGCTAGGCGGTGGGGGTTAAGTGACTGCCCAGGATCACACAGCTGGGAAGTGTCTGAGGCCAGATTGGAATCTAGGACCTCCCATCTCTAGGCCTGGCTCAATCCACTGAGCTACCCAGATGCCCCCTATTATCCCTACTTTAAAGGAACTGAGTTAGGAAAGATCCCCAAGGTCACACAGTTAGGAAATATCTAACGGTGAACCAGATATTAGGATGTTCTATTCCTCTTAGCTTCCCTGAGTATATTATATGTCATTTAGTATATTATAAAGGGATGATTCCTGCTCAGTTAAGGGTTGGAATGGATGGCCTTTACCTGAGGCCAACCTTAAATAGTATGATTCCCATTTGAACATTAGCTTCCTGAGGATAGGAATTGCCTCTGTGCCTTTTTCTCTTCTTCTCTGTCTCTCTGTCTGCCCATTTTTGTCTCTCCCTATCTGGCTCTATTTCTGCTTCTCTATTTCTGTGTCTCTGTCTCTTGTGTCTGTCTCTGTTTCGCTGTCTCTGTCTTTCTCTGCCCCTATTTCTGTCTTAAGGCCTTAAGCCTTTTTCTATCACCTCCAGCACTAAGCAAAAAGATTATCAAGAACTTTATAAAACTAAATGGTTGAGGCCATGTAATAAAACATCAAGGACTAACTATTCAAAAGCAGAGCAGTTGATTTTTCCCCTTAAAAGAAATCACCTAGGGGGCAACTGGGTAGCTTGGTAGAGTGAAAGCCAGGCCCAAAGATGGGAGGTCCTGGGTTCAAATTTGGCCTCAAATAGTTCCTTGCTGTGTGACCATGGGCAAGTCACTTAATCTCTATTGCCTAGCCCTTACTGGTCTTCTGCCTTAGAGCTAATACACAGTATTGATTCTAAGATGGAAGGTAAGGACTTCAAAAAAGAAGAAAAGAAAAAAAATTACTTAGATGCCATAACAATTAGTAGTTAATGTTCTATTTAAAATATTTTAAATATGCTACTGTGTGTGCAAGATGGGGCTGCTTGGTGGCAAAGTTGAGAGAGAGCTCTGGGATTGGAATCAGAAACACTTATCTTCATGAGGTCCAATTTGAATTCAGAAACTTACTATCTGGGTGATGTGTGAGATTTAAAATGGTTGAGGTCTTAAACTGTAGTGAGTTAAAATGGTGGAAGACATAAATTGTGATAGATATAAGAGAGGGTGAGTAAATTTTGACCGCAGAATATGTTTCACTACAGTGTCTTGGTTTTAAATCAAATATAAGGTGGTCACCAGGGAAATATTCCCAATTATTCAAATACCCAAGTCAATTGGGTTTTATAGAGATTTTAATTAATAATGCAATGAGTAATCAAAGAAAGAGAGAGAGAGTAAGAAAGGAATAAGTATGAAGGGCCTCAAGCCAATATGGCCTAGACCTGAGTCTTAAGAGAGAGAATCAGTTTTTTTAACACTCACCACAAGGTCTGACTAAACAAGGATTCTAGTAACACCAGACCAGCTCCATCTCAGCTGACTTCATGAGAGAGCCTTCCAGCCAGAGACTGTTCCAAAGGGCCTCTCTCCAGAGCCTCTAGAGGGACAGAGTCCCCTTAGAGGAGCTCCAGCAAGACCTCCTTAGAGATTGTCCTCCAAGAGCTTCCCTTCTCCAGAGCCTCTCTCAAGAGATTCTTCCCAAGTGATCCTCATCAAAATCCTCCAAAAGGATTTCTCCAAAAGGATATCTATATCCTCAAGAGATTCTGCTTTTTCTTATATAGGGGTTTTTCTCCCATATCACCTCCCCTAAGTCCCTACATCTACCAATCACTGTAGACGCTTTCCAAAGGACTGCCAATCTGAATTCCTGCTAAGTCGACAAATCTCAGTAAGTCTGAACCAGTGAAAACACAGCTGAGTCAACTAATCTCATTAAGACAAAACTTGCCCGACCCTTTTAGGTACCTAGCATCTCATTGTATCAATTCTAAAACACAGGCCTGGCTCAAAGAACTCCTTGCCCCACCATAAGCATGGATCCAAGTACTTTCTTTGTTTAGCAAGGAGTTTTCTCCCCTAAAGCAGTCTTAAGTACAGTTGGAGTAGAGGTCCTCCCATTTCTGATCCTGGCGAGTTCTCACATCAAAATGAGGAATGTTTCTCAGTAGGGAATTTGTTCCAATTAAGAATTCCCTGATGGGGAAATTTTTAACATTCACAAGTCTGAGAGATTTCAAGATTTACAGATGCTAGACAAGTCACTTTTAACACTATTAGCCTTAGTTCCCTCATCTGTAAAATGAGCAAGAGAAGAAAATGGCAAACCAAGCCTTCCTCTTATTCAACACAAAAGGAAAACAGATAAGATGCTAATCCAGATGCTGACCAGAGTATTAATGAAGTTACTAACAATATGGTCGAGTTTAGAGAGGAGGAAAAAAAAGTGAATCCAGAAGGAGGAAAATAGAATAAGGATATGAGAGGGGGCTATTGGAATTGGAGGGCATGATGAGGACAAAGAATAGCATTAGGAAAACAGGTGGAGGATGAGGAAATGCAACAGGCAAGGTTCAGCCTTACTCGTGAATCCAGGGGTTCCCAACAGGTGGCTAAGGATCAGTCAAAAAAAAAAAACAAACAAACAGAAAACAGCTGTATCTTTATGGCCATGGGAATGCTTTGCATATGATAGCTGCTCCTCCATCCCCAGGGTTGATGTTTATTTTTATACCCATTTTCTTGGCACACAGGTACATTACCTAACACACATGTCCAAAGAGAGATAATTAGAAAAGTGATACATTAACTTTTAACAAATTACTTGATTAACAGTCTATATTTTTGCATTGTGATTACAGACAGCCTAAAGTTCCACACAAGAGAAATGATTTTGTCACAGGAAGCATAATTTTCTCATTACCCTGTGAGAAGTTTTGAGCTTACAAACAATCAAGGGAAATTACTTATTACTTTTAATAAAATGGAATAATTAATCAGAAGTTCTTAAAAGACAATTCAATAATCGTATCATTGAGGTTGAGGGGTACTGGGAACACAATTCAAATTTAGACTGATCATTTTTCAGGGTTTACTAAGGTGTTCCTGAGTTACTGGTTTGTGAATTCGAGTCGCTGAGGCATATTGAAGCTTGATATACCTGTATATTTTGTGAAGGACTTTATGATTGATTTGTGTGTTGGCTTCATGAGAATAAGTTTCTGTGAGTGGAAAAGTTCTGGGTTTGGCTTGTAGCTGCAGTTTGCTGTGAATTATGTACCTAAATAAAAGTTAACCCATGAAAGTCTTTGGGATTGGATTTGAGGGTCTGATCTTTTGGTGATGTTTTAGAGAACTAGGTACAGGTATTTTGCTTTTGCATTATTCCTTCTGAGACTAGGGGGAATAATACTCAGGTCAATCTGTAATATGTAAGGGATATTGATGAGAGAGGTCATGCAAGGAGGACTGAGTGGACAATCACATCTTGCCAGGGGCCACTCTGTGGAGATCCTTCTCCAGTTTCCACCTATTCCTACCACACGTGAATCTGTCAAGGCATTGTGACCTGATGGGTCCCAGAAAGGAAAGGGCAAAAGTCAAAGAGTTTGTGGTCTGAAAGGGAATTTCAGAATTCGAGATTTTGAAAATGGAGTAAATATAAGGAATGACAAGAAACCAGGGTGCAGTGAATATTGCGAAGTAAAAAAGAACTGAAAGTCACTGAAATTGAGGAAGCCAATGGGTCTCAATGGGCTTCTTAAAGGGGATTTTGTCATACTTAACTAAGATAATGAAGCAAAGAATGGGAAAAAAACATAATTAGCAAGCCAGCTGGAAACTGGTTTATTGTAAGGTAAAGGATGTGAAAGTAGTAGAGAGTTTAGGTGAAAGACAGATTAATAACATGAGGGACAAGTTTCCTGATTTCAGTTCTTCACTCCAAAGAATGGAAGGAGGGACTCTCTGAGGGAGGATTACACAATGCGGATGATATCAGGATTAAGGTATGATTCTAATAAGGACCAAAAAAAAAGAAATATTTCTGGAAAAGATGGAAGACATAGCCAAGTTTGCTCACAAATAGCCAATATGTATCTATTGCTGACAGTCTGAAATGCATTTCATTTGATCTTGACACTTTCCTGTAGGTGCTGGTGTTATCCCTATTTAATGGATGAGGAAATAGGCTTAGTAAACACTGCTCCATACTGTCAGCAAACAAGGGAAACCTTTCCTCTGTATTATTTGACCAGGGGCCATCCATTCTGACTTCCTTTGGATAGGTAAGTGGGAAGAAGCTTAGTGACTTCTTGTCTGCATCGCTGTCTCCTTTGAGTAAGAGCTTAGCCTTTCTGCTACACTGCGGTGTGGTTCAGGTCTGTGTGGCTCTTTGGGACCCCATTTGGAGCTTGGGGAAAGGATACTGAAATGGTTTGTCATTCCCTTCTCCAGGTCATTTTATAGATTAGAAAACTGGGAAAACAGAGTTATGTCGTTTGGCTAAGGTCACCCAGCTGGTAAGTGTCTGAAACTGGATTTAACTCAAGTCTTCTTGATTCCAGGTTCCATCCACCGCCCCACCTGGGTGCCCACTTCCCTGTGTAGGGGAGACTAAGTCATTTAAACAGCATTTACTCTCATCAACCCAGCCTGTTACAACATATTGAGCCAACGTCCAAGCTGTCCATCTTCTGGCCTTCTGGTGAAACTGCAGTGCCACAGACCCTCACCACCACAATTGCTATTCCCAAACTGATTGTAAGCTTCTCATACTTGGTTTTCTAATTCTCTAATTTACTAATAAATTTAAACATTTTTATGGGTAAAAAAAAGAAGAAGAAGAAAACATTGCTTCGATCCTTCTCCTCCAATTTCCACGTATTTGTGCATTTTCTGCCTGCTCTCAGGTGGGCTCAATTCACGAAATATATCTGGGTGGCCACACATTTACCCCAGTCCAGAGTACCAGGATTCATGGGTAGTACTGATGAGTGTGTTCGAGTCTTTCCTAGTTAACAAACAAGTTTGAATGTTCCAGAGTAACCCAGATATTGTGAGGGGTAGGCCACATTCCTGGAGAAAGCTAGCCCCCAGCAAAACCAGGACCTTCGTGATGAAGTTTTCCCTTCCATAGGTTGCTATGGCTAATCTGACCCCTCAAATATACCATCAGTACCCTAGCCTGTCTTTATACAGGAGGGTATTGATAAACATCAATCACACCTCCAGAAGAACTTAAGAGCCTTTGCTATGAACAGTTAAGGGTTTATTTATTTAATTAAAACCCTTACCTTCCATCTTGGAGTCAATGCTGTGTATTGGTTCCAAGGTAGAAGAGTAGTAAGGGCTAGGCAATAGGGGTCAAGTGACTTGCCCAGGGTCACACAGCTGGGAAGTGTCTGAGGCCAGATTTGAAACTAGGACCTCCCATCTTTAGGCCTGACCCTCAATCCACTTAGCTACCCAGTTGCCCCCCAGTTAAGGATTTATTGGTTCTATGTTCAAATTTTATTTTCGAAGCATTTTGCTTTAGTCGGTGGGAGACTGTGGCTGGTTTGGGAAGGCTTAGTGGGACGCGAAATGTTTGGATTATTCAATGGTTGCTCTCCTCTCATCATTTACCTCTGACACCACCAAATCAAAATGATGTTTTTCATGAAAGAAGGGGATAAAAGGAAAATAAAGCAACAGAATAAAATACAGAATTCGTAGATATGCCCAAAAGTAACTGAACAAGAGGGTAGCTGGGTAGCTTAGCAGTTAGAGAGCCAGGACTGGAGCTGAGAGGTTCTGAGTTCAAATATGGCCTCAGACACTTCTGAGCTACATATAATCCTGACCAAGCTATTTATTCCCCATTGCTTAGTCCTCGTTGCTCTTCTGCCTTACGATCGATATTGATTCTAAGGCAAAAGATATGAATTAAAAAAGAAAAACAATGGAACAAAATTAAATCCCTACAAAGAAGGCTCTGAAATATTAGGCAGAACTAGTTGTGAATGAGTGTGGCCACTGACTGTCACTTTAAAAGTTTACCTCTTGAAACAATACAAAGAGCACTAGATCTGAAGATAGAAGACTTTTGTCCCAATCTTGACTATGGGATGCTGAATAAATAACTTAATTTCTGTTTTCTAGGCCTTGGCTTCTTCACATGTAAAAGAGGGGGAGGGCAAATATTTTTTTTTTATTTCCTAAGATCCTTTCTAATAGAGTCCAAAATTAACAACATAAATTGTAGTATTAATTGATGGTCAAAAATTGATAAGTCCACCTAATTAACCAAGAACTATTTTTTAAGTTTATAGAACTTCTGATAGACTGGTTCCTTTATGGTTCTTTTTGAGAATGTTTTTAAAGGCATAAAATACAAATGAATTATAAAAGAAACAAATTATATTTAAATGGTTTCCAAAATGTATTTATAAAAAGAAAAACACAAGTTCATAGGTCCCAGGTTCAGAACACTTTAATGCTTTTATCTGAATGAAAAATACATTCATGAACACATACTACATGCAAAACATCTTGATAAGGAGCCTGGAATACAAAGAAAAAATTAATAATTCTCCACTGTCAAAGAACTGACATTCTAATGGCCGAGGGTAGAGGAGAGAGAAAGTAAACAGAAAGTTTCAACTGAAGTCAAATAGAAAAATTGCAGAATCTTTAGCAAAAGAGATGTCAATACAATGTCTATTGTGTCATTTCCATTCATATTTCAAAGGAATGTTGAGGCAAGTGCATTTTTCCGGGTCTTTGGATATTTCTTAAGTTTCCATGGAAGTAATTGATAGGCTGTATCTTCCACGCATGAGGCCTACAACAGCTGTCCTGGAAGATGAGCCAATAACTAGGGGTAAATTGGTCATATCATTGGTAGCAAGGAATGCAGGTCTGCACTCCATAGTGATTTGTGCTCTCAATTATGGCTCCAGTGACTGTGATCAAAGGTCAACCTATAGACATGAAGGTACTGCTGTTCACAAGGCCCTTTCAATATGTATATATAGATACAGAGAAATGTCTATATCTATATCTATGTGTCTATATATGTATATATCAATCTATCATATCTATCAAAAGACATAGACAGACTAACAGACAGATAAGAGAGAGAGACAGAGACAGAAAGACAGAGAGGCAGAAGGAGGGATGATGGAGGGAAGAATGGAGGGAGGGGAAGGGAGAAAGGAGAGACGGAGAGGGGAAGTTAGGGAGGGAGAGAGGGGGGGGAGAAAGGAGGGAGGGAGAGAAATACATAAGGCCAAGAGATCCCATTAGAAATATTACAGGACATATCTGCTTCTTCATTCTACATACTTCTCCATACCACTACTTAGAAAGGACTTCATGGTCAGAGAATGGATCTTCATCCAAAAAATGTCATGAGTGGACCACCTCACACCTAGCAGATTCACCAATATGGGAGCAAAGGAATTAACTGTTGGAGATTTGGTAAAATTGGGACACTAATGCATTGTTGGTAGAGTTATGAATTAATTCAACCATTCTGGAGGATAATTTGGAATTATGCCCAAAGGGATTTAAAAGATTGCCTACCTTTTGACCAGTCATACCACTGCTGGGTTTGAACCCAAAAGATATAAAGAAAAAGGCATGTACAAAAATATTCATAGCCACCCTCTTTGTGGTGGCAAAAAAAAATGGAAAATGAGGGGATGCCCTCTTGTTGGGGAATGGCTGAACAAATTGTGGTATCTGTTGGTGATGGAATATTGTGCTCAAATGAATAATAAAGCAGAGGAATACCATGGGAACTGGAATGACCTTCAGGAACTGAGGCAGAGTGAAAGGAGCAGAACCAGGAAAACATTATACACAGAGACGGATACACTGTGGTACAATCAAATGTAAGTGACTTTGCTACTAGCAGCAATTCAATGACCCACGACAATCCAGAGGGACTTATGAGAAAGAACACTGACCGCATCCAGAGAATGAATTGTGGGAGCAGAATGAAGAAGAAAAACATAAGATCAATTACGTGGTTCGATGTGGATATGATAGGGGTTTGGGCTTTAAAAGATCACTCTACTGCAAATATAAATAACACGAACAATGATACATGTATAACCCAGTGGAATTGCTTGTAAATTCTGGGAATAGGGAGGGAAGAAGGGTGGGAAAAAATCATGAATCATGTAACCATGGAAAACTATTCTAAATAAATAAATAATATCATGAATGGAGCTCATTTTTATTTACCCAAAGAATTTTTTTTCCTTTCTAACGTCCTTCTGAATGCATTTTTCACCTCCTTGTTTCTCAAGCTATAGATGAGGGGATTCAACATGGGAATCACTGCTGTGTAGAACACAGACACAACCTTATTAAGGTCCAGGGAGAAGCTGGCACTGGGCCTTACATAAATAAAGAAAAGGGTCCCATACATGATGCTGACAGCAGTCAGGTGTGAGGAGCAGGTGGAAAAGGCCTTAGACCTTCCTTCAGCAGAGCGGATCCTGAGGATGGCCAAAAGGATATATATGTAGGAAATTAGAATAGTCAGACCACTGAAGACTCCCACACCTCCAGCCATGATGAAAAGGACTAACTTATTGAGGTGGGTGTCAGTACATGCAAGAGAGAGCAAAGGTGATATATCACAGAAGAAATGATTGATGACATTCTGGCCACAAAAGGGCAATTGGAAAGTTAAGACAGTATGAGTCATAGAGGTTAGAAGGCCCATGATGTAAGGCCCAACTACCAGATGGATGCAGACACTCTGAGACATGACAACGGTATAGAGTAATGGGTTGCAGATTGCTATATACCGATCATATGCCATTGCAGCTAAAAGGAAACACTCGGTGGTCACAAAGAGTCCAAAGAACCACATCTGTGCCGAACAGCCTAGGAAAGAAATGGTTTTCTTCTCTACAAAGAAGTCGGCCAACATTTTGGGGGCAATAGTAGACGAAGAGCAAATATCTACAAAGGACAAGTGGAGGAGAAAAAAGTACATGGGGGTGTGAAGCTGGGAGTCTATCCATATCAAGACGATCATACCCAAGTTCCCAAAGACAGTGATGAGATAGAAAAACAGAAACATGAGAAAGAGGAGAACCTGTTGCTGGAGATGTTCTGTAAATCCGACGAAAACAAATTCAGTCACCATGGTTTGATTCTTAGCTTCCATTATATGCTATCATCTGATAAAAGAAAAAAGACTAGTTTTATTACTGAATTATCTAGAATGTTCTTCTCTCCTATCTTATAGTATCCTGAGTTTCCACCAAAGTACATCTGTCAGTGCTTCCTTCCTCATGAAGATACCTTTATAAGAATTTTTCCCTTGTTTTCAATAGGGAAGAGAGAGGAGTAATAATGTTGCTGTCCGAGAGAGAGAGAGAGAGAGAGAGAGAGAGAGAGAGAGAGAGAGAGAGAGAGAGAGAGAGAGAGAAGAGAGAGAGAGAAAGAGAGAGAGAGAGAGAGAGAGAGAGAGAAATGACCATGGTCTATTCACAGAAAAATGTGAAAGGAAATTCATGTGGAAGCCCAGATGAAGGGGACAATCATGAAAATGAGTTGAATTTTTATTGCAAAGTGTTTTTGTTTTAATAAAGCAGGAAGGAATGGAGAATTATGGTTTAATAAATAATCTACTTTTAATCTTCTACTTTGTATGTAGAATGATCATTTTGTTTTAGAATAGAAATTTTTAAAATGTTTTCAGTAATAAAAAATGTCGTTGTATAAAATATTCATACAACATCATGATCTATAGAATTTCTGCATAGGGTAACAAATGATAAAATAATATGAATAATTATTTATGATGAATCCACTCTGAGAAAAATCACAGCCAAAGTTCTCCCTAACCATTAATACTATTTCTGACTTCTCCTTAATTTCAGAAATTCAGACATTGATGTTCTCAGGACATCAAGAGACGAGTGAAATCTCTTTTGACTTCTAGGTGGCCTAATGGATGGTTTCCTAGTACTGGAATCAGGAAGAGCTGAGTTTGAAACTTTCCTCAGGCTAAGTGACCTTGGCCAAGTCATTTACTGTCCATCTCCCTCACTTTCCTCATCTATAAAAATGGAGATAATAGTACCACTGTGAGTATAAAATGAGATGATATTTGTAAAACTCGTTGCAAACTTTACAGCACTATCTAAATACTAGCATATATTAGTAATAATAGCATCAAGGATTTTTGTCACATTTCTTGACAAGAGGATGGTTAAAATCAACTCTCTCAAAACTGTTATTAGGCCACTCCTTGTGCTCCATCCTCTTATCATCTCTCTGCAGCCATCACAAGGAACATTCTCTTCAGGATCTTGGTTAAGTCCTCCATGTCCTCACAGACTCCTCAAAGAAGGAAAGTTAAGCCATAATTGTTCATTATGTTCAATTGAGCTTCCAAAGATAGTCATAGGAGTTTTATTCTCTGTGGGAAAAGCTATAGGAAAACTGGATCCCCGTTACGGCAGGCAAACTCCAACGGTAGGACGAGGAACCCTTTGAGAGCCCTAATTTATTTTTGCTTTGTGTCCTCAGGACCAAGCAGAGTGTTTTATACATCCTCAGCACTTCATCCATATTTATTGAACCCGACTAAATAAAGCAGTTACTAATGCTAGCTGCCTTGGGTCATAAAGTGACCTCAAGTGCTTTGAGTTTTGTTCCTTTCCCCCATTTCCTACATACCTTCTTTGGCAGACATTTCAGGTAGGGGGAGGACCTGTTTTATCAGCTGACTTGGGAAGGTGCATAATGGTGCCTCTGTATCGGTACACATGTGCAGTGACTTGTCTCCATTAGGGCAGCGAGAGGTGGCCAGTAATGGGAACGTCCCAGAACCCTAACCAAATCAACAACTTAGAGCAAGATCTTCCTAGAATGTAAAAGGAATGAGGTTATCAGTGGGCATTGGGAGGGCATGAAAAGAATGGAGATACTAAAAGGAACTGGGAGTCCCAGAGCCCTCTATCCCCTTTAGTGCTCTCCTTCGAGATCCAGTCATTTGTGCAGAAATCTTTTTCTATCACCTCTCCATTTGCCCTTCTTCACCTAAACCAGAAAGAGGATATAAATTGGCTGTTAGGATTAAGCCAGACTTCAGTTCTACGACTGATGCATCATTAGGAAGAGAAAGATGTCAACTCAGTGGGGTGGATTGAGCATAAGCTCTTACTACCCCAAAGCATCTCTTTCATTCAGATTCCTGAAATATAATTATCCAAAGTGAAAAGACTCCTTAGCAGAGGTTCTGATCTCTCTCTCTTTCAATTAGTTGGAAACACCACTGCCACATAAGTGTTCCTAGCATCATTTTAATCCAGTTACTACCATGATCAAAACCTTTCGATCATTCCCCAATTGTCTGCATAATAAAATTAAAGGGGGGCAGCTGGGTGGCTCAATGGATTGAGAGTCAGGTCCAGAGATGGAAGGTGAGGTCCTGGGTTCAAATTTGACCTCAGACACTTCCTAGCTGGATGACCCGGAGCAAGTCACTTAACCCCCATTGCCTAGTCCTTAACTGCTTTTCTGCCTTGGAACAGATACATAGCATTAATTCTAAGATAGAAAGTAAGGGTTTAAAAAGTGATAATAAAATTAAAGGTAGTTAGCATGGTTTTCAAATCCCTGCACAGAAGGCTCTCACCTGTCTTTTCGGCTTGATCTCACATTAATATCTATATATGTACATATCTGCCAGATTAGACAACTTTCCATATGTGGTAGAAACCAAGGTGTTCTTTCTTCTGCACTTCTTCATTCACTTCTTAACTCTGGAATGCCTTCCCTACCCATCCATCTCTCTGCTGACATTCTCTGGCCTCAATGACCAGTTTAAAGAGCATCTTGTTCATAAAGACTTTCCTGATTCCCAGGTAGAAGAAGGGATCCTCCATTCACTAAACTCTTCACGACAGAGTCCTTCTTAGTCTGCAATCATTGGCTCTTAAGATATTCTGTGTGAGGCTCTCATCGCTCTGAATGGACCATGCATTCTTATAGGATGAAGGCGTTACTCATCATCATTTACCCTCCGTTGCCTGGAACAATGCTGTGTGCATCACTGCCAGTTCTCGAGAAATATCGTGCTGAGTAAATATTGGGGAAGTCTTGGCTGAACAGAGCTCTCGGCCCTTCTTGTTCCGTTACAAACACTCCTCCTATTTCTAGGGTGCTCACAACCGGCATCATGAAGTAACACAAAGATGCTCGGGTTTCCAGTCAGGAAGCCACCAGCCGAGTCCCTGGTCTGAAATTTACTACCCATTAGGACCATGGGAAAGTCCCTTCACAGGCCAGTTATGTGAGGACTGACTAAGCAAACTGAGTTGGGTGAATAAAAAGGAATGTGATTGTGGCGTAGAAAACAAGTCACCCTGGGAAGGCTTGTATAAACAGAAGCAAAGTAAAGAAACCATAATCCCAAAGAAGATAAACACGATGTCTGCAGTAATGTACATGAAAACTCCACTAAAAGACCAGAGAACTCAGGGCAGTGTTGACTCTTGGCTCCAGAGGACTGGTTAATCAATCGAGAAATCGTTAAGAAGAGCTGGCCTTGTACCTGACTCTGGTGCAAAAAAGCCATCAAAGAAACAGGAGAAGTCCTGGTCCTCGAAGCATTTACATTCCAAAAGGGAGGATATTCTGTACATATAAAACAATAAACAAACAAGTATGGTCTTTGGGTCAAGGGTGGCACTAACAGTTGTAGGGATCAGGGAAGATCTCTCTCTTCCTGTGGGATGGAGTGTTTGACCTGAGATCAAGGTCGATGACAAAGCTCACTAGAGGTGGGAGACCTGTGGCATATGACCTCCTAGAACAATGTGATGGGGGAGAGGGGAGAGGACACTGTAGGGAAATGCCAATGCCTTTAAAAATGAAAGGCAGGAGGCAGATGGGGGATCAGTGGTTTGAGAGTCAGGCCCAGAGACAGGAGGTGCTGGGTTCCAATCTAGTATCAGACACTTCCCACCTGTGTGACCCTGGGCAAGTCACTTGACCCCCATTGCCTAGCCCTTACCACTCTTCTGCCTTGGAGCCAATACATAGTATTGATTCTAAGATGGAAGGTAAGGGTTTTAAAAAAATAATTAATTAAAAGAAAATACAAATGAAAGGCATCTGCAGATTTATTTCTCTTATCTATAGAAAACAAATAAAGTGATTTCTATTATTTGACTTTTAGAGTTGTTGTGAGGAAGAAATTTCTAAACATTTAACATTAAAGAAAGAGGAGATATAGTGTCCAATTGGTGGCACGTCACTGTAAATTGCTTCCTAGCTTTACTCTCTTCTATTAGAGGGATGAGGTGGGGATGGTTACACGGGCGGTTGGGGGGGGTGAAAGCTCAAGACCCACATGGTTTATTTTACATTTTGGCCGAGTTCAGCCTGGATGGCTATAGGCAGTTTCTTCTTTCAGGAAGATACCTGACAATCCCTCTCCCACCCAGTAGATATACATCCCATCTCTGAAGAATCCCTGCTCTTCAGAAGAAATGAACTAATCTGCTCATGTCTATCTGGTCCCATGGTCCATGCCCAACAAAGCCTTCCACTGAATTACCTTTGCCAGGGAAATCTAGTCCTGCTCTTTGGAAGAAGGCCATTCCCATTTCTATGGCAGAATAGTTTTCTGCAAAGCAGGGCAAATCTCAGGGTGTAGAAACTTCAGAGACGGCATCTTAGTAGTTATCTACTCAAGCCATTCCTGAATAAGAATTCCTTCCATTTTGTCCCCATTTTTGTATGAGGAAACTAAGTTGAAGAGATTGAGTGATTTGTTCAGGGTCATATGGCTGGTGTCTGAGACCACATTTGATCTCTGGACTTTGTGATTCCAAGTCCAACACTATCTGCTGCATCATCTAAATGCCTATTAAGTCAATATGTGGCCTCCTGTGCTTTCCACTAATTTTTGCTAGATGCCCCCCACCTCAAACTCATGGAGAGTAGCATCACACCCACACTGCCTCCGAATCTTCTCTTCTCCAGGCTTGATATTCCCACTCCCTCCAATTTAGCAGTGAGTCATGGGAACAAGTACTCTCATTTTCCTGGTCATCCGCCAGTCAAATGTTCTCTGCATTATCAGCTGTTTTCCTAAAATATGGTGACCAGAACACAAGAACTATGATCGACGTTGTCTAATTGAGGAATCTAGGAGTCAATGTCTTAGATTAGACCTTTGACTTCATACACACTGGACAATACTGTTAAGGAAAATTATATGCATCCCATCTCTGAAGGGCCCCTGCTCTTCAGAAGAAATGAACTAATCTGCTCAAGACTATCTGGTCCAATGGTCCATGCCCACTTCCCAATGAAGATTAGGCACTGTTAGAGTTTTACCTGGGGCACTGAATGGTGTAATGACTTGCTCAGAGTCATACAACTAATAAACACAAGAGTTGAAACTCGAACCCTGTCTAGATGTTCTGGTTCAAAGGCCAGATCTCTCTCTTCTATGCAGTGTTGCTCCTCTCTTAAGAGTCACAGGATCATAATTATTTTGTAGATGGCACTCCATATTTTAAAACTAAATTCAAGGTGCAAATAAAAGCAAAATAAGAAATTTAATACAATAATATAATATATTATAATGTAATATAATAATATAATATAGCATAACATAATGTGAAATAACATAATATAATATGATATGATATGATATAATGTGATATGATATGACATGATGTGATATGATATGATATAATATACCAAATTCATGCATTTTCTCTATAGAAATTCTAATGTCACTATGATGCTAAACCCATTAAGCAATTCTGTTTTTTCATTTGGAAAACAGCGGATTTAAATCAGTTGAGAGCTAGTTATTTCCAACTCTATGTATTTATAAGAAATTATAATATTTGAAAGAGCCTGAATAACATATAGCATCCTGGATTTAGGTCAGGAAAAATTTAAATTCTCCCCCAAAGTATGATGTGACCCTGACCATGTTAATTAACCTCTCTTGTCTTCACTTTCCTCATCTGTAAAATGGGGATAAATATGACAATATATAGTTCTTACTTTACAGGGTTGTCATCAGAAAAAAATATATAAAGCACTTACCAAAACCTAACGTACCATATAATTAGCAATTATTAATATTACCAGTCAAATCTATTGCTTGGTGTCATAAAGGCACCGAGTATTCCATTCATTGGATAGAACCCAGCTACTTTTCCGATTATTGGGTATTGTTTTTGATCCGATTTTGTCATCCATTTTCCTAATTTGTAAATGTAATTTCTTTGGAATTTGTGGCTCTCACCTCTTTGAGGGAATTCTTCATTAGTCTCTTTTGATTTTTTCAAGGGGAATAAGGGAAGCCAAGGGTGCCCGCTAAAAACCTCATTGACAAGAAGGAAGATCATCTCCCTTCCTTGTGAGGACCCTCTCCAAGCATCAGAGCTTCCTGTTCACTACATGAAGAGGCTGGAATCTGTCTTTTCTGCATCTCTTCTGAAAAAAAAAATAGAGTTGGTACCTTTGCGTTGGTCTTCAAGAGAGGTAACATAAGGGAGGTAAACATCTTAAGACACTGGAATTTCCTTGGTTGGGAGCCAGCTCCCCAGTGAACCCCTAACCTCAGGAGCTTTATCCAATGGAGAAGGAATTAAAATAAATAACCTTGGCAGATTCTGAGTCCAAAATCAACTCACAAAGGAGCGTTCTCTGCAATGGAAAATCTTCACTTTGTAGCAAGGGATTTAGAAAAAGGAACTTGGAAGTCATTTAAGTTTCCAGGAGAAAATGAAGCCCAGACAGAGAAAATTGCACTCGACAATATCAAACAACATTAGAGGAAGGAGATTCCAAAATATAGATGTATATGTATAGCATGTACAGTGATTAAGATATAATCTGTGAAGTCAACATGGAGAGCCAATAAGACTTATCTCAGCTAGAGCTGTTCACGGCTAATACTGTTCAGTCAAAACCGATAGACACAGCTCTCCCTTCTGTTAACCATGGATTGACTAACTTTGGGGAGAAGTAATGAGAGGATCGTTGATTTAGAACTAGAAGGGGACTAAGTAACAGTCTGTCTTCTCTAATACTTTCATTTCACATAGAAAGAATCTTAAGCTCACAAAGGGGCTTGGATAAGTCACATAGCTGGTGACAGAGACAGAGTTTGACTACAGGCCATCTAACTTCAAAACCAGGGTCTAAATATCTAATGGAATACTAGTAGACTAAATTCCTCCCACATTAGTGTGATTGGCCAGGTTGGGTTGGAGATGGGAAAAGCAAGAACAAGCATTTATTAAAGTGCCAAGTAATGTGACAAGTGCTTAAAAATAGTATCTCATTTGTTGTTCACAAATACCCTTTGAGTTAGATGCTATTACTACCTTCTTTTTTATAATGGAGAAACTAAGGCAGAAAATCGTTAAGTGACTTTTCCAGGGTCACACAGCTAGTAAATACCTGTGGCTAGACTTGAATTCAAGTCTTCCATACTCCAGGCCCAGAAGCACAGTGCCAGGAAGGAAACATGTAATCTCCTTTATTTTTACTTGCAAAGGAACAT
The DNA here is from genome assembly GCF_027887165.1 of Monodelphis domestica. Lineage (NCBI taxonomy): Eukaryota > Metazoa > Chordata > Mammalia > Didelphimorphia > Didelphidae > Monodelphis > Monodelphis domestica. Next base: position 20,822,782 of record NC_077232.1, on the reverse strand, counting down.
AGATTTAAAATTGAGTAACTAGAATTTTGTACCCTAGGACTGCGTTTCCCAGCACCCCATTTTGTGGTGCTTACATTTTAGAGATAAGGTTTCTTTGAGTCTGCCACCCCTCGTGTTCTTCTCCCACTTTCCCAGTCTGGTAAACTTGTCTTTACTCAGGCTATACTTTTCCTCTACTTCAAGTGATTATCAATAAATTTTGTAAAATATAATACTTGGAATTATTGGATATTAATTTTTATCTTACAAAGCTCAAAAGTATCTTAGAGGCAATCTAGTCTGACTCCATCATTTTACAAATAAAACATCTAAAGCGTAAACAGATGAAATGACTTGCACAAAATCACACAATTAGGAAGCATCCTATTACAGACTAGATTTGAACACATCTTCCTGACTCCAAATGCAACAAGAGCCACAAAGCCCTCTCATGAAGGATATATGGGGATTCATCTTACAAACTATCCTTCATTTTCTATAGATCTAGAACACATTCTTCTCTTTGTAGTAATACTTTAAAAAAATCCTGAGCTTGCATCTTGGAATCAATACAGGAGAGTGGTAAAAGCTAGGCAATGGGAGTTAAGTGACTTGTCCAGGGTCACACAGCTGGGAAGTGTCTGAAGCCAGATTGGAACCCAGGACCTCCCATCTCTGGCCTGGCTCTCAATCCACTAAGCTACCCAGCTGCCCCCTGTAGTATTACTTTAAGGGAAAAAAAAAAACACCTTCCATTCTTGAACTTCATTCTAGGCCGATTAAACTAGAAATCTTCTTATAGACAAGACAATGGTAAATTCCACAAGCCTGAAATGAATGAAAAGCCTATGTGCAAAGGTGAAGCAAATAAAAACTGGCTGTTGCTCTTGGGGAATATAAACATTTTCTTCAAGGATTGTAAGGTGGTTATGAGATTGCTTTCTTAAAGTAATCTCCCCCTGATTCACATCCATGTTCTGTGTTGAAAAATAAAAGGTTGTCTTTCAGGACGGAGATGCTATTCATGTCACAATCATTCAGATTAGCAAATTGAGGAAGAAAATTCCAGTGACTTGCTCAAGGTCACATAGTAGGAGAGTTGAGAACCATTCTTTGTGAGGGAATATCTTAAGGCGATATTCATTGGGAAGCATTTTTTGGTGAAAAACAGAAGCTATCAGTGGCAGCTAGGTAGCACAGTGGATAAAACTCCAGACCTGGAATCAGGAGCACCTAGTTTCAAATCTGGACTCAAAAAACTCTTCCTAGCTGTATGACCTTGGACAAATCATTTAATCTTAATTACCTAGCCTTTGCCACTCTTCTGCCTTAGAAATGATACTTAGAATTCATTAAGGTTTAAAAAAACAGAAAATACCAATACTTTTGATATAATAATTACAGAGTCTCTTTTGTAAGGGAGAGAGAACTTTAAGGTTGAGTCTAGAACTATTCATCCAGATGTTTCCCTTTGTTCTTCTCCCAGAGTATGTTGTACCATTTTATAACATATATAGCATTAACTTCTCTTTATCGGGAGATAAACCCCTTTATAAACAAGCATATAGCAAATAAAGAAGATTTAAAGGTAAATGATGCTAGCTCACCAGGCAGTAGAAAAGAAGGAGCCATAAGGAGTTATTTTTGCTGCTCTCCATACAGCAATAAATTCCATACATGCTGCTCACTCAAGTAGAAGAATGAACCAGAAAAATACCCAACTACTTATGGTTATATTTGGTCTGGGTAGCAGCATCCTTCCCTTGCAGTAAATAAATGATCTCTGCATGTTTGTCCCTGGAGTTTCAAAGTTCCCTAGATTTCCTCTTTCCACACAGCTTTGACTTCCCATGGTTCTTCAGTACTTCCTTTCAGCTGAGAAAAAAACTGCACTGCCCTCAGTCTCCTTGTCAATAAACGTCGACATTCCTCCCTGGAGTTTGAAATTTTGCACTCCCTTGCAAAATCTGCTGCAACATACCTGATATCTGGAATTAGACAGCACAGCACTAAATTGCATATTAGCACTTAACAGAGAAAGCATGAATGAATGAATTTCCCAGGTAATTGTCTTCAGTTACATTTGCAGAACACATACCTCAATAATATATATATATATATATGTATATATATATATATGCAATAAACAGAGAAAAAAGAAGGAAAAAAGTTTCTCCTATTAGGTTGGTTAAATGATTGCAAGCAATGATGGTCATAATACATTACATACCACATAATTCATTCGTAACCACAAATCAAAAGGAAGCACACATAACTGAAAAAACTATGCCTAGTCAACTGACAAATGTAGATATAGCCAACAAAATGCAATACAAATAATCAAAAGAAGAAAATATGAAAAAAGAAGCAGAATTTCATGTAAAAATTATCACATGCAACAATTAAATGAATCCCCCACCTTTCTAAATGTTACTTGTTGGGGGCAGGTAGGTGGTGTATAAATGAAGATTTTGAGCCTTTGGACTTCATCCCCCAGAAGATCCTTAGTATTTCCCAAAATTCCTTTTTTCTGTGTCCCCGATTTTGTGTGATTGTATTTCAGTGGCTGTAACTCCTCCCTCTCTCTCTTTTTTGGACCTGCTACCAGGCTGAATTCAGGCAGTTCTTTTGCTCTAGTTGCCTCCATTTATACAGTGCTTCAGTGGATTGAGAGCCAGACCCAGAGATGGGAGGTCCTGGGTTCAAATTTGACTTCAGAAATTTCCCAGCTGGGTGACCCTGGGCAAGTCACTTAACCCCCATTGTCTAGCCCTTACTGCACTTCTGCCTTAGAACCAATACATAGTATTGATTCTAAGATGGAAGGTAAGGGTTTAATAAATTAATAAACAAACAAATAAATGAATAAATTAAAGAATGAATAGATAGATAAATGTTAATTGTTACCTTCTTAATTATTATACTAAATTCAAGGACAATCAAAGAGTATGAGCTTATATTTTTTAATTAATAGAAATATACAATCTGCCTCATAAATTCAACAATTAATTCTGAGTATCCATTCTAGTCTCTTAACTAGTAAATAACCCTTTTTCTGTTACTTTAACTCATAACTTGATACAGCAAAACTTTTCATCTCAAAAGTTGAGCAACTGTGAAACAAATAAGCATTTAAATGACAATGAAACTAGCATTTCTTAGATAGAAAGATCACAGCTATAGTCCTGTCAATTGCAACTGTTGCCTTATCCTCAACTCTGGAAGCCCAGCTCCATCATTCAGCTCTCTTAAGATTTTGGCTAAAAGTTCTCAATCATGTTCTTCATGATGTTATTTCAAGTGAACAAAAGTTGACTTGATTTCTCAGGTAAGAAATTCTCTTGGCCCTTTTCTATATACATCTTATAGTTTCTCTGAGGAAATTTCTTAGTCTCTTTCAATTCAGGCTTTGTTTTTAAATAGTCTTTTTTTCAGTCACAGAAGTTAACATTCTTCCAAGGATGACAGTAAACTGCTGATCTTCTCAGAGATTCATCACAGATGACATTTATGATCAGCCTTTTTTCCTTAAGAAATTAAAAAATATTTTTCCCCTTCATGGTAACTCACACAGCCTCTTTTTCTCATCCCAGTAACTTTTCTAGAATGAGAGTTAAAATTTAGGTCTCTCCAAGATCCCACATTTGTATCTTACAGTATGCACAATTTATCTAGCAGGAAATATTGAATCTTCCATTACATTTGTTTCCAAGATTGCCATGAGCAAAGAATTATTCATGCAGTGGTGGAGCAAAAGGTTGCAAGGTTTACAAAAGGTAGCAATATTGCCTCTTTTATCAGATCATTTAGAAAAAATGTCTCTATTGCATGCACTTAACAGATCTTCCCTTTTCCCAGATTGGGAAAATGAGGGATTACCCAGGACCACAGCTAAGGATAGGTTGTGAATAGAAACATTTGCTTCCCTTATACCTTCACCAATTCTATAACCCTCTTTGGAGAAGACACCTGTGGTGAAGACTTATCCTTATTACAATGAACCTACTTTGCAACCAAAATTCTTATTCTTTTAAAATCCTTAGAATGAGTGAATCTTAGAGCTAGAGAAGAGTTTAGATTTCATCCCCTTTATGTTATTTTTTTAATTAACAAACAACCAAAAAAAAAAGACGTTTAGTTAATCTATATAAAAATGTAATTTATTATGAAGAGTTTTCATATTGCAGAAAGGATTCTTCTTTCATTATGATTTGATTTAAATATCCTCTGAAGTTCTTTTCTACTTTAATTTTCTGTAATACTTTGTTCTCAAAACTAGAAGGGAACTTTCTTATATATATATATATATATATACATACATATATATACATACATATGTATATATCTGTGTTTTAATGCATATGCTTAATGGCTAAGAAATAATGTATTAACTAAAGGGTTTGAAGGAATTAGTAATAACAATAATAATAAACGAATTGGGCAATACCAAGAGTAAAGTTGTTACCAAGGAGATATGACCAAGATTAGATTTACTAATTATGTACTGAGAGTGAAAGATACATAGTCAAGGGACCATGTGCTTCATCAATGTCCACACTATATCATATAGCATATTGAGTAGACTAACCCCCATGGGAGGATGTATAGACAAGAGTGAAATTAAAGATGTGCCAATGTGGGGGTGGGTGGGGAGAACACTGAACTTATAGATCCCTCAAAGTATCAAAGTGTATTGATTCACCAAAAGGGATTTTCCTGCAATTTACAAAGAAACTCTATATTTGAGGATTCTACCTTTCACCTGACAGATCTGAAGATACTTAAAGAATAAAACTTGTTTCCCCTGAATTTTCTCTTCTTTGCCCCAGGATAAGCAATTCTAAATTTTCCACACCTGTACTAGGACCAAGCCTGCTGTCTTATTCCCACTTACCTGGAGAAAGAATCAGAATAGCACCAGTAGATAATGAGCCAGCTGTCAGATCATAGAATGTTAGTATTGGGGGAAAAAAAGAGTAACCTGCAATGGTGGAAAGAAAGAAGAATTTGAAATCAGGGAACCTGAGTTCATATTTAACTCGCCTACTTAGGAATTGTGACCTTGAGCAAGTAATTGACCTCTATGCTTCCATTTCATCATTTGTGAAATGAAAAGGGGGAATAAGAACCTCCTCGTGTCTACATCCCAAACCCTAGGGAGCTAAGACATGATTTAAAACAAGATTGTAGCCCTGTTTTTACTCATGCAGAAGTTGAGACCCAGAGAAAGGAAGTAATTTAGTGAAGGTCATTCAACTAATCCACCATAGCTGTAAGACTCTAATCTAGATTTTCTGGGTTCTACATATCTAATTATTAGAATGCCTTATCTCTGCTATGCTAATGTGAATGTGGTTACACAATAACCCAGAAATCCTTGACCCAACTCTGGACTTCTAGTTGATTTACCTACACAATCTCAAATAGATGACCCAATTTCCCAGCACAAAATAAAGGTCTGGCATTAGAGGAATAGGTTGGACTTTTCTACATCTCAGGCAGTAGGTTGGAATCTTTTAATCTGGCCTATCTCAGATGTGGAAAGGAAACTAAAACAAGTTCTGGACTTTCTGCCACTGTGTTAGAACAAGCAACAGTGGGAATATTAGAGAGAGAAGAAATTGACAAGACTGACAGTTGGTGGGGGAAGGGGCAACTTGGAGTGACAGTTGGTCTTGTGACCAGCACTATCTTCCTGGCATTGGACGTGGGAGGAGCTTGGCTTCCCAGTCTCCGGATAGAAGTGCCTCTATTTTCTTTAGCCTGAAGAGACAGGCCCAACCAGCTATGAAAATCAGAACTTTTCTTGTTGCATGCTATCTACTGCTAAGATTTTGAAATTAAGAAAACTAGCACAGATATAGCTAAGACAGGAATAAGAGAAACCCTCCACCAGCCTATGAGGCCTGGCCTCAGCTCCAAAGTTTTGAAAGACTCCAACCATATTTAGGGACATCCCTCTTCCCTTTTCCCTGATACCTCTCCAATCCAAACTGGTTATTAAATTTTATCTTATTTGAATATCACAGTCAGATAAGTAGACTATCTTTCCATGGGGCATAGAGGGAGCTAAACCTCAGTTTTGCCATTCAACTACAAATAGTCCTTATTGGACCCCTGATGGGCCACCAAAGTCTGGAGAAAGGCTTGTCTCTCAGGAGGGTCCGTGTTTACCTGATCTGGGGCATTTCAGCATCAATCCATAGAGAAGACATCCTCGCAGGCTATCATGAGTGGCCCATTTCTCGGAGACCCCATTTTGTTCAAAAATAGCCTCTAGGCAGGGGGCATCTCTCTCCTTTTACCTCATCAGCAGCCATATTCCCTCTCTCTCTTCAACTCCTCCATTCCCTGCTCCAAACTTTCCTTATCCCCTGTTCTTCATATCCACCCATCTTTCCCTATAAATATTACACAGCTTATTAGAAATTAGAGCAATGAACTTGGAATCATGGAACTCCTTGCTACTGCTATGACCTTGGGCAAGTCATATAACCTCTGGGTCTCAGTTTTCTTCTCTTTTAAGCTGAGTGTGATGCACCAGAATCCATCTGACAGGCCTTCCAACTTTAGATCTAAGATTATACAAATTAATAAATGTTTCCTTATATAAGTAACATGAATCTTCCTTCCTATGATTTTAACATACATTATTTTTTCTGTCATTTCCTTGATCAAAATGGAAATGAGATCATGGGATAATAGATTTAAAGCTGCCAGAAAGTTTAAGGATCACTTAGTCCAAACCTTTCATTTTACCAGTGAGGAAGCTGATACCCAGAGTCATGAAGTAGTAGAGCTAGAATTCAAACCTTGTGTATTTTATAATTAAATTTGTAAGGATCCTTAAAATATATTAAATCTGAACTAAAAGAAGTTAATATAAGTCCAACTCTTCAAATATGATGAACATTTCCTATAGAAGAAAATAGTACATTAAAAATTAGAACTGGACAAATAAAAGTTAACAATTCCTTAGACAAAAAATTATAATAATAAAAAAACTAAAAGAGCGAAATAATAGAAGAGAACATGAAACATCTTATCACAAATTACCTAAAAATAATTCAAGGAGAGGCAATATAAGAATAAACAAATAAGAATTTGAAGTGAGGAATATTTGAATTATAATAAATATAAAAATATATAAGGAAAAAATAAGGAAAGTATTTGAAGAGATGAAAAGAAAAGAAAAGAGAATAAGAATAATATATACCATCATCACCTACTTAAAATAGCAGCCACCAAATCAAGAAAAGTAGTCAAGTGGAATAAATTCAATGGGAACTCAAAAACAAAGGATGTTCATATTAGCACACATACACAATTTACAAATTGTAAACAAATTGTAAACAATGTGGGCTTTTGTTCTCATACATAATTGTTTTTATGCATTTGTTTAGTTAAATTTGGGGGGTTAGTGGTGATGGTGGTGGAGGTGATTACTAAGAATATAATAAAATAAATAAATATGAGGAAAGTAAGACTGAAATAAAGAAAATTATTTGCCTAAAGTCATACATCTAGAATTATTTATTAAAAAGGATATTTGCTAAATTCTCCTTGGTTGATGAAACAAGTTTAACATATTATAATAACGTCCAGTGCCTGGCACCATAGTCTGCACACAGAAAGAACCCAATGTTTGTTAAATTAAATGGAATTAAAATGTGAACCCCATGTTTTCAAAAAGGAATATAGAAGCCACAGAGCATGCAGAGAAAGCCAAGAAAGACCCTTGTCAATGGAAGGAATTTCAGATCAGTAGTCACAAGAAGAAAAGATTTATGGCCAACTGGGGAGCAGTCTTCAGATATTTAGAAGAGCTATTGCCTGTAAAAGGGAATAGACTTTTTCTACCTGGACCAAGAAAATAAGATTGGCAATAATGATCAAATGTTATAAAGAGGTAGATTTATGCTTGAAAAAATTATAATGGATTCAAGCCAAGAGGATAATCAGTGCTATGCTGGATAATAAGTAGAAAGGGAGGAGAATGTTGAGCATGAAGCTTCATTCTAGAAGGCAGAAGAATTCTAGAATAAGAAGAATTATTGATTCGATTCCAAAGTCATCCCTCCCCTCCCCAGTATGCTCCAAGGAAATGGTAGAGAGAGAGAAAAATACTTTGGAATTGCAGAAATGAATAAGAAGAGTTCCCTTTGTATGGGTTTGGTAGAGTATTCACTATAATCATGACACTGTGGTTTAGCCATTTTTCATTTCATCTTTGTGGCACCATTTGGAGTTTCCATTTCCTTCTTCAGCTCCTTTAGTTTCCAATGTTCAGCAAAGGTCTCTCTTTCCCATCATCTTGTTGGATGAGAATTCAGTTTCATTCAGGAATATTTCCCTAACCATAGTTGTCCCTAAATAGAATGGGTTTCCTTGGAAGATAATGGTTTCTCCCTTCTTAGTACTCTCCAAGCAAAAACTAAATATTTATTTAGTAGAGAGAGAGAAAAGGAACAAGCTTTCCTTTAGCACTTACTATGTGCCAGGCAATGGACTAAATGTTTCACAAATGTTATCTTGTTTAATCTTTAAAACAACCTGGCAGAGACTACATGGTGCCACGAAGGAACAGAGCATGAAGAACATAGTGTCCTGTTAAGATTATAATAAAGAGACTTCCGGGTAATCATGGCTGCAATCTAGACGCCGCACGCTTCCTCTCCCCAGCACCGAACGAAATAGACTACTTCAAAGGAGCATAAAATCACCTTTGGAGGAACAGAAGCACTCCCCAGTACCCCACAGAGGCAAAGGTACGTGGGGCTTGAACATTTCCACACTAAAATAAGAAGGAAAAGCTTGCACAGAAAAGTGAACTGAGCCGCCCTTCCCCCACCCCACCTCCCCCACTAAACCAGAGTGAGCTACCTGAGCTCTCACCGGGACAGCGAGTGAGTGGGTCGCGACTCTGTCTGGGGGGGCACTCCAGGGTCCTTGGGATCTGGGGACTGCCAGGAAAAAACGTCTCAGGGCGCTTTCACTGGAGAATCCAGCGGACCTGGACTTGGGCGGGCTGCACTGAACAACGCGCGCTGATTATCTGGGCGGAGCTGAATACCTGGGCTCAGAGGCTGGGAAGAACTAGTCTGAAGCAACCTAAATTCACAGAAAAACCGCTCTTATAACCCAGACCCCAGACCAAAAAGGAAAGGGAAATAAAACCACCAAAGGGATGGCTCACATGGCCCAAAATCAAGCCTCCAGGAAGAAAGGGAAAAAAGTGACTATTGAAAACTTTTATGGTGGAAGTACCCAAGGAAAAGAGGAGAATGAGGAGGAAATCCAAAAAAATTCAGAACACGCCTCCCAAAATGGAAACTATCAACAAGCTCTGGAAGATCTCAAACTGGAACTTATCCAAAAGATGGAAACCTTCTGGAAAGAAAAATGGGAGAAAGAGATCAACTGTCTGACAGATAAGACTGCTCAATTGGAAAAAGAACTCGAAGCATCCAATAGAAGGGCAGACAAGGCTGAAAAGCAAATCCAGTCCCTAATGACCAGAATTAAGCACCTCGAAGAAAGTGAGATGATAAAACAGCAAGAATCAATAAAGCAAACCCAAATAATTAATGAATTGGAAGAAAACATAAAATATCTCACTGAGAAGGTCATGGACCTGGAGAACAGAGGAAGACGAGAAAATCTCCGTATCATCGGTCTCCCAGAAAAACCAGAGGTAAACAACAAATTGGATATTATTCTAGAGGAGATTATAAAAGAAAATTGCCCCCACGTTCTGGAGCAAGGGGGCAAAATAGAAATAGAAAGGATTCATAGAACACCTTCTAGACTAAATCCCCAAAAGACAACGCCTAGGAATGTAATTGCCAAATTCAAGAGCTTCCAAGTAAAGGAGAAAATCCTACAAGAAGCCAAGAAGAAGAGCTTCAGATATAAGGGGGCTCCCATAAGGATCACACACGACTTAGCGGCTAACACACTAAGAGACCGCAAAGCATGGAACATGATATTTAGAAAGGCAAGAGAGCTGGGTCTCCAACCAAGAATCAACTACCCAGCAAAACTGACTATATACTTCCAGGGGAAAGTATGGGCATTCAACAAAATAGAAGATTTCCAAGCATTTGCTAAGAAAAGACCAGAGCTCTGTGGAAAGTTCGATATCCAAGCACAGAAAGCAAGAGAAACATGAAAAGGTAAATATGAAAGAAAGGGAAAAGGAGATAAATCTTATCTTTCTCTTTAAGTCAAACTCTCTTCTATAAGGACTACATTTACATCTAATTATATATATTAATATGTGGGGAAAATGTTTTGTGTAACTCTCATAAATTGTATGCATCATAAGAGTAGTTAGAAGAAACATGCATAGGGAAAGATTGGGGAATTAAGAAGATTTGGGGAAAGTTGGGGCAAAAAAAGGAAAAGGGAGGGGGGAACCGTGATAATATTAAGATTAACTTCAAGAAATAGGGGGGGAATCAATAGAATAAACTTTCCCATATAAAGATACACATGGGAAGGGGAGGGGAAGAACTCTCATATGAGAAGGAGAGGAAGAGAGCGTGAAGTGGAATTACTTAAACCTTACTCTCAGTGAAATCAAATCTGAGAGGGAAGAACATCTAGATCCAGTGGGATCCTGAATTCTATCTTATCCATTAGGGCAAGAAAGAAAGGAAAATTAAGGAGGGGGAGGGGGGAGGGAGTACAAAAAGGGAGGGAAGGAGAGGGGGGAGGGGAAGGGAGCATAAAAAGGGAGGGGCTAGAAAGGGAAGCATCTCAAGGGAGGGGACTAGGGGGACTGACCTAAAGTAAATCACTGGTTCAAAAGGAGAAAGCTAAAGAAGAAAGGTCAGAACTAGGGGAAGACATCAAAATGCCAGCGAATCCACAAATAACAATCATAACTTTGAACGTGAATGGGATGAACTCACCCATAAAACGCAGACAAATAGCAGATTGGATTAGAACCCAAAACCCTACCATATGTTGTCTTCAAGAAACACATATGAGACGGGTTGACACTCACAAGGTTAGAATTAAAGGTTGGAGTAAGACCTTTTGGGCCTCAACCAATAGAAAGAAGGCAGGAGTTGCAATCATGATATCTGACAAAGCCAAAGTACAAATAGACCTGATCAAAAGGGACAGGGAAGGTAAATATATTCTGCTAAAAGGAAGTATAGACAATGAGGAAATATTACTAATCAACATGTATGCACCAAATGGTATAGCATCCAAATTTTTAATAGAGAAACTAGGAGAATTGAAGGAGGAATTAGACAGTAAAACCATATTAGTGAGAGACTTGAACCAACCACTATCAAATTTAGATAAATCAAATCAAAAAATAAATAAGAAAGAGGTAAAAGAGGTGAATGAAATCTTAGAAAAATTAGAATTAATAGACATATGGAGAAAAATAAATAGGGACAAAAAAGAATACACCTTCTTTTCAGCACCACATGGCACATTCACAAAAATAGATCATACACTAGGTCATAGAAACATGGCACTCAAATGCAGAAAAGCAGAAATATTAACTGCAGCCTTTTCAGATCACAAGGCAATTAAAATATTGATCGGCAAGGGTACATGGAGACCCAAATCAAAAATTAATTGGAAATTAAATAACATGATACTCCAAAATCGGATAGTTAGAGAAGAAATCATAGAAACAATGAACAATTTCGTTGAAGAAAATGACAACGGCGAAACATCCTTTCAAACCTTATGGGATGCAGCCAAGGCAGTACTTAGAGGAAAATTCATATCCCTGAGTGCATATATTAACAAATTAGGGAGGACAGAGACCAAGGAATTGGAAATGCAAATAAAAAAACTTGAGAATGAACAAATTAAAAACCCCCAGAAGAAAACCATACTAGAGATCCTAAAAATTAAGGGAGAAATTAATAAAATAGAAAGTGACAGAACTATTGAGCTAATAAACAAGACTAGAATCTGGTACTTTGAAAAAACAGACAAAATAGACAAAGTACTGGTTAATTTAATTAAAAAAAGGAAAGAAGAAAGGCAAATTAATAGCATCAAGGATGAAAAGGGGGATCTCACCTCAAATGAAGAGGAAATTAAGGCAATCATTAAAAACTACTTTGCCCAACTATATGGCAATAAATATACCAACCTAGGTGATATGGATGAATATTTACAAAAATATAAATTGCCTAGACTAACAGAAGAAGAAATAGTTTTCTTAAATAATCCCATATCAGAAATTGAAATCCATCAAGCCATCAAAGAACTGCCTAAGAAAAAATCCCCAGGGCCTGATGGATTCACCAGTGAATTCTATCAAACATTCAGAGAACAGTTAACCCCAATATTATACAAACTATTTGACATAATAAGCAAAGAGGGAGTCCTACCAAACTCCTTTTATGACACAAGCATGGTACTAATTCCAAAGCCAGGCAGGCCAAAAACAGAGAAAGAAAACTATAGGCCAATCTCCCTAATGAATATAGATGCAAAAATCTTAAATAGGATACTAGCAAAAAGAACATAAAGAAGGAAACTATAAGAAAATTAGGCGAACACAGAATAGTATACATGTCAGACCTTTGGGAAGGGAAATAATTCAAAACCAAGCAAGAATTAGAAAGAGTTACAAAATGCAAAATAAATAATCTGGATTACATCAAATTAAAAAGTTTTTGTACAAACAAAACCAATGTAACCAAAATCAGAAGGGTAGCAACAAATTGGGAAACAATCTTCATAAAAACCTCTGACAAGGGTTTAATTACTAAAATTTATAAAGAACTAAATCAATTGTACAAAGAATCAAGCCATTCTCCAATTGACAAATGGGCAAGGGACATGAACAGGCAATTCTCAGCCAAAGAAATCAAAACTATTAATAAGAACATGAAAAAGTGCTCTACATCTCTTATAATCAGAGAGATGCAAATCAAAACAACTCTGAGGTATCATCTCACACCTAGCAGATTGGCTAACATGACAGCTATGCAAAGTAATGAATGCTGGAGGGGATGTGGCAAAGTAGGGACATTAATTCATTGCTGGTGGAGTTGTGAATTGATCCAACCATTCTGGAGGGCAATTTGGAACTATGTCCAAAGGGCGATAAAAGACTGTCTGCCCTTTGATCCAGCCATAGCACTGCTGGGCTTGTACCCCAAAGAGATAATGGACAAAAAGACTTGTACAAAAATATTCATAGCTGCGCTCTTTGTGGTGGCCAAAAATTGGAAAATGAGGGGATGCCCCTCAATTGGGGAATGGCTGAACAAATTGTGGTATATGTTGGTGATGGAATACTATTGTGCTAAAAGGAATAATAAAGTGGAGAAGTTCCATGGAGACTGGAACAACCTCCAGGAAGTAATGCAGAGCGAGAGGAGCAGAACCAGGAAAACATTATACACAGAGACTGATACATTGTGGTACAATCGAAGGTGATGGACTTCTCCATTAGTATCAATGCAATCCCTGAACAATCTGCAGGGATCTAAAAAAAAATACTACCCACAAGCAGAGGATAAACTGTGGGAGTAAAAACACCGCTGAAAAGCAACTGCTTGACTACAGGGTTGGAGGAGATAAGACTGAGGAGAGACTCTAAATGAACACTATAATGCAAACTCCAACAACAGGGAAATGGGTTCGAGTCAAGAACACATGTGATAACCAGTGGAATCATGCGTCGGCTATGGGAGAGGGAAAGGCGGGGGGGGGGGGGGGGGACGGCAGGGGAGGAAAAGAAAACCATCTTTGTTTCCAGTGAATAATGTATGAAAACGACCAAATAAAATAATATTTAAAAAAAAAAAACAACCTGGCAGGAAGAGTTGTTATTATTTCTACTTTATTTTTTTAAACACTCACCTTGTCACAATACTGTGTATTGGCTCCAAGGCAGAAGAGTGGGAAGGGCTAGGCGGTGGGGGTTAAGTGACTGCCCAGGATCACACAGCTGGGAAGTGTCTGAGGCCAGATTTGAACCTAGGACCTCCCATCTCTAGGCCTGGCTCAATTCACTAAGCTACCCAGATGCCCCCTATTATCCCTACTTTAAAGGAACTGAGTTAGGAAAGATCCCCAAGGTCACACAGTTAGGAAATATCTAACGGTGAACCAGATATTAGGATGTTCTATTCCTCTTAGCTTCCCTGAGTATATTATATGTCATTTAGTATATTATAAAGGGATGATTCCTGCTCAGTTAAGGGTTGGAATGGATGGCCTTTACCTAAGGCCAACCTTAAATATTATGATTCCCATTTGAGCATGAGCTTCCTGAGGATAGGAATTGCCTCTGTGCCTTTTTCTCTTCTTCTCTGTCTCTCTGTCTGCCCATTTTTGTCTCTCCCTATCTGGCTCTATTTCTGCTTCTCTATTTCTGTGTCTCTGTCTCTTGTGTCTGTCTCTGTTTCTCTGTCTCTGTCTTTCTCTGCCCCTATTTCGGTCTTAAGGCCTTAAGCCTTTTTCTATCACCTCCAGCACTAAGCAAAAAGATTATCAAGAACTTTATAAAAGTAAATTGTTGAGGCCATGTAATAAAACATCAAGGACTAACTATTCAAAAGCAGAGCAGTTGATTTTTCCCCTTAAAAGAAATCACCTAGGGGGCAACTGGGTAGCTTGGTAGATTGAGAGCCAGGCCCAAAGATGGGAGGTCCTGGGTTCAAATTTGGCCTCAAATACTTCCTTGCTGTGTGACCATGGGCAAGTCACTTAATCTCTATTGCCTAGCCCTTACTGGTCTTCTGCCTTAGAGCTAATACACAGTATTGATTCTAAGATGGAAGGTAAGGACTTCAAAAAGGAAGAAAAGAAAAAAAATTACTTAGATGCCATAACATTTAGTAGTTAATGTTCTATTTAAAATATTTAAAATATGCTATTGTGTGTGCAAGATGGGGCTGCTTGGTGGCAAAGTTGAGAGAGAGCTCTGGGATTAGAATCAGGAACACTTATCTTCATGAGGTCCAATTTGAATTCAGAAACTTACTATCTGTGTGATGTGTGAGATTTAAAATGGTTGAGGTCTTAAACTGTAGTGAGTTAAAATGGTGGAAGATATAAATTGTGATAGATATAAGAGAGGGTGAGTAAATTTTGACCACAGAAATATGTTTCACTACAATATCTTGGTTTTAAATCAAATATAAGGTGGTCACCAGGGAAATATTCCCAATTATTCAAATACCCAAGTCAATTGGGTTTATAGAGATTTTAATTAATAATGCAATGAGTAATCAAAGAAAAAGAGAGAGAGTAAGAAAGGAATAAGTATGAAGGGCCTCAAGCCAATATGGCCTAGACCTGAGTCTTAAGAGAGAGAATCAGTCAGTTTTTTAACACTCACCACAATGTCTGACTAAACAAGGATTCTAGTAACACCAGACCTGCTCCATCTCAGCTGACTTCATGAGAGAGCCTTCCAGCCAGAGACTGTTCCAAAGGGCCTCTCTCCAGAGCCTCCAGATGGACAGAGTCCCCTAAGAGGAGCTCCAGCGAGACCTCCTTAGAGATTGTCATCCAAGAGCTTCCCTTCTCCAGAGCCTCTCTCAAGAGATTCTTCCCAAGTGATCCTCATCAGAGATCCTCCAAAAGGATTTCTCCTAAAGGATATCTATATCCTCAAGAGATTCTGCTTTTTCTTATATAGGGGTTTTTCTCCCATGTCACCTCCCCTAAGTCCCTACATCTACCAATCACTGAAGACGCTTTCCAAAGGACTGCCCATCTGAATTCCTGCTAAGTCCACAAATCTCCTCAGTAAGTCTGAACCAGTGAAAACACAGCTGAGTCAACTAATCTCGTTAAGACAAAACTTGCCCGACCCTTTTAGGTACCTAGCACCTCATTGTATCAATTCTAAACACAGGCCTGGCTCAAAGAACTCCTTGCCCCACCATAAGCATGGATCCAAGTACTTTCTTTGTTTAGCAAGGAGTTTTCTCCCCTAAAGCAGTCCTAAGTACAGTTGGAGAAGAGGTCCTCCCATTTCTGATCCTGGCGAGTTCTCACATCAAAATGAGGAATGTTTCTCAGTAGGGAATTTGTTCCAATTAAAAATTCCCTGATGGGGAAATTTTTAACATTCACAAGTCTGAGAGATTTCAAGATTTACAGATTCTACACAAGTCACTTTTAACCCTGTTAGCCTTAGTACCCTTATCTGTAAAATGAGCAAGAGAAGAAAATGGCAAACCAAGTCATCCTCTTATTCAACACAGAAGGGAAACAGATAAGATGCTAATCCAGATGCTAACCAGAGTATTAATGAAGTTACTAACAATATGGTCGAGTTTAGAGAGGAGGAAAAAAAAGTGAATCCAGAAGGAGGAAAATAGAATAAGGATAGGAGAGGGGGCTATTGGAATTGGAGGTCATGATGAGGACAAAGAATAGCATTAGGAAAACAGGTGGAGGATGAGGAAATGCAACAGGCAAGGTCCAGCCTTACTTGTGAATCCAGGGGTTCCCAACAGGTGGCTAAGGATCAGTCAAAAAAAAAAACAAACAGAAAACAGCTGTATCTTTATGGCCATGGGAATGCTTTGCATATGATAGCTTCTCCACCATCCCCAGGTTTGATGTTTATTTTTATACCCATTTACTTGGCACACAGGTACATTACCTAACACACATGTCCAAAGAGAGATAATTAGAAAAGTGATACATTAACATTTAACAAATTACTTGATTAACAGTCTATATTTTTGCATTGTGATTACAGACAGCTTAAAGTTCCACACAAGAGAAATGATTTTGTCACAGGAAGCATAATTTTCCATTACCCTGTGAGAAGTTTTGAGCTTACAAACAATCAAGGGAAATTACTTATTACTTTTAATAAAATGGAATAATTAATCAGAAGTTCTTAAAAGACAACTCAATAATCATATCATTGAGGTTGAGGGGTACTGGGAACACAATTCAAATTTAGACTGATCATTTTTCAGGGTTTACTAAGGTGTTCCTGAGTTACTGGTTTGTGAATTTGAGTCACTGAGGCATATTGAAGCTTGATATACCTGTATATTTTGTGAAGGACTTTATGATTGATTTGTGTGTTGGCTTCATGAGAATAAGTTTCTGTGAGTGGAAAAGTTCTGGGTTTGGCTTGTAGCTGCAGTTTGCTGTGAATTATGTACCTAAATAAAAGTTATCCCATGAAACTCTTTGGGATTGGATTTGAGGGTCTGATCTTTTGGTGATGTTTTAGAGAACTAGGTACAGGTATTTTGCTTTTGCATTATTCCTTCTGAGACTAGGGGGAATAATACTCAGGTCAATCTGTAATATGTAAGGGATATTGATGAGAGAGGTCATGCAAGGGGGACTGAGTGGGCAATCACATCTTGCCAGGGGCCACTCTGTGGAGATCCTTCTCCAATTGCCACCTATTCCTACCACACATGACTCTGTCAAGGCATTGTGACCTGATGGGTCCCAGAAAGGAAAGGGCAAAAGTCAAATTGTTTGTGGTCTGAAAGGGAATTTCAGAATTCGAGATTTTGAAAATGGAGTAAATATAAGGAATGACAAGAAACCAAGGTGCAGTGAATATTGCGAAGTAAAAAAGAACTGAAAGTCACTGAAATTGAGGAAGCCAATGGGTCTCAATGGGCTTCTTAAAGGGGATTTTGTCATAATTAACTAAGATAATGAAGCAAAGAATGGGAAAAAAACATAATTAGCAAGCCAGCCAGAAACTGGTTTATTGTAAGGTAAAGGATGTGAAAGGAGTAGAGAGTTTAGGTGAAAGACAGATTAATAACATGAGGGACAAGTTTCCTGATTTCAGTTCTTCACTCCAAAGAATAGAAGGAGGGACTCTCTGAGGGAGGATTACACGATGGGGATGATATCAGGATTAAGGTATGATTCTAATAAGGACCTAAAAACAAGAAATATTTCTGGAAAAGATGGAAGACATAGCCAAGTTTGCTCACAAATAGCCAATATGTATCTATTGCTGACAGTCTGAAATGCATTTCATTTGATCTTGACATTTTCCTGTAGGTGCTGGTGTTACCCCTATTTAATGGATGAGGAAATAGGCTTAGTAAACACTGCTCCATACTGTCAGCAAACAAGGGAAACCTTTCCTCTGTATTATTTGACCAGAGGCCATCCATTCTGACTTCCTTTGGATAGGTAAGTGGGAAGAACCTTAGTGACTTCTTGTCTGCATCGCTGTCTCCTTTGAGTAAGAGCTTAGCCTTTCTACTACACTGTGATGTGGTTCAGGTCTGTGTGGCTCTTTGGGACCCCATTTGGAGCTTGGGGGAAAGGATACTGAAATGGTTTGTCATTCCCTTCTCCAGATCATTTTATAGATTAGAAAACTGGGAAAACAGAGTTATGTCGTTTGGCTAAGGTCACCCAGCTGGTAAGTGTCTGAAACTGGATTTAACTCAAGTCTTCTTGATTCCAGGTTCCATCCACCACCCCACCAGGGTGCCCACTTCCCTGTGTAGGGGAGACTAAGTCATTTAAACAGCATTTACTCTCATCAACCCAGCCTGTTACAACATATTGAGCCAACGTCCAAGCTGTCCATCTTCTGGCCTTCTGGTGAAACTGCAGTGCCACAGACCCTCACCACCACAATTGCTATTCCCAAACTGATTGTAAGCTTCTCATACTTGGTTTTCTAATTCTCTAATTTACTAATAAATTTAAACATTTTTATGGGTAAAAAAAAAGAAGAAGAAAACATTGCTTCGATCCTTCTCCTCCAATTTCCACGTATTTGTGCATTTTCTGCCTGCTCTCACGTGGGCTCAATTCACGAAATATATCTGGGTGGCCACAGATTTACCCCAGTCCAGAGTACCAGGGTTTATGGGTAGTACTGATGAGTGTGTTCGAGTCCTTCCTAGTTAACAAACAAGTTTGATTGTTCGAGAGTAGCCCAGATATTGTGAGGGGTAGGCCAAAGAGCCAAAGTTTCATTCCTGGAGAAAGCTAGCCCCCAGCAAAACCAGGACCTTCGTGATGAAGTTTTCCCTTCCATAGGTTGCTATGGCTAATCTGACCACTCAAATATACCATCAGTACCCTAGCCTGTCTTTATACAGGAGGGTATTGATAAACATCAATCACACCTCCAGAAGAACTTAAGAACCTTTGCTATGAACAGTTAAGGGTTTATTTATTTAATTAAAACCCTTACCTTCCATCTTGGAGTCAATGCTGTGTATTGGTTCCAAGGCAGAAGAGTAGTAAGGGCTAGGCAATAGGGGTCAAGTGACTTGCCCAGGGTCACACAGCTGGGAAGTGTCTGAGGCCAGATTTGAAACTAGGACCTCCCATCTTTAGGCCTGACTCTCAATCCACTTAGCTACCCAGTTGCCCCCCAGTTAAGGATTTATTGGTTCTATGTTCAAATTTTATTTTCGAAGCATTTTGCTTTAGTCGGTGGGAGACTGTGGCTGGTTTGGGAAGGCTTAGTGGGACGCGAAATGTTTGGATTATTCAATGGTTGCTCTCCTATCATCATTTACCTCTGACACCACCAAATCAAAATGATGTTTTTCATGAAAGAAGGGGCTAAAAGGAAAATAAAGCAACAGAATAAAATACAGAATTCGTAGATATGCCCAAAAGTAACTGAACAAGAGGGTAGCTGGGTAGCTTAGCAGTTAGAGAGCCAGGACTGGAGCTGAGAGGTTCTGAGTTCAAATATGGCCTCAGACACTTCTGAGCTACATATAATCCTGGCCAAGCTATTTATTCCCCATTGCTAAGTCCTCGTTGCTCTTCTGCCTTACGATCAATATTGATTCTAAGGCAAAAGATATGAATTAAAAAAGAAAAACAACGGAACAAAATTAAATCCCTACAAAGAAGACTCTGAAATATTAGGCAGAACTAGTTGTGAATGAGTGTGGCCACTGACTGTCACTTTAAAAGTTTACCTCTTGAAACAATACAAAGAGCACTAGATCTGAAGATAGAAGACTTTTGTCCCAATCTTGACTATGGGATGCTGAATAAATAACTTAATTTCTGTTTTCTAGGCCTTGGCTTCTTCACATGTAAAAGAGGGGGAGGGCAAATATTTTTTTTTATTTCCTAAGATCCTTTCTAATAGAGTCCAAAATTAACAACATAAATTGTAGTATTAATTGATGGCCAAAAATTGATAAGTCCACCTAATTAACCAAGAACTATTTTTTAAGTTTATAGAACTTCTGATAGACTGGTTCCTTTATGGTTCTTTTTGAGAATGTTTTTAAAGGCATAAAATACAAATGAATTATAAAAGAAACAAATTATATTTAAATGGTTTCCAAAATCTATTTTTAAAAAGAAAAACACAAGTTCATAGGTCCCAGGTTCAGAACACTTTAATGCTTTTATCTGAATGAAAAATACATTCATGAACACATACTACATGCAAAACATCTTGATAAGGAGCCTGGAATACAAAGAAAAAATTAATAATTCTCCACTGTCAAAGAACTGACATTCTAATGGCCGAGGGTAGAGGAGAGAGAAAGTAAACAGAAAGTTTCAACTGAAGTCAAATAGAAAAATTGCAGAATCTTTAGCAAAAGAGATGTCAATACAATTTCTATTGTGTCATTTCCATTCATATTTCAAAGGAATGTTGAGGCAAGTGCATTTTTCCGGGCCTTTGGATATTTCTTAAGTTCCCATGGAAGTAATTGATAGGCTGTATCTTCCACGCATGAGGCCTACAACAGCTGTCCTGGAAGATGAGCCAATAACTAGGGGTAAATTGGTCATATCATTGGTAGCAAGGAATGCAGGTCTGCACTCCATAGTGATTTGTGCTCTCAATTATGGCTCCAGTGACTGTGATCAAAGGTCAACCTATAGACAGGAAGGTACTGCTGTTCACAAGGCCCTTTCAATATGTATATATAGATACAGAGAAATGTCTATATCTATATCTATGTGTCTATATATGTATATATCAATCTATCATATCTATCAAAAGACATAGACAGACTAACAGACAGATAAGAGAGAGAGACAGAGACAGAAAGACAGAGAGGCAGAAGGAGGGATGATGGAGGGACGAATGGAGGGAGGGGAAGGGAGAAAGGAGAGACGGAGAGGGGAAGGGAGGGACGGAGAGAGGGGGGGGAGAAAGGAGGGAGGGAGAGAAATACATAAGGCCAAGAGATCCCATTAGAAATATTACAGGACATATCTGCTTCTTCATTCTACATACTTCTCCATACCACTACTTAGAAAGGACTTCATGGTCAGAGAATGGATCTTCATCCAAAAAATGTCATGAGTGGACCACCTCACACCTAGCAGATTCACCAATATGGGAGCAAAGGAAATAACTGTTGGAGATTTGGTAAAATTGGGACACTAATGCATTGTTGGTAGAGTTATGAATTAATTCAACCATTCTGGAGGATAATTTGGAATTATGCCCAAAGGGATTTAAAAGATTGCCTACCTTTTGACCAGTCATACCACTGCTGGGTTTGAACCCAAAAGATATAAAGAAAAAGGCATGTACAAAAATATTCATAGCCACCCTCTTTGTGGTGGCAAAAAAAAATGGAAAATGAGGGGATGCCCTCTTGTTGGGGAATGGCTGAACAAATTGTGGTATCTGTTGGTGATGGAATATTGTGCTCAAATGAATAATAAAGCAGAGGAATACCATGGGAACTGGAATGACCTTCAGGAACTGAGGCAGAGTGAAAGGAGCAGAACCAGGAAAACATTATACACAGAGACGGATACACTGTGGTACAATCAAATGTAAGTGACTTTGCTACTAGCAGCAATTCAATGACCCAGGACAATCCAGAGGGACTTATGAGAAAGAACACTGACCGCATCCAGAGAATGAATTGTGGGAGCAGAATGAAGAAGAAAAACATAAGATCAATTACGTGGTTCGATGTGGATATGATAGGGGTTTGGGCTTTAAAAGATCACTCTACTGCAAATATAAATAACACGAACAATGATACATGAATAACCCAGTGGAATTGCTTGTAAATTCTGGGAATGGGGAGGGAAGAGGGGTGGGAAAAAATCATGGATCATTTAACCATGGAAAATTATTCTAAATAAATAAATAATATCATGAATGGAGCTCATTTTTATTTACCCAAAGATTTTTTTTTCCTTTCTAACGTTCTTCTGAATGTATTTTTCACCTCCTTGTTTCTCAAGCTATAGATGAGGGGATTCAACATGGGAATCACTGCTGTGTAGAACACAGACACAACCTTATTAAGGTCCAGGGAGAAGCTGGCACTGGGCCTTACATAAATAAAGAAAAGGGTCCCATACAAGATGCTGACAGCAGTCAGGTGTGAGGAGCAGGTGGAAAAGGCCTTGGACCTTCCTTCAGCAGAGCGGATCCTGAGGATGGCCAAAAGGATATATATGTAGGAAATTAGAATAGTCAGACCACTGAAGACTCCCACACCTCCAGCCATGATGAAAAGGACTAACTTATTGAGGTGGGTGTCAGTACATGCAAGAGAGAGCAAAGGTGATATATCACAGAAGAAATGATTGATGACATTCTGGCCACAAAAGGGCAATTGGAAAGTTAAGACAGTATGAGTCATAGAGTTTAGAAGGCCCATGATGTAAGGCCCAACTACCAGATGGATGCAGACACTCTGAGACATGACAACGGTATAGAGTAATGGGTTGCAGATTGCTATATACCGATCATATGCCATTGCAGCTAAAAGGAAACACTCGGTGGTCACAAAGAGTCCAAAGAACCACATCTGTGCCGAACAGCCTAGGAAAGAAATGGTTTTCTTCTCTACAAAGAAGTCGGCCAACATTTTGGGGGCAATAGTAGACGAAGAGCAAATATCTACAAAGGACAAGTGGCTGAGGAAAAAGTACATGGGGGTGTGAAGCTGGGAGTCTATCCATATCAAGACGATCATACCCAAGTTCCCAAAGACAGTGATGAGATAGAAAAACAGAAACATGAGAAAGAGGAGAACCTGTTGCTGGAGATGTTCTGTAAATCCGACGAAAACAAATTCAGTCACCATGGTTTGATTCTTAGCTTCCATTATATGCTATCATCTGATAAAAGAAAAAAGACTAGTTTTATTACTGAATTATCTAGAATGTTCTTCTCTCCTATCTTATAGTATCCTTAGTTTCCACCAAAGTACATCTGTCAGTGCTTCCTTCCTCATGAAGATACCTTTATAAGAATTTTTCCCTTGTTTTCAATAGGGAAGAGAGAGGAGTAATAATGTTGCTGTCCGACTGTCCGAGAGAGAGAGAGAGAGAGAGAGAGAGAGAGAGAGAGAGAGAGAGAGAGAGAGAGAGAGAAAGAGAGAGAGGAGAGAGAGAGAGAGAGAGAGAGAAAGAGAGAGAGGGAGGGAGGGAGGGAGGGAGGGAGGGAGGGAGGAAAAGAGAGAGGGAGGAAGGGAGAGAGAGAGATAGAGGGAGGGAGGGAGGGAGGGAGGGAGAAAGAGAGAGGGGGGGAGGAGGGAGAGAGAGAGAGGGAGGGAGGGATGGAGGGAGAGAGAGAGAGAGGAGAGAGAGAGAGAGAGAGAGAGAGAGAGAGAGAGAGAGAGAGAGAGAGAGAGAGAGAGAGAAATGACCGTGGTCTATTCACAGAAAAATGTGAAAGGAAATTCATGTGGAAGCCCAGATGAAGGGGACAATCATGAAATAATGAGTTGAATTTTATTGCAAAGTGTTTTGTTTTAATAAAGCAGGAAGGAATGGAGAATTATGGTTTAATAAATAATCTACTTTTAATCTTCTACTTTGTATGTAGAATGATCATTTTGTTTTAGAATAGGAATTTTTAAATGTTTTACAGTAATAAAAAATGTCCTTGTATAAAATATTCATACAACATCATGATCTATAGAATTTCTGCATAGGGTAACAAATGATAAAATAATATGAATAATTATTTATGATGAATCCACTCTGAGAAAATCACAGCCAAAGTTCTCCCTAACCATTAATACTATTTCTGACTTCTCCTTAATTTCAGAAATTCAGACATTGATTTTCTCAGGACATCAAGAGACGAGTGAAATCTCTTTGACTTCTAGGTGGCCTAATGGATGGTTTCCTAGTTCTGGAATCAGGAAGAGCTGAGTTTGAAACTTTCCTCAGGCTAAGTGACCTTGGCCAAGTCATTTACTGTCCATCTCCCTCACTATCCTCATCTATAAAAATGGAGATAATAGTACCACTGTGAGTATAAAATGAGATGATATTTGTAAAACTCGTTGCAAACTTTACAGCACTATCTAAATACTAGCATATATTAGTAATAATAGCATCAAGGATTTTTGTCACATTTCTTGACAAGAGGATGGTTAAAATCAACTCTCTCAAAACTGTTATTAGGCCACTCCTTGTGCTCTATCCTCTTATCATCTCTCTGCAGCCATCACAAGGAACATTCTCTTCAGGATCTTGGTTAAGTCCTCCATGTCCTCACAGACTCCTCAAAGAAGGAAAGTTAAGCCATAATGGTTCATTATGTTCAATTGAGCTTCCAAAGATAGTCATAGGAGTTTTATTCTCTGTGGGAAAAGCTATAGGAAAACTGGATCCCCGTTACGGCAGGCAAACTCCAACGGTAGGACGAGGAACCCTTTGAGAGCCCTAATTTATTTTTGCTTTGTGTCCTCAGGACCAAGCAGAGTGTTTTATACATCCTCAGCACTTCATCCATATTTATTGAACCCCGACTAAATAAATCAGTTACTAATGCTAGCTGCCTTGGGTCATAAAGTGACCTCAAGTGCTTTGAGTTTTGTTCCTTTCCCCATTTCCTACATACCTTCTTTGGCAGACATTTCAGGTAGGGGGGAGGACCTGTTTATCAGCTGACTTGGGAAGATGCATAATGGTGCCTCTGTATCGGTACACATGTGCAGTGACTTGTCTCCATTAGGGCAGCGAGAGGTGGCCAGTAATGGGAACGTCCCAGAACCCAAACCGAATCAACAACTTAGAACTAGATCTTCCTAGAATGTAAAAGGAATGAGGTTATCAGTGGCATTGGAGGGCATGAAAAGAATGGAGATACTAAAAGGAACTGGGAGTCCCAGAGCCCTCTATCCCCTTTAGTGCTCTCCTTCGAGATCCAGTCATTTGTGCAGAAATCTTTTCTATCACCTCTCCATTTGCCCTTCTTCACCTAAACCAGAAAGAGGATATAAATTGGCTGTTAGGATTAAGCCAGACTTCAGTTCTACGACTGATGCATCATTAGGAAGAGAAAGATGTCAACTCAGTGGGGTGGATTGAGCATAAGCTCTTACTACCCCAAAGCATCTCTTTCATTCAGATTCCTGAAATATAATTATCCAAAGTGAAAAGACTCCTTAGCAGAGGTTCTGATCTCTCTCTCTTTCAATTAGTTGGAAACACCACTGCCACATAAGTGTTCCTAGCATCATTTTAATCCAGTTACTACCATGATCAAAACCTTTCGATCATTCCCCAATTGTCTGCATAATAAAATTAAAGGGGGGCAGCTGGGTGGCTCAATGGATTGAGAGTCAGGTCCAGAGATGGAAGGTGAGGTCCTGGGTTCAAATTTGACCTCAGACACTTCCTAGCTGGATGACCCGGAGCAAGTCACTTAACCCCCATTGCCTAGTCCTTAACTGCTTTTCTGCCTTGGAACAGATACATAGCATTAATTCTAAGATAGAAAGTAAGGGTTTAAAAAGTGATAATAAAATTAAAGGTAGTTAGCATGGTTTTCAAATCCCTGCACAGAAGGCTCTCACCTGTCTTTTCTGCTTGATCTCACATTAATATCTATATATGTATATATCTGCCAGATTAGACAACTTTCCATATGTGGTAGAAACCAAGGTGTTCTTTCTTCTTCACTTCTTCATTCACTTCTTAACTCTGGAATGCCTTCCCTACCCATCCATCTCTCTGCTGACATTCTCTAGCCTCAATGACCAGTTTAAAGAGCATCTTGTTCATAAAGACTTTCCTGATTCCCAGGTAGAAGAAGGGATCCTCCATTCACTAAACTCTTCACGACAGAGTCCTTCTTAGTCTGCAATCATTTGCTCTTAAGATATTCTGTGTGAGGCTCTCATCGCTCTGAATGGACCATGCATTCTTATAGGATGAAGGCGTTACTCATCATCATTTACCCTCCGTTGCCTGGAACAATGCTGTGTGCATCACTGCCAGTTCTCGAGAAATATCTTGCTGAGTAAATATTGGGGAAGTCTTGGCTGAACAGAGCTCTCGGCCCTTCTTGTACCCTTACAAACACTCCTCCTATTTCTAGGGTGCTCACAACCGGCATCATGAAGTAACACAAAGATGCTCGGGTTTCCAGTCAGGAAGCCACCAGCCGAGTCCCTGGTCTGAAATTTACTAGCCATTAGGACCATGGGAAAGTCCCTTCACAGGCCAGTTATGTGAGGACTGACTAAGCAAACTGAGTTGGGTGAATAAAAAGGAATGTGATTGTGGCGTAGAAAACAAGTCACCCTGGGAAGGCTTGTATAAACAGAAGCAAAGTAAAGAAACCATAATCCCAAAGAAGATAAACACGATGTCTGCAGTAATGTACATGAAAACTCCACTAAAAGACCAGAGAACTCAGGGCAGTGTTGACTCTTGGCTCCAGAGGACTGGTTAATCAATCGAGAAATCGTTAAGAAGAGCTGGCCTTGTACCTGACTCTGGTGCTAAAAAGCCATCAAAGAAACAGGAGAAGTCCTGGTCCTCGAAGCATTTACATTCCAAAAGGGAGGATATTCTGTACATATAAAACTATAAACAAACAAGTATGGTCTTTGGGTCAAGGGTGGCACTAACAGCTGTAGGGATCAGGGAAGATCTCTCTCTTCCTGTGGGATGGAGTGTTTGACCTGAGATCAAGGTCGATGACAAAGCTCACTAGAGGTGGGAGACCTGTGGTATATGACCTCCTAGAACAATGTGATGGGGGAGAGGGGAGAGGACACTGTAGGGAAATGCCAATGCCTTTAAAAATGAAAGGCAGGAGGCAGATGGGGGATCAGTGGTTTGAGAGTCAGGCCCAGAGACAGGAGGTGCTGGGTTCCAATCTAGTATCAGACACTTCCCAGCTGTGTGACCCTGGGCAAGTCACTTGACCCCCATTGCCTAGCCCTTACCACTCTTCTGCCTTGGAGCCAATACATAGTATTGATTCTAAGATGGAAGGTAAGGGTTTTAAAAAAATAATTAATTAAAAGAAAATACAAATGAAAGGCATCTGCAGATTTATTTCTCTTATCTATAGAAAACAAATAAAGTGATTTCTATTATTTGACTTTTAGAGTTGTTGTGAGGAAGAAATTTCTAAACATTTAACATTAAAGAAAGAGGAGATATAGTGTCCAATTGGTGGCACGTCACTGTAAATTGCTTCCTAGCTTTACTCTCTTCTATTACAGATATGAGGCAGGGATGGTTCAACAGGGGCGGTTGGGGGGGGTGAAAGCTCAAGACCCACATGGTTTATTTTACATTTTGGCCGAGTTCAGCCTGGATGGCTATAGGCAGTTTCTTCTTTCAGGAAGATACCTGACAATCCCTCTCCCACCCAGTAGATATACATCCCATCTCTGAAGAATCCCTGCTCTTCAGAAGAAATGAACTAATCTGATCACGTCTATCTGGTCCCATGGTCCATGCCCAACAAAGCCTTCCACTGAATTACCTTTGCCAGGGAAATCTAGTCCTGCTCTTTGGAAGAAGGCCATTCCCATTTCTATGGCAGAATAGTTTTCTGCAAAGCAGGGCAAATCTCAGGGTGCAGAAACTTCAGAGACGGCATCTTAGTAGTTATCTACTCAAGCCATTCCTGAATAAGAATTCCTTCCATTTTGTCCCCATTTTTTATATGAGGAAACTAAGTTGAAGCGATTAAGTGATTTGTTCAGGGTCATATGGCTGGTGTCTGAGACCACATTTGATCTCTGGACTTTGTGATTCCAAGTCCAACACTATCTGCTGCATCATCTAACTGCCTATTAAGTCAATATGTGGCCTCCTGTGCTTTCCACTAATTTTTGCTAGATGCCCCCCACCTCAAACTCATGGAGAGTAGCATCACACCCACACTGCCTCCGAATCTTCTCTTCTCCAGGCTTGATATTCCCACTCCCTCCAATTTAGCAGTGAGTCGTGGGAACAAGTACTCTCATTTTCCTGGTCATCCGCCAGTCAAATGTTCTCTGCATTATCAGCTGTTTTCCTAAAATATGGTGACCAGAACACAAGAACTATGATCGACGTTGTCTAGATGAGGAATCTAGGAGTCAATTTCTTAGATTAGACCTTTGACTTCATACACACTGGACAATACTGTTAAGGAAAATTATAGGCATCCCATCTCTGGAGGGTCCCTGCTCTTCAGAAGAAATGAACTAATCTGCTCAAGACTATCTGGTCCAATGGTCCATGCCCACTTCCCAATGAAGATTAGGCACTGTTAGAGTTTTACCTGGGGCACTGAATGGTGTAATGACTTGCTCAGAGTCATACAACTAATAAACACAAGAGTTGAAACTCGAACCCTGTCTAGATGTTCTGGTTCAAAGGCCAGATCTCTCTCTTCTATGCAGTGTTGCTTCTCTCTTAAGAGTCACAGGATCATAATTATTTTGTAGATGGCACTCCATATTTTAAAACTAAATTCAAGGTGCAAATAAAAGCAAAATAAGAAATTTAATACAATAATATAATATATTATAATGTAATATAATAATATAATATAGCATAACATAATGTGAAATAACATAATATAATATGATATGATATGATATAATGTGATATGATATGACATGATGTGATATGATATGATATAATATACCAAATTCATGCATTTTCTCTATAGAAATTCTAATGTCACTATGATGCTAAACCCATTAAGCAATTCTGTTTTTTTCATTTGGAAAACAGCGGATTTAAATCAGTTGAGAGCTAGTTATTTCCAACTCTATGTATTTATAAGAAATTATAATATTTGAAAGAGCCTGAATAACATATAGCATCCTGGATTTAGGTCAGGAAAAATTTAAATTCTCCCCCAAAGTATGATGTGACCCTGACCATGTTAATTAACCTCTCTTGTCTTCACTTTCCTCATCTGTAAAATGGGGATAAATATGACAATATATAGTTCTTACTTTACAGGGTTGTCATCAGAAAAAAATATATAAAGCACTTACCAAAACCTAACGTACCATATAATTAGCAATTATTAATATTACCAGTCAAATCTATTGCTTG
Organism: Monodelphis domestica; assembly: GCF_027887165.1. Lineage (NCBI taxonomy): Eukaryota > Metazoa > Chordata > Mammalia > Didelphimorphia > Didelphidae > Monodelphis > Monodelphis domestica. The sequence continues at coordinate 20,793,562 of NC_077232.1, read as the reverse complement.
GTGTCATAAAGGCACCGAGTATTCCATTCATTGCATAGAACCCAGCTACTTTTCCGATTATTGGGTATTGTTTTTGATCCGATTTTGTCATCCATTTTCCTAATTTGTAAATGTAATTTATTTGGAATTTGTGGCTCTCACCTCTTTGAGGGAATTCTTCATTAGTCTCTTTTGATTTTTTCAAGGGGAATAAGGGAAGCCAAAGGTGCCCGCTAAAAACCTCATTGACAAGAAGGAAGATCATCTCCCTTCCTTGTGAGGACCCTCTCCAAGCATCAGAGCTTCCTGTTCACTACATGAAGAGGCTGGAATCTGTCTTTTCTGCATCTCTTCTGAAAAAAAAAATAGAGTTGGTACCTTTGCGTTGGTCTTCAAGAGAGGTAACATAAGGGAGGTAAACGTCTTAAGGCACTGGAATTTCCTTGGTTGGGAGCCAGCTCCCCAGTGAACCCCTAACCTCAGGAGCTTTATCCAATGGAGAAGGAATTAAAATAAATAACCTTGGCAGATTCTGAGTCCAAAATCAACTCACAAAGGAGCGTTCTCTGCAATGGAAAATCTTCACTTTGTAGCAAGGGATTTAGAAAAAGGAACTTGGAAGTCATTTAAGTTTCCAGGAGAAAATGAAGCCCAGACAGAGAAAATTGCACTCAACAATATCAAACAACATTAGAGGAAGCAGATTCCAAAATATAGATGTATATGTATAGCATGTACAGTGATTAAGATATAATCTGTGAAGTCAACATGGAGAGCCAATAAGACTTATCACAGCTAGAGCTGGTCACTGCTAATACTGTGCAGTCAAAACCTATAGACACAGCTCTCCCTTCTGTTAACCATGGATTGACTAACTTTTGGGAGAAGTAATGAGAGGATCGTTGATTTAGAACTAGAATGGGACTAAGTAACAGTCTGTCTTCTCTAATACTTTCATTTAACATAGAAAGAATCTTGAGCTCACAAAGGGGCTTGGATAAGTCACATAGCTGGTGACAGAGACAGAGTTTGACTACAGGCCATCTAACTTCAAAACCAGGGTCTAAATATCTAATGGAATACTAGTAGACTAAATTCCCCCCCACATTAGTGTGATTGGCCAGGTTGGGTTGGAGATGGGAAAAGCAAGAACAAGCATTTCTGTGTCTCTGTCTCTTGTGTCTGTCTCTGTTTCGCTGTCTCTGTCTTTCTCTGCCCCTATTTCTGTCTTAAGGCCTTAAGCCATTTTCTATCACCTCCAGCACTAAGCAAAAAGATTATCAAGAACTTTATAAAAGTAAATTGTTAAGGCCATGTAATAAAACATCAAGGACTAACTATTCAAAAGCAGAGCAGTTGATTTTTCCCCTTAAAAGAAATCACCTAGGGGGCAACTGGGTAGCTTGGTAGATTGAGAGCCAGGCCCAAAGAAGGGAGGTCCTGGGTTCAAATTTAGCCTCAAATAGTTCCTTGCTGTGTGACCATGGGCAAGTCACTTAATCTCTATTGCCTAGCCCTTACTGGTCTTCTGCCTTAGAGCTAATACACAGTATTGATTCTAAGATGGAAGGTAAGGACTTCAAAAAAGAAGAAAAGAAAAAAAATTACTTAGATGCCATAACAATTAGTAGTTAATGTTCTATTTAAAATATTTTAAATATGCTACTGTGTGTGCAAGATGGGGCTGCTTGGTGGCAAAGTTGAGAGAGAGCTCTGGGATTGGAATCAGAAACACTTATCTTCATGAGGTCCAATTTGAATTCAGAAACTTACTATCTGGGTGATGTGTGAGATTTAAACTGGTTGAGGTCTTAAACTGTAGTGAGTTAAAATGGTGGAAGATATAAATTGTGATAGATATAAGAGAGGGTGAGTAAATTTTGACCACAGAATATGTTTCACTACAGTGTCTTGGTTTTAAATCAAATATAAGGTGGTCACCAGGGAAATATTCCCAATTATTCAAATACACAAGTCAATTGGGTTTTATAGAGATTTTAATTAATAATGCAATGAGTAATCAAAGAAAGAGAGAGAGAGTAAGAAAGGAATAAGTATTAAGGGCCTCAAGCCAATATGGCCTAGACCTGAGTCTTAAGAGAGAGAATCAGTCAGTTTTTTAACACTCACCACAAGGTCTGACTAAACAAGGATTCTAGTAACACCAGACCAGCTCCATCTCAGCTGACTTCACCAGAGAGCGTTCCAGCCAGAGACTGTTCCAAAGGGCCTCTCTCCAGAGCCTCTAGAGGGACAGAGTCCCCTTAGAGGAGCTCCAGCAAGACCTCCTTAGAGATTGTCCTCCAAGAGCTTCCCTTCTCCAGAGCCTCTCTCAAGAGATTCTTCCCAAGTGATCCTCATCAGAGATCCTCCAAAAGGATTTCTCCAAAAGGATATCTATATCCTCAAGAGATTCTGCTTTTTCTTATATAGGGGTTTTTCTCCCATATCACCTCCCCTAAGTCCCTACATCTACCAATCACTGTAGACGCTTTCCAAAGGACTGCCAATCTGAATTCCTGCTAAGTCGACAAATCTCCTCAGTAAGTCTGAACCAGTGAAAACACAGCTGAGTCAACTAATCTCATTAAGACAAAACTTGCCTGACCCTTTTAGGTACCTAGCATCTCATTGTATCAATTCTAAAAACAGGCCTGGCTCAAAGAACTCCTTGCCCCACCATAAGCATGGATCCAAGTACTTTCTTTGTTTAGCAAGGAGTTTTCTCCCCTAAAGCAGTCTTAAGTACAGTTGGTGTAGAGGTCCTCCCATTTCTGATCCTGGCGAGTTCTCACATCAAAATGAGGCATGTTTCTCAGTAGGGAATTTGTTCCAATTAAGAATTCCCTGATGGGGAAATTTTTAACATTCACAAGTCTGAGAGATTTCAAGATTTACAGATGCTAGACAAGTCACTTTTAACGCTGTTAGCCTTAGTACCCTTATCTGTAAAATGAGCAAGAGAAGAAAATGGCAAACCAAGCCAGTGTCTTGGACATGAAAATCCCAAATGGGGTGACAGAACCAGACAAGTTCAAAATGATTGGATAAACAACAATGTGCAAGACAGTAGGTTAGACACTAGGTATATATCACACCAGGATGGTTCCTGATCTCCAAGACTTTATATTATCTTGGAGCAGCAGATGTAAACACAAATATTGCACAGAATAATTTGATGGGCAAGAAAACACTGAAAACTAGAAGGACCAGGAAAAATTGCCTATAGCAAGTGTCATATCGACTGAATCTTAAAGGAAGTTTGAGACTCTAAAACAGGGGGCCAGTTCACTGTCCCTCAGACCATTGAGGGCCAGACCTAACCCTAACCCTAACCCTTATCCTAAATTGGTGCAGTATCGACAGTATGGAATTCCCTTCCCTAGATCGCCGCTCAATATGCTGACATCTTCCATTGTGTAGCCACATAATCCTTTGCATGACGCCTTGTTCTCCTTCAGTTACTCTCAGAACAAGGTGCCATGCAAAGGATTATGTCACCAGAAGTAACACTATACATGAGCGATGCCACACTTTGAGGCACCGCCATATACAGTGCTCCTCTTACTGACCACCAAGGAAAGAGGTGCCCCTTCTGGAAGTGCAGTGGGGGCCGGATACATGGACTCTGGGGGCCACATGTGACCCATGGGCCATAGTTTGAGGACCCCTGCTCTAAAAGGTAAAGTCAAGGAAGAAAAGCAAATGGGGACAGCTTGAGCACAAGCATTGAATAGAGCCAGAATCCAAAGTTCAGCAAGAAGCAAGCATCCATTATAGGTGAATTCTAGATTACAGGAAGAGGAAGGTTGTTCCTTAGTCCTTTTCCAATCATGTCCAATTCTTCTTTGACCCATTTGGGGTTTTCTTGGCAGAAACTGGAATGGCTTGGCATTTCCTTCTCTAGCTTATTTCACAAATGATGAAACTGAGACAAATAGGGTTAAGTGACTGGCCCCAAGCTCAAACAGCTAGTAAGTACTTGAGGCCAGATTTGAACTCAGTAAGATAAGTCTTTCTGATTTCAGGCCTGGAACTCAATCTACTATATATACACTTCAGTGCCCAGGAAGGGGAGCATTGAGATTTAAATGTGCAAATGTAGGCTGGAAGCAGATTGCAAAGAACTTGGAATGTCAGGCTAATGAGTACGCACTTGATATTTATTCAGAAAAAGTCCTAGATAATTCTTGAACTGGACAGCAGCATGGACAGAGCTATATCTTAGGGAGAGATTGTTTGGACGGCTCTATGGATTATGCATGTGAGAGGGAAGAATGGAGAAGAATGGAATCCAAATATAAAGATTTTGCAATAGTCTGGGTGAAAGATGATGAAGGTTTAAATTGTGGTGATGGTAGGAGAAAACAAGAGGAGATGAATGAGCAAGAGGTTTTAAGGGTATAATCAATAAGGCTTAATAAATGGTTAAGTATATGAGGTTAAAGAAAATCCAAGACTGGGTGATGGACTAAGCAATATGGTGGACACACTGCAGAAATAGGGGAGTTGAGAGGAAGGTCAGGTTTAAGGAGAGAAGTCAGGAGCTTTATTTTGAATAGATTGTGTCAGAGGGAGGATGCCCAAATGGGTAAGTGGTGTGAGGCTACAGATCAGGAGGATTTGATATATAGAATTAGGAGTCATCTTTATAAGGATGATAATTGAACCTCTAGGAGTTAATGCTCATTGGAAGTGTGTTCAACACAATAACAGAAAGAGGATTGAGAAGAAGAAAAAAAAGAAGTCCAAGGTTAGAGCCTTGAGGGGCACTCTCTAAGATTCATCAGTGTATTCTGAGGAGTGACCATCCTCCTCAAGGAAGAATGGTTTTCAACCCTTTCTGATACCACTGAGAGGAGTGAAGGAAGCAATCCATGTTTGCCATCCCCATCACCACCACCACCATCTGCCATCCAATGGTCATCAATGGGCTGATGAGCCCATGACTCACAGGAACAGCAGACCTTCATGGGGTCACCAGCCCTATTTTCAGCCTGGCAACTTCTTTAAGCAGGGATTAGAGCCCCAGACACTGAAGACCTGGAAAAGAATGCTCTCACAAGCACACATCTTGGGATTATGGAATGGCTAAATATCAGGATGGGTTAAGTTTGATACATGGAAATGAGAACCATGAAGATGCTTTACTATTTGCTTTATTGCTCTGTACTTTGGGCCACATGACTGACTTACACCTGAAATCTCATACTATTATCTTCCTTTTTTTCAAAATACGAGCTTTTCAAGAAAAGATTCTGTTTTGCTTTTCTATTTATATCCTCCACTCTTAGCACAGTGATCTGTACATAGTTATTGCTAAGGAAAATGTTTTCTTTTTAATTCATTTATCTATTTATTCATCCATAATGCTATATATTTTAAAAAATACCCTTACCTTTCATCTCATGTGTAATGGTTCTAAGGCAGAAGACTGGTAAGGGCTAAGCAATGGGGATTAAGTGACTTGCCCAGGGTCACCCAGCTAAGAAGTATCTAAGGTCAAATTTTGTATAGTTGGAAATTATTGATCCCCTAAAATCTACATTACCCAAAATTCCTTTATGTATTACCTAGAATCTTTTTCCTTTTTCCTGCATCTGGAATTTACGCAATTGTATTTGAGTTTGCTATGATTCTTCCCTTGCTCTCTATTATCTGAGCTGGATATAGAGAACCTTTTACTTTAGTTATTATTAATAAAACTTTTAAAATATAATACCTTAGTTATTGTATATTAATTATAAAACCCACAATTTGAACCCAGAACCTCCCATCTCTAGTCCTGGCTCTCAATTCACTGAGCCACCCAGCTGTCCTCTACTGTATTCTTTTAATGCCAGTGTTCATCTGATGTTCTATGATCACAAGACACAGAACACTATTCTTCAATGATCAGTGGAGAATCAAGCACTAGATATGTTGAGCAGGCTATAACACCTTCCAAACATGGTCTTACAAAGAAATGGTGTAAAGGAAGTCATCAATGAAACACACAATCTAAAAATAAGATGGGCTGGTCATGTAATAAGGGCAAGGAATAATGGATGGGTTCCATGTTAACCTTGAATTGTCTTGAAAAGGACTTGAAGAAGGCTGTCAACATATTGGCTGGGCCAACCCTCTATGGTGCAATAATGGGAAAATACAGACAAAAGTCAAGCAAGATGAATGGAGAGCATGGATAGGCTGTAATCGGTGACAATGGGGAGAGAACCAGTGTATATTTGTGGATTGAGCAATGTGTACTGGGAATATCCATATATTGAGCAAGACCACAGGTGTTCTAAGGCAGGGGTGACAAAGTGTAGAAATGTAATTGGGAAATGTTTGACAAAATAAATAAAACCATATTACAACATAAAAACACCCATAAATGCTTTCTCTATACCAAACGCCTTCTCTATCTCCTCCCCACCATAACACTAAACATGTTCCTAAGCTCTTCAAAGTTTTTGAAGTAAATGGAGGCAGTTAGGTGGTAACAGTAGCTAGAGCACTGGGTGCAGATTTAGGAGGATATGAGTTTATATTTGGACTCAAGAACTTACCCGCTGTGCTGATAGACAAAGCGCTTAGGCTCTGTTTACCTCAGTTTCCCCAACTGTAAAATAGAAATAAAAATAGAATTTATGATTGGCATATAGTAGGCATTCAAGAAATGCTTGTTTAATTCCCTCTAAAATGTATATAAGACCTTTCTCACTACATGCAATCTTGTAATATAAATAATATCTGATAGTAATAGCCTGTTATAATCAGAACTCAGATTTCTGTCTTCCAGTTCTAACGTGAGTACTCTGATCAACCCATCATTTATCTTTCATTATCATATGAGAAGGATATTAGTCTCTTGTCTCTAAAATCAAATACAAATTCTTCTTTTGAGCATTTAAAGTCCTTTACAACTTGGTTCCTTCTATCTTTCTAGATTTGTTACATAATAATACCTTTAAGGCTCTTGATGGTGGAGCTAAATTGGTTTCCTTGCCATTACTGTCATATATCATTCCATCTCCCACTGCCATAACTTTGTATAGTCCATTCCCCATATCTGGAATGTACTCCTTCCTTACCATTATCCCTTACATTCTCTACCTCCCTTCAAAGTTCAGCTCAGCAGCCACCTCATACAAGCAGTCTTCCTAACCCTTCCTTAGTCCTGACTGATCTGAATGCCTTCCCTCTAGAACTGTTCCCAATTTATCCCGTACAATCTTCCTCATTTGTTGTTCACCTGTTGCCTCTCTGATAACCTAAAAGCCCCTCAACATCAGGATCTATTTTCCACCTTTATGTGTACCCCCGTTGATTAGCACAAAGCCTAGTACATAAAAAGTACTTAATACTTCCTAACTGATTTGATTTGTCTCTGTTCTCCCTTTTCCCAGTATATATATAAATATATATATATATGTATCTATTTTATTGTATTTTCTTTGCCTGTATATATATATATATATGGGGGTGTACATATTCATTTATGCTAATATATGATGGTTTCCCTGAAAGAATATGAGATTCTTAAGCATTCAATTTTTTTCTTTATGTTCCACTTACATTGCAAAGTGTATAGTAGTTGGCAAATAATAATGGTTTTTTATTTGATCGATTTCTTTGAGGACAGGAGACACTTCATTGGATATGAAGTCCAAAGATTTGAGTTCTAATCCTGTCTCAGCTCTTCTGATTGAGCAGCTGGGGCAAATCACTTTCATTTAAGGTCTCACATTCCCCAGATGTCAAATTGGAGTATGGAGCTAGATAATCCCTAAAGTACCTTCAAACTCTGAAAGTTTTTGATCTAAGGATGTAATTCAGTCACCCAAAGGCAGAAAGGATGAAACCAAAAAAGGGAACACACCAAGCCCTTCATTATTCTCAGCGTATCAGCCAGGGTCTGTCAGTCAGGGCTGTGGCCAATAAAGAGATAATGCTGCAGGGATGAATTGCATTTATGCCAAAAGGAAGTCAATGGCATGTGGTCATTTTTAGGTCTTTTTTATGATCCTAATTTTGGACATGACACCCAAAATATGGGTATTGGTCTATAGCTGTGGAGATAATGGTACAAGATAACATAGTTAACAGAGTCTAGCTGTGAATCAGGAAAACCAGAATAAAAATTTAATCTTCCCCAACATAACAAAGAATCATGAATGGGGACAATAGGGTGGAAGTGATGGGGATAGGAAGGGATCAGGAATGAAGGTATCTCTTTTATTTTTTTAAACCCTTACCTTCTGCCTTGGAATCAATACTTTGTATTAGTTCCCAGGCAGAAGAGTGGTAAGGGCTAGGAAATGGGGGTTAAGTGACTTGTCCAGGGTCACACAGCTAGGAAGTGGAATCTCTTTTATTAAAGAAGCCAAAGGACTTCCTCTTACTCAACACAGAAGGGAAACAGATCAGATGCTAATCCAGATGCTAACCAGAGTATTAATGAAGTTACTAACAATATGGTCGAGTTTAGAGAGGAGGAAAAAAAAGTGAATCCAGAAGGAGGAAAATAGAATAAGGATAGGAGAGGGGGCTATTGGAATTGGAGGGCATGGTGAGGACAAAGAGTAGCATTAGGAAAACAGGTGGAGGATGAGGAAATGCAACAGGCAAAGTCCAGTCTTACTCGTGAATCCAGGGGTTCCCAACAGGTGGCTAAGGATCAGTCAAAAAAAATAACAAACAGAAGACAGCTGTATCTTTATGGCCATGGGAATGCTTTGCATATGATAGCTTCTCCACCATCCCCAGGGTTGATGTTTATTTTTATACCCATTTTCTTGGCACACAGGTACATTACCTAACACACATGTCCAAAGAGAGATAATTAGAAAAGTGATACATTAACTTTTAACAAATCACTTGATTAACAGTCTATATTTTTGCATTGTGATTACAGACAGCCTAAAAGTTCCACACAAGAGAAATGATTTTGTCACAGGAAGCATAATTTTCTCATTACCCTGTGAGAAGTTTTGAGCTTACAAACAATCAAGGGAAATTACTTATTACTTTTAATAAAATGGAATGATTAATCAGAAGTTCTTAAAAGACAATTCAATAATTGTATCATTGAGGTTGAGGGGTACTGGGAACACAATTCAAATTTAGACTGATCATTTTTCAGGGTTTACTAAGGTGTTCCTGAGTTACTGGTTTGTGAATTTGAGTCGCTGAGGCATATTGAAGCTTGATATACCTGTATATTTTGTGAAGGACTTTATGATTGATTTGTGTGTTGGCTTCATGAGAATAAGTTTCTGTGAGTGGAAAAGTTCTGGGTTTGGCTTGTAGCTGCAGTTTGCTGTGAATTATGTACCTAAATAAAAGTTAACCCATGAAAGTCTTTGGGATTGGATTTGAGGGTCTGATCTTTTGGTGATGTTTTAGAGAACTAGGTACAGGTTATTTTGCTTTTGCATTATTCCTTCTGAGACTAGGGGTAATAATGCTCAGGTCAATCTGTAATATGTAAGGGATATTGATGAGAGAGGTCATGCAAGGTGGACTGAGTGGGCAATCACATCTTGCCAAGGGCCACTCTGTGGAGATCCTTCTCCAATTGCCACCTATTCCTACCACACGTGACTCTGTCAAGGCATTGTGACCTGATGGGTCCCAGAAAGGAAAGGGCAAAAGTCAAAGAGTTTGTGGTCTGAAAGGGAATTTCAGAATTCGAGATTTTGAAAATGGAGTAAATATAAGGAATGACAAGAAACCAAGGTGCAGTGAATATTGCGAAGTAAAAAAGAACTGAAAGTCACTGAAATTGAGGAAGCCAATGGGTCTCAATGGGCTTCTTAAAAGGGATTTTGTCTTACTTAACTGAGATAATAAAGCAAAGAATGGGAAAAAAAACATAATTAGCAAGCCAGCTGGAAACTGGTTTATTGTAAGGTAAAAGATGTGAAAGGAGTAGAGAGTTTAGGTGAAAGACAGATTAATAACATGAGGGACAAGTTTCCTGATTTCAGTTCTTCACTCCAAAGAATGGAAGGAGGGACTCTCTGAGGGAGGATTACACAATGGGGATGATATCAGGATTAAGGTATGATTCTAATAAGGACCAAAAAAAAACAAATATTTCTGGAAAAGATGGAAGACATAGCCAAGTTTGCTCACAAATAGCCAATATGTATCTATTGCTGACAGTCTGAAATGCATCTCATTTGATCTTGACACTTTCCTGTAGGTGCTGGTGTTACCCCTATTTAATGGATGAGGAAATAGGCTTAGTAAACACTGCTAGATACTGTCAGCAAACAAGGGAAACCTTTCCTCTGTATTATTTGACCAGGGGCCATCCATTCTGACTTCCTTTGGATAGGTAAGTGGGAAGAAGCTTAGTGACTTCTTGTCTGCATCGCTGTCTCCTTTGAGTAAGAGCTTAGCCTTTCTGCTACACTGTGATGTGCTTCAGGTCTGTGTGGCTCTTTGGGACCCCATTTGGAGCTTGGGGAAAGGATACTGAAATGGTTTGTCATTCCCTTCTCCAGGTCATTTTATAGATTAGAAAACTGGGAAAACAGAGTTATGTCGTTTGGCTAAGGTCACCCAGCTGGTAAGTGTCTGAAACTGGATTTAACTAAAGTCTTCTTGATTCCAGGTTCCATCCACCACCCCACCAGGGTGCCCACTTCCCTGTGTAGGGGAGACTAAGTCATTTAAACAGCATTTACTCTCATCAACACAGCCTGTTACAACATATTGAGCCAACGTCCAAGCTGTCCATCTTCTGGCCTTCTGGTGAACCTGCAGTGCCACAGACCCTCACCAACACAATTGCTATTCCCAAACTGATTGTAAGCTTCTCATACTTGGTTTTCTAATTCTCTAATTTACTAATAAATTTAAACATTTTTATGGGTAAAAAAAAGAAGAAGAAGAAAACATTGCTTCGATCCTTCTCCTCCAATTTCCACGTATTTGTGCATTTTCTGCCTGCTCTCACGTGGGCTCAATTCACGAAATATATCTGGGTGGCCACACATTTACCCCAGTCCAGAGTACCAGGGTTTATGGGTAGTACTGATGAGTGTGTTCGAGTCCTTCCTAGTTAACAAACAACTTTGAATGTTCCAGAGTAGCCCAGATATTGTGAGGGGTAGGCCAAAGAGCCAAAGTTTCATTCCTGGAGAAAGCTAGCCCCCAGCAAAACCAGGGCCTTCGTGATGAAGTTTTCCCTTCCATAGGTTGCTACGGCTAATCTGACCCCTCAAATATACCATCAGTACCCTAGCCTGTCTTTATACAGGAGGGTATTGATAAACATCAATCACACCTCCAGAAGAACTTAAGAACCTTTGCTATGAACAGTTAAGGGTTTATTTATTTAATTAAAACCCTTACCTTCCATTTTGGAGTCAATGCTGTGTATTGGTTCCAAGGCAGAAGAGTAGTAAGGGCTAGGCAATAGGGGTCAAGTGACTTGCCCAGGGTCACACAGCTGGGAAGTGTCTGAGGCCAGATTTGAAACTAGCACCTCCCATCTTTAGACTTGACTCTCAGTCCACTTAGCTACCTAGCTGCCCCCCAGTTAAGGATTTATTGGTTCTATGTTCAAATTTTATTTTCAAAGCATTTTGCTTTAGTTGGTTGCAGACTGTGGCTGGTTTGGGAAGGCTCAGTGGGACACGAAATGTTTGGATTATTCAATGGTTGCTCTCCTCTCATCATTTATCTCTGACACCACCAAATCAAAATGATGGTTTTCATGAAAGAAGGGGCTAAAAGGAAAATAAAGCAACAGAATAAAATACAGAATTCATAGATATGCCCAAAAGTAACTGAACAAGAGGGTAGCTGGGTAGCTTAGCAGTTAGAGAGCCAGGACTGGAGCTGAGAGGTTCTGAGTTCAAATATGGCCTCAGACACTTCTGAGCTACATATAATCCTGGCCAAGCTATTTATTCCCCATTGCTAAGTCCTCTTTGCTCTTCTGCCTTACGATCAATATTGATTCTAAGGCAAAAGATATGAATTAAAAAAGAAAAACAATGGAACAAAATTAAATCCCTACAAAGAAGGCTCTGAAATATTAGGCAGAACTAGTTGTGAATGAGTGTGGCCACTGACTGTCACTTTAAAAGTTTACCTCTTGAAACAATACAAAGAGCACTAGATCTGAAGATAGAAGACTTTTGTCCCAATCTTGACTATGGGATGCTGAATAAATAACTTAATTTCTGTTTTATAGGCCTTGGCTTCTTCACATGTAAAAGAGGGGGAGGGCAAATATTTTTTTTATTTCCTAAGATCCTTTCTAATAGAGTCCAAAATTAACAACATAAATTGTAGTATTAATTGATGGCCAAAAATTGATAAGTCCACCTAATTAACCAAGAACTATTTTTTAAGTTTATAGAACTTCTGATAGACTGGTTCCTTTATGGTTCTTTTTGAGAATGTTTTTAAAGGCATAAAATACAAATGAATTATAAAAGAAACAAATTATATTTAAATGGTTTCCAAAATGTATTTATAAAAAGAAAAACACAAGTTCAAAGGTCCCAGGTTCAGAACACTTTAATGCTTTTATCTGAACGAAAAATACATTTATGAACACATACTACATGCAAAACATCTTGATAAGGAGCCTGGAATACAAAGGAAAAATTAATAATTCTCCACTGTCAAAGAACTGACATTCCAATGGCCAAGGGTAGAGGAGAAAGAAAGCAAACAGAAAGTTTTATGTGAAGTCAAATGGAAAAATTGCAGAATCTTTAGCAAAAGAGATGTCAATACAATTTCTATTGTGTCATTTCCATTCATATTTCAAAGGAATTTTGAGGCAAGTGCATTTTTCCGGGTCTTTGGATATTTCTTAAGTTCCCATGGAAGTAATTGATAGGCTGTATCTTCCACGCATGAGGCCTACAACAGCTGTCCTGGAAGATGAGCCAATAACTAGGGGTAAATTGGTCATATCATTGGTAGCAAGGAATGCAGGTCTGCACTCCATCGTGATTTGTGCTCTCAATTATGGCTCCAGTGACTGTGATCAAAGGTCAACCTATAGACATGAAGGTACTGCTGTTCACAAGGCCCTTTCAATATGTATATATAGATACAGAGAAATGTCTATATCTATATCTATGTGTCAATATATGTATATATCAATCTATCATATCTATCAAAAGACATAGACAGACTAACAGACAGATAAGAGAGAGAGACAGAGAGGCAGAAGGAGGGATGATGGAGGGAGGAATAGAGGGAGGGGAAGGGAGAAAGGAGAGAGGGAGAGGGGGAGGGAGGGAGGAGAGGGGGCGGAAGAAGGGAGGGAGGGAGAGAAATCCATAAGGCCAAGAGATCCCATTAGAAATATTACAGGGCATATCTGCTTCTTCATTCTACATACTTCTCCATACCACCACTTAGAAACGACTTCATAGTCAGAGAATGGATCTTCATCCAAAAAATGTCATGAGTGGACCACCTCACACCTAGCAGATTCACCAATATGGGAGCAAAGGAAATAACTGTTGGAGATTTGGTAAAATTGGGACACTAATGCATTGCTAGTAGAGTTATGAATTAATTCAACCATTCTGGAGGATAATTTGGAATTATGCCCAAAGGGATTTAAAAGATTGCCTACCTTTTAATCCAGTCATACCACTGCTGAGTTTGAACCCAAAAGATATAAAGAAAAAGGCATGTACAAAAATATTCATAGCCACCCTCTTTGTGGTGGCAAAAAAAATGGAAAATGAGGGGATGCCCTCTTATTGGGGAATGGCTGAACAAATTGTGGTATCTGTTGGTGATGGAATATTGTGCTCAAATGAATAATAAAGCAGAGGAATACCATGGGAACTGGAATGACCTCCAGGAACTGATGCAGAGTGAAAGGAGCAGAACCAGGAAAACATTATACACAGAGACTGATACACTGTGGTACAATCAAATGTAAGTGACTTTGCTACTAGCAGCAATTCAACGACGCACGACAATCCAGAGGGACTTATGAGAAAGAACACTGTCCCCATCCAGAGAAAGAATTTTGGGAGCAGAATGAAGAAGAAAAATATAAGATCAATTACGTGGTTCAATGTGGATATGATAGGGGTTTTGGCTTTAAAAGATAACTCTACTGCAAATATAAATAACACGAACAATGATACATGTATAACCCAGTGGAATTGCTTGTAAATTCTGGAAATAGGGAGGGAAGAAGGGTGGGAAAAACTCATGAATCATGTAACCATGGAAAACTATTCTAAATAAATAAATAATATCATGAATGGAGCTCATTTTTATTTACCCAAAGAATTTTTTTTCCTTTCTAACGTCCTTCTGAATGCATTTTTTACCTCCTTGTTTCTCAAGCTATAGATGAGGGGATTCAACATGGGAATCACTGCTGTGTAGAACACAGACACAACCTTATTAAGGTCCAGGGAGAAGCTGGCACTGGGTCTTACATAAATAAAGAAAAGGGTCCCATACAAGATGCTGACAGCAGTCAGGTGTGAGGAGCAGGTGGAAAAGGCCTTGGACCTTCCTTCAGCAGAGCGGATCCTGAGGATGGCCAAAAGGATATATATGTAGGAAATTAGAATAGTCAGACCACTGAAGACTCCCACACCTCCAGCCATGATGAAAAGGACTAACTTATTGAGGTGGGTGTCAGTACATGCAAGAGAGTGCAAAGGTGATATATCACAGAAGAAATGATTGATGACATTCTGGCCACAAAAGGGCAATTGGAAAGTTAAGACAGTATGAGTCATAGAGTTTAGAAGGCCCATGATGTAAGGCCCAACTACCAGATGGATGCAGACACTCTGAGACATGACAACGGTATAGAGTAATGGGTTGCAGATTGCTATATACCGATCATATGCCATTGCAGCTAAAAGGAAACACTCGGTGGTCACAAAGAGTCCAAAGAACCACATCTGTGCCGAACAGCCTAGGAAAGAAATGGTTTTCTTCTCTACAAAGAAGTCGGCCAACATTTTGGGGGCAATAGTAGACGAAGAGCAAATATCTACAAAGGACAAGTGGAGGAGAAAAAAGTACATGGGGGTGTGAAGCTGGGAGTCTATCCATATCAAGACGATCATACCCAAGTTCCCAAAGACAGTGATGAGATAGAAAAACAGAAACATGAGAAAGAGGAGAACCTGTTGCTGGAGATGTTCTGTAAATCCGACGAAAACAAATTCAGTCACCACGGTTTGATTCTTAGCTTCCATTATATGCTATCATCTGATAAAAGAAAAAAGACTAGTTTTATTACTGAATTATCTAGAATGTTCTTCTCTCCTATCTTATAGTATCCTTAGTTTCCACCAAAGTACATCTGTCAGTGCTTCCTTCCTCATGAAGATACCTTTATAAGAATTTTTCCCTTGTTTTCAATAGGGAAGAGAGAGGAGTAATAATGTTGCTGTCCGACTGTCCAAGAGAGAGAGAGAGAGAGAGAGAGAGAGAGAGAGAGAGAGAGAGAGAGAGAGAGAGAGAGAGAGAGAGAGAGGAAGGGAGGGAGAGAGAGAGAGAGAGAGAGAGAGAGGAAGGGAGGGAGAGAGAGAGAGAGAGAGAGAGAGAGAGAGAGAGAGAGAGAGAGAGAGAGAGAGAGAGAGAGAGAGAAGGGAGGGAGAGAGAAATGACAGTGGTCTATTCACAGAAAAATATGAAAGGAAATACATGTGGAAGCCCAGATGAAGGGGACAATCATGAAATAATGAGTTGAATTTTTATTGCAAAGTGTTTTTGTTTTAATAAAGCAGGATGGAATGGAGAATTATGGTTTAATAAACAATCGACTTTTAATCTTCTACTTTGTATGTAGAATGATCATTTTGTTTTAGAATTGAAATTTTTAAAATGTTTTACAGCAATAAAAGAAATGTCCTGGTATAAAATATTCATATTTTGCATAGTTTATTTGTCGCCTTTGAGGAAAAGCAGCCTTCTCTCATTATGACTAGCACATTTTCTTTATCCATTGTTGTCCCAGAGTACAAGGCAATCTAGGAGTATGTTCAGATATTTCCTCATTAATTATTAAAATTGCAACCTCTCTCATTAATCAATTATTATTATTATTGAAGTTGGCCAATTTATTACATGGTATTTCTGAAATACACTGGATAATCCTCTTATTCCATGAACTTTTGGTCATCTCTCTCTCTCTCTCTTTCTCTCTCCCTCTCCTCTGTCTATATATATGTGTGTGTGTGAGCACATATAATATAAATATACACATAAAATATACATAAGTATTGTGTAAAACATTGAAATTTCATGACAAATCAACATCATGATCTATAGAATTTATGCAGAGGGTAACAAATAATAAAATAATATGAATAATTATTTATGATGAATCCACTCTGAGAAAAATCACAGCCAAAGTTCTCCCTAACCATTAATACTATTTCTGACTTCTCCTTAATTTCAGAAATTCAGACATTGATTTTCTCAGGACATCAAGAGACGAGTGAAATCTCTTTTGACTTCTAGGTGGCCTAATGGATGGTTTCCTAGTTGTGGAATCAGGAAGAGCTGAGTTTGAAACTTTCCTCAGGCTAAGTGACCTTGGCCAAGTCATTTACTGTCCATCTCCCTCACTTTCCTCATCTATAAAAATGGAGATAATAGTACCACTGTGAGTATAAAATGAGATGATATTTATAAAACTCGTTGCAAACTTTACAGCACTATCTAAATACTAGCATATATTAGTAATAATAGCATCAAGGATTTTTGACACATTTCTTGACAAGAGGATGGTTAAAATCAACTCTCTCAAAACTGTTATTAGGCCACTCCTTGTGCTCTATCCTCTTATCATCTCTCTGCAGCCATCACAATGAACATTCTCTTCAGGATCTTGGTTAAGTCCTCCATGTCCTCACAGACTCCTCAAAGAAGGAAAGTTAAGCCATAATGGTTCATTATGTTCAATTGAGCTTCCAAAGATAGTCATAGGAGTTTTATTCTCTGTGGGAAAAGCTATAGGAAAACTGGATCCCCGTTACGGCAGGCAAACTCTAACAGTAGGAAGAGGAACCCTTTGAGAGCCCTAATTTATTTTTGCTTTGTGTCCTCAGGACCAAGCAGAGTGTTTTGTACATCCTCAGCACTTCATCCATATTTATTGAACCCCGACTAAATAAATCAGTTACTAATGCTAGCTGCCTTGGGTCATAAAGTGACCTCAAGTGCTTTGAGTTTTGTTCCTTTCCCCCATTTCCTACATACCTTCTTTGGCAGACATTTCAGGTAGGGGGAGGACCTGTTTTATCAGCTGACTTGGGAAGGTGCATAATGGTGCCTCTGTATCGGTACACATGTGCAGTGACTTGTCTCCATTAGGGCAGCGAGAGGTGGCCAGTAATGGGAACGTCCCAGAACCCAAACCGAATCAACAACTTAGAACAAGATCTTCCTAGAATGTAAAAGGAATGAGGTTATCAGTGGGCATTGGGAGGTCATGAAAAGAATGGAGGTACTAAAAGGAACTGGGAGTCCCAGAGCCCTCTATCCCTCTTTAGTGCTCTCCTTCGAGATCCAGTCATTTGTGCAGAAATCTTTTTCTATCACCTCTCCATTTGCCATTCTTCACCTAAACCAGAAAGAGGATATAAATTGGCTATTTGGATTAAGCCAGACTTCAGTTCTACGACTGATGCATCATTAGGAAGAGAAAGATGTCAACTCAGTGGGGTGGATTGAGCATAAGCTCTTACAACCCCAAAGCATCTCTTTCATTCAGATTCCTGAAATATAATTATCCAAAGTGAAAAGACTCCTTAGGAGAGGTTCTGATCTCTCTCTCTTTCAATTAGTTGGAAACACCACTGCCACATAAGTGTTCCTAGCATCATTTTAATCCAGTTACTACCATGATCAAAACCTTTCGATCATTCCCCAATTGTCTGCATAATAAAATTAAAGGGGGGCAGCTGGGTGGCTCAATGGATTGAGAGTCAGGTCCAGAGATGGAAGGTGAGGTCCTGGGTTCAAATTTGAATTCAGATACTTCCTAGCTGGGTGACCCTGAGCAAGTCACTTAACCCCCATTGCCTAGTCCTTAACTGCTTTTCTGCCTTGGAACAGATACATAGCATTAATTCTAAGATAGAAAGTAAGGGTTTAAAAAGTGATAATAAAATTAAAGGTAGTTAGCATGGTTTTCAAATCCCTGCACAGAAGGCTCTCACCTGTCTTTTCGGCTTGATCTCACATTAATATCTATATATGTACATATCTGCCAGATTAGACAACTTTCCATACGTGGTAGAAACCAAGGTGTTCTTTCTTCTGCACTTCTTCATTCACTTCTTAACTCTGGAATGCCTTCCCTACCCATCCATCTCTCTCCTGACATTCTCTAGCCTCAATGACCAGTTTAAAGAGCATCTTGTTCATAAAGACTTTCCTGATTCCCAGGTAGAAGAAGGGATCCTCCATTCACTAAACTCTTCACGACAGAGTCCTTCTTAGTCTGCAATCATTGGCTCTTCAGATATTAAGTGTGAGGCTCTCATCGCTCTGAATGGACCATGCATTCTTATAGGATGAAGGCGTTACTCATCATCATTTACCCTCCGTTGCCTGGAACAATGCTGTGTGCATCACTGCCAGCTCTCGAGAAATATCTTGCTGAGTAAATATTGGGGAAGTCTTGGCTGAACAGAGCTCTCGGCCCTTCTTGTTCCGTTACAAACACTCCTCCTATTTCTAGGGTGCTCACAACCGGCATCATGAAGTAACACAAAGATGCTCGGGTTTCCAGTCAGGAAGCCACCAGCCGAGTCCCTGGTCTGAAATTTACTAGCCATTAGGACCATGGGAAAGTCCCTTCACAGGCCAGTTATGTGAGGACTGACTAAGCAAACTGAGTTGGGTGAATAAAAAGGAATGTGATTGTGGCGTAGAAAACAAGTCACCCTGGGAAGGCTTGTATAAACAGAAGCAAAGTAAAGAAACCATAATCCCAAAGAAGATAAACACGATGTCTGCAGTAATGTACATGAAAACTCCACTAAAAGACCAGAGAACTCAGGGCAGTGTTGACTCTTGGCTGCAGAGGACTGGTTAATCAATCGAGAAATCGTTAAGAAGAGCTGGCCTTGTACCTGACTCTGGTGCAAAAAAGCCATCAAAGAAACAGGAGAAGTCCTGGTCCTCGAAGCATTTACATTCCAAAAAGGAGGATATTCTGTACATATAAAACTATAAACAAACAAGTATGGTCTTTGGGTCAAGGGTGGCACTAACAGCTGTAGGGATCAGGGAAGATCTCTCTCTTCCTGTGGGATGGAGTGTTTGACCTGAGATCAAGGTCGATGACAAAGCTCACTAGAGGTGGGAGACCTGTGGCATATGACCTCCTAGAACAATGTGATGGGGGAGAGGGGAGAGGACACTGTAGGGAAATGCCAATGCCTTTAAAAATGAAAGGCAGGAGGCAGATGGGGGATCAGTGGTTTGAGAGTCAGGCCCAGAGACAGGAGGTGCTGGGTTCAAATCTAGTATCAGACACTTCCCAGCTGTGTGACCCTGGGCAAGTCACTTGATCCCCATTGCATAGCTCTTACCACTCTTTTGCCTTAGAACCAATACATAGTATTGATTCTAAGATGGAAGGTAAGGGTTTTAAAAAAATAATTAATTAAAAGAAAATACAAATGAAAGGCATCTGCAGATTTATTTCTCTTATCTATAGAAAACAAATAAAGTGATTTCTATTATTTGACTTTTAGGGTTGTTGTGAGGAAGAAATTTCTAAACATTTAACATTAAAGAAAGAGGAGATATAGTGTCCAATTGGTGGCACGTCAGTGTAAATTGCTTCCTAGCTTTACTCTCTTCTATTAGAGGGATGAGGTGGGGATGGTTACACGGGCGGTTGGGGGGGATGAAAGCTCAAGACCCACATGGTTTATTTTACATTTTGGCCAAGTTCAGCCTGGATGGCTATAGGCAGTTTCTTTTTTCAGGAAGATACCTGACATTCCCTCTCCCACCCAGTAGATATACATCCCATCTCTGAAGAATCCCTGCTCTTCAGAAGAAATGAACTAATCTGATCACGTCTATCTGGTCCCATGGTCCATGCCCAACAAAGCCTTCCACTGAATTACCTTTGCCAGGAAATCTAGTCCTGCTCTTTGGAAGAAGGTCATTCCCATTTCTATGGCAGAATAGTTTTCTGCAAAGCAGGGCAAATCTCAGGGTGCAGAAACTTCAGAGACGGCATCTTAGTAGTTATCTACTCAAGCCATTCCTGAATAAGAATTCCTTCCATTTTGTCCCCATTTTTGTATGAGGAAACTAAGTTGAAGAGATTGAGTGATTTGTTCAGGGTCATATGGCTGGTGTCTGAGACCACATTTGATCTTTGGACTTTGTGATTCCAAGTCCAACACTATCTGCTGCATCATCTAACTGCCTATTAAGTCAATATGTGGCCTCCTGTGCTTTCCACTAATTTTTGCTAGATGCCCCCCACCTCAAACTCATGGAGAGTAGCATCACACCCACACTGCCTCCGAATCTTCTCTTCTCCAGGCTTGATATTCCCACTCCCTCCAATTTAGCAGTGAGTCGTGGGAACAAGTACTCTCATTTTCCTGGTCATCCGCCAGTCAAATGTTCTCTGCATTATCAGCTCTTTTCCTAAAATATGGTGACCAGAACACAAGAACTATGATCGACGTTGTCTAGATGAGGAATCTAGGAGTCAATGACTCAGATTAGACCTTTGACTTCATAGACACTGGACAATACTGCTAAGGAAAATTATAGGCATCCCATCTCTGAAGGGTCCCTGCTCTTCAGAAGAAATGAACTAATCTGCTCAAGACTATCTGGTCCAATGGTCCATGCCCACTTCCCAATGAAGATTAGGCACTTTTAGAGTTTTACCTGGGGCACTGAATGGTGTAATTACTTGCTCAGAGTCATACAACTAATAAACACAAGAGTTGAAACTCGAACCCTGTCTAGATGTTCTGGTTCAAAGGCCAGATCTCTCTCTTCTATGCAGTGTTGCTTCTCTCTTAAGAGTCACAGGATCATAATTATTTTGTAGATGTCACTCCATATTTTAAAACTAAATTCAAGGTGCAAATAAAAGCAAAATAAGAAATTTAATATAATAATGTAATATAATATATTATAATGTAACATAATTAATATAATGATATAATATGGCATAACATAATGTGAAATAACATAATATAATATGATATGATATGATTTAATGTTATATGATATGACATGATGTGATATGATATAATATGATATAATATACCAAATTCATGCATTTTCTCTATAGAAATTCTAATGTCACTATGATGCTAAACCCATTAAGCAATTCTGTTTTTTCATTTGGAAAACAGCAGATTTAAATCAGTTGAGAGCTAGTTATTTCCAACTCTATGTATTTATAAGAAATTATAATGTTTGAAAGAGCCTGAATAACATATAGCATCCTGGATTTAGGTCAGGAAAAATTTAAATTCTCCCCCAAAGTATGATGTGACCCTGACCATGTTAATTAACCTCTCTTGTCTTCACTTTCCTCATCTGTAAAATGGGGACGAATATGACAATATATAGTTCTTACTTTACAGGGTTGTCATCAGAAAAAAATATATAAAGCACCTACCAAAACCTAACGTACCATATAATTAGCAATTATTAATATTACCAGTCAAATCTATTGCTTGGTGTCATAAAGGCACCGAGTATTCCATTCATTGCATAGAACCCAGCTACTTTTCCGATTATTGGGTATTGTTTTTGATCCGATTTTGTCATCCATTTTCCTAATTTGTAAATGTAATTTATTTGGAATTTGTGGCTCTCACCTCTTTGAGGGAATTCTTCATTAGTCTCTTTTGATTTTTTCAAGGGGAATAAGGGAAGCCAAAGGTGCCCACTAAAAACCTCATTGACAAGAAGGAAGATCATCTCCCTTCCTTGTGAGGACCCTCTCCAAGCATCAGAGCTTCCTGTTCACTACATGAAGAGGCTGGAATCTGTCTTTTCTGCATCTCTTCTGAAAAAGAAAATAGAGTTGGTACCTTTGCGTTGATCTTCAAGAGAGGCAACATAAGGGAGGTAAACTTCTTAAGACACTGGAATTTCCTTGGTTGGGAGCCAGCTCCCCAGTGAACCCCTAACCTCAGGAGCTTTATCCAATGGAGAAGGAATTAAAATAAATAACCTTGGCAGATTCTGAGTCCAAAATCAACTCACAAAGGAGCGTTCTCTGCAATGGAAAATCTTCACTTTGTAGCAAGGGATTTAGAAAAAGGAACTTGGAAGTCATTTAAGTTTCCAGGAGAAAATGAAGCCCAGACAGAGAAAATTGCACTCGACAATATCAAACAACATTAGAGGAAGCAGGTTTCAAAATATAGATGTATATGTATAGCATGTACAGTGATTAAGATATAATCTGTGAAGTCAACATGGAGAGCCAATAAGACTTATCTCAGCTAGAGCTGTTCACGGCTAATACTGTTCAGTCAAAACCGATAGACACAGCTCTCCCTTCTGTTAACCATGGATTGACTAACTTTGGGGAGAAGTAATGAGAGGATCGTTGATTTAGAACTAGAAGGGGACTAAGTAACAGTCTGTCTTCTCTAATACTTTCATTTAACATAGAAAGAATCTTGAGCTCACAAAGGAGCTTGGATAAGTCACATAGCTGGTGACAGAGACAGAGTTTGACTACAGGCCATCTAACTTCAAAACCAGGGTCTAAATATCTAATGGAATACTAGTAGACTAAATTCCTCCCACTTTAGTGTGATTGGCCAGTGTGACAAGGAAATCACTTTTAAAGACTGATATATATTAATTTAAGGTCGCCAAGGAATTCAGCTATGTAATTCCTAAATGAAAACTCAAATCAGCAGTCAATCTTTTAAGGAGTTTAATTACAATAGGAGGAAGAAAGGAATTAGAGATAGAGAGAGAGAAAAAGGGAGAGAAGGGAATAGGGCTTAAATACCCCTTCTGTTTAGGCTGGGCCAAAAGGCCCAAGCCTTTAGATAGCTGGGGCAAAGAAAAGAGATCAGTCCCTATTACTCACTTGACCAAAATGGAGAAAGAGTCTCAGAGGCCCCCACCTTCAGCTTCCTTCAGAGCAAGCTTCTCAGAGCACACTCCAACCACTCAGACAAACTCCTTAACCACCCCCTCCTCGAGTCTTCAGACCCCCCTATCCTTAAGGAAACCATCCAAGTGTCCTCCCCTCAGTCCTCACATCTACCAATCACCTGTCCATCAATTTCCCTGTGCCAATGGAGGCTCTAGCTTAACCCAGGACCGCCCAGAGGTCTCTGGCTTTGCACATGTCTGTTGAAGGTCATATTTTCAAATAATTAAATCTTTGATCCTTTGCTACAGCCCTTTCTAAATCCTGTTAACCTGAGTAGGGTAGAGATTGGAATAATTAAATTTTGATCTAGGCTGCAGCCCTTACTCAATCCTGTTAGGACTGAGTAGGGTGGAGACTGATTCCAAGTATCTCCATTGTATCAATTCTAAAATCAATCATGACTCAAAGAAATTCCTGTTCTATGCTTAAGCATAGGTCAAAGTCCTTTCCATTGTTCAGCAAAAGGTTTCTGTCCTAAAGTAATCTTAAGAAGGGAGGAGAAGGAACCTCCCATGCCAATGGGGTTCACATTCCAATAGTCAAGACCCACTATCAATAGGAAATTTTTCAAGTACGAAATTTCCCAATGGTGAAATTTCCAACATTTATGAGTCTAAGAAATTTTGAGGTTTACACCAGGTTGGGTTGGAGATGGGAAAAGCAAGAACAAGCATTTATTAAAGTGCCAGGTACTGTGCCAAGTGCTTAAAAATAGTATGTCATTTGTTGTTCACAAATACCCTTTGAGTTAGATGCTATTACTACCTTCTTTTTTATAATGGAGAAACTAAGGCAGAAAATAGTTAAGTGACTTTTCCAGGGTCACACAGCTAGTAAATACCTGTGGCTAGACTTGAATTCAAGTCTTCCATACTCCAGGCCCAGAAGCACAGTGCCAGGAAGGAAACATGAAATCTCCTTTATTTTTACTTGCATAGGAACATAGATTTAAAATTGTGTAATTAGAATTTTGTACCCTAGGACTCCGTTTCCCAGCACCCCATTTTGTGGTGATTACATTTTAGAGATAAGGTTTCTTTGAGTCTGCCACCCCTCGTGTTCTTCTCCCACTTTCCTAGTCTGGTAAACTTGTCTTTACTCAGGCTATACTTTTCCTCTACTTCAAGTGATTATCAATAAATTTTGTAAAATATAATACTTGGAGTTATTGGATATTAATTTTTATCTTACAAAGCTCAAAAGTATCTTAGAGGCAATCTAGTCTGACTCCATCATTTTACAAATAAAACATCTAAAGCGTAAATAGATGAAATGACTTGCACAAAATCACACAATTAGGAAGCATCCTATTACAGACTAGATTTGAACACATCTTCCTGACTCCAAATGCAACAAGAGCCACAAAGCCCTCTCATGAAGGATATATGGGGATTCATCTTACAAACTATCCTTCATTTTCTATAGATCTTGAAGATATTCTTCTCTTTGTAGTAATACTTTTAAAAAATCCTTAGCTTCCATCTTGGAATCAATACAGAAGAGTGGTAAAAGCTAGGCAATGGGAGTTAAGTGACTTGTCCAGGGTCACACAGCTGGGAAGTGTCTGAGGCCAGATTGGAACCCAGGACCTCCCATCTCTGGCCTGGCTCTCAATCCACTAAGCTACCCAGCTGCACACTGTGGTATTATTTTAAGGGGAAAAAAAAACACCTTTCCATTCTTGAACTTCATTCTAGGCTGATTAAACAAGAAATCTTCTTATAGACCAGACAATGGTAAATTCCACAAGCCTGAAATGAATGAAAAGCCTATGTGCAAAGGTGAAGCAAATAAAAACTGGCTGTTGCTCTTGGGGAATATAAACATTTTCTTCAAGAATTGTAAGGTGGTTATGAGATTGCTTTCTTAAAGTAATCTCCCCCTGATTCACATCCATCTTCTGTGTTGAAAAATAAAAGGTTGTCTTTCAGGACAGAGATGCTATTCATGTCACAACCATTCAGATGAGCAAATTGAGGAAGAAAATTCCAGTGACTTGCTCAAGGTCACATAGTAGGAGAGTTGAGAACCATTCTTTGTGAGGGAATATCTTAAGGAGATATTCATTGGGAAGCATTTTTTGGTGAAAAACAGAAGCTATCAGTGGCAGCTAGGTAGCACAGTGGATAAAACTCCAGACCTGGAATCAGGAGCACCTAGTTTCAAATCCGAACTCAAAAAACTCTTCCTAGCTGTGTGACCTTGGCAAATCATTTAATCTTAATTACCTAGCCTTTACCACTCTTCTGCCTTAGAAATGATACTTAGAATTCATTAAGGTTTAAAAAAACAGAAAATATCAATACTTTTGATATAACAATTACAGAGTCTCTTTTGTAAGGGAGAGAGAACTTTAAGGTTGAGTCTAGAACTATTCATCCAGATGTTTCCCTTTGTTCTTCTCCCAGAGTATGTTGTACCATTTTATAACATATATAGCATTAACTTCTCTTTATCTGGAGAACTACTCATCCAGATGTTTCCCTTTGTTCTTCTCCCATAGTATGCTGTAACATTTTATAACATATATAGCATTAACTTCTCTTTATCGGGAGATAAACCCCTTTATAAACAAGCATATAGCAAATAAAGAAGATTTAAAGGTAAATGATGCTAGCTCACCAGGCAGTAGAAAAGAAGGGGCCATAGGGAGTTATTTTTGCTGCTCTCCATACAGCAATAAATTCCATACATGCTGCTCACTCAAGTAGAAGAATGAACCAGAAAAATACCCAACTACTTATGGTTATATTCGGTCTGGGTAGCAGCATCCTTCCCTTGCAGTAAATAAATGATCTCTGCATGTCTGTCCCTGGAGTTTCAAAGATCCCTAGATTTCCTCTTTCCACACAGCTTTGACTTCCCACGGTTCTTCAGTACTTCCTTTCAGCAGAGAAAAAAACTGCACTGCCCTCAGTCTCCTTGTCAATAAATGTCGACATTCCTCCCTGGAGTTTGAAATTTTGCACTCCCTTGCAAAATCTGCTGCCACATACCTGATATCTGGAATTAGACAGCACAGCACTAAATTGCATATTAGCACTTAACAGAGAAAGGATAAATGAATGAATTTCCAAGGTAATTGTCTTCAGTTACATTTGCAGAACACATACCTCAATAATATATATATATATACATATATATATATATATATGCAATAAACAGAGAAAAAAGAAGGAAAAAATTTCTCCTATTAGGTTGGTTAAATGATTGCAAGCAATGATGGTCATAATACATTACATACCACATAATTCATTCGTAACCACACATCAAAAGGAAGCACACATAACTGAAAAAACTATGCCTAGTCAACTGACAAATGTAGATATAGCCAACAAAATGCAATACAAAAAATCAAAAGAAGAAAATATGAAAAACAGAAGCAGAATTTCATGTAAATATTATCACATGCAACAATTAAATGAATCCCCCACCTTTCTAAATGTTACTTGTTGGGGGCAGGTAGGTGGTGTATAAATGAAGATTTTGAGCCTTTGGACTTCATCCCCCAGAAGATCCTTAGTATTTCCCAAAATTCCTTTTTTCTGTGTCCCCGATTTTGTGTGATTGTATTTCAGTGGCTGTAACTCCTCCCTCTCTCTCTTTTTTGGACCTGCTACCAGGCTGAATTCAGGCAGTTCTTTTGCCCTAGTTATCTCCATTTATACAGTGGTTCAGTGGATTGAGAGCCAGACCCAGAGATGGGAGGTCCTGGGTTCAAATTTGACTTCAGAAATTTCCCAGCTGGGTGACCCTGGGCAAGTCACTTAACCCCCATTGTCTAGCCCTTACTGCACTTCTGCCTTAGAACCAATACATAGTATTGATTCTAAGATGGAAGGTAAGGGTTTAATAAATTAATAAACAAACAAATAAATGAATAAATTAAAGAATGAATAGATAGATAAATGTTACTTGTTACCTTCTTAATTATTATCCTAAATTCAAGGACAATCAAAGAGTATGAGCTTATATTTTTTAATTAATAGAAATGCCTCATAAATTCAACAATTAATTCTGAGTATCCATTCTAGTCTGTTAACTAGTAAATAACCCTTTTTCTGTTACTTTAACTCATAACTTGATACAGCAAAACTTTTCATCTCAAAAGTTGAGCAACTGTGAAACAAATAAGTATTTAAATGACAATGAAACTAGCATTTCTTAGATAGAAAGATCACAGCTATAGTCCTGTCAATTGCAACTGTTGCCTTATCCTCAACTCTGGAAGCCCAGCTCCATCATTCAGCTCTCTTAAGATTTTGGCTAAAAGTTCTCAATCATGTTCTTCATGATGTTATTTCAAGTGAACAAAAGTTGACTTGATTTCTCAGGTAAGAAATTCTCTTGGCCCTTTTCTATATACATCTTATAGTTTCTCTGAGGAAATTTCTTAGTCTGTTTCAATTCAGGCTTTGTTTTTAAATACTCTTTTTTTTCAGTCACAGAAGTTAACATTCTTCCAAGGATGACAGTAAACTGCTAATCTCAGAGATTCATCACAGATGACATTTATGATCAGCCTTTTTTCCTTAAGAAATTAAAAAATATTTTTCCCCTTCATGGTAACTCACACAGCCTCTTTTTCTCATCCCAGTAACTTTTCTAGAATGAGAGTTAAAATTTAGGTCTCTCCAAGATCCCACATTTGTATCTTACAGTATGCACAATTTATCTAGGAGGAAATATTGAATCTTCCATTACATTTGTTTCCAAGATTGCCATGAGCAAAGAATTATTCATGCAGTGGTGGAGCAAAAGGTTGCAAGGTTTACAAAAGGTAGCAATATTGCCTCTTTTATCAGATCATTTAGAAAAATGTCTCTATTGCATGCACTTAACAGATCTTCCCTTTTCCCAGATTGGGAAAATGAGGGATTACCCAGGACCACAGCTAAGGATAGGTTGTGAATAGAAACATTTGCTTCCCTTATACCTTCACCAATTCTATAAACCTCTTTGGAGAAGACATCTGTGGTGAAGACTTATCCTTATTACAATGAACCTACTTTGCAACCAAAATTCTTATTCTTTTAAAATCCTTAGAATGAGTGAATCTTAGAGCTAGAGAAGAGTTTAGATTTCATCCCCTTTATGTTATTTTTTTAAATAACAAACAACCAAAAAAAGAAAAGACCTTTAGTTAATCAATATAGAAATGTAATTTATTATGAAGAGTTTTCATATTGCAGAAAGGATTCTTCTTTCATTATGATTTGATTTAAATATCCTCTGAAGTTCTTTTCCACTTTAATTTTCTGTAATACTTTGTTCTCAAAACTAGAAGGGAACTTTCTTATATATATATATATATACATACATATATATACATACATATGTATATATCTGTGTTTTAATGCATATGCTTAATGGCTAAGAAATAATGTATTAACTAAAGGGTTTGAAGGAATTAGTAATAACAATAATAATAAACGAATTGGGCAATAACAAGAGTTAAGTTGTTACCAAGGAGATATGACCAAGATTAGATTTACTAATTATGTACTGAGAGTGAAAGATACATAGTCAAGGGACCATGTGTTTCATCAATGTCCACACTATATCATATAGCATATTGAGTAGACTAACCCCCATGGGAGGATGTCTAGACAAGAGTGAAATTAAAGATGTGCCAATGTGGGGGTGGGTGGGGAGAACACTGAACTTATAGATCCCTCAAAGTATCAAAGTGTATTGATTCACCAAAAGGGATTTTCCTGCAATTTACAAAGAAACTCTATATTTGAGGATTCTACCTTTCACCTGACAGATCTGAAGATACTTAAAGAATAAAACTTCTTTCCCCTGAATTTTCTCTTCTTTGCCCCAGGATAAGCAATTCTAAATTTTCCACACCTGTACTAGGACCAAGCCTGCTGTCTTATTCCCACTTACCTGGAGAAAGAATCAGAATAGCACCATTAGATAATGAGCCAGCTGTCAGATCATAGAATGTTAGTATTGGGGTGAAAAAAGAGTAACCTGCAATGGTGGAAAGAAAGAAGAATTTGAAATCAGGGAACCTGAGTTCATATTTAACTCGCCTACTTAGGAATTGTGACCTTGAGCAAGTAATTGACCTCTATGCTTCCATTTCATCATTTGTGAAATGAAAAGGGGGAATAAGAACCTCTTCATGTCTACATCCCAAACCCTAGGGAGCTAAGAAATGATTTAAAACAAGATTGTAGCCCTGTTTTTACTCATGCAGAAGTTGAGACCCAGAGAAAGGAAGTAATTTAGTGAAGGTCATTCAACTAATCCACCATAGCTGTAAGACTCTAATCTAGATTTTCTGGCTTCTACATATCTAAATATTAGAATGCCTTATCTCTGCTATGCTAATGTGAATGTGGTTACACAATAACCCAGAAATCATTCACCCAACTCTGGACTTCTAGTTGATTTACCTACACAATCTCAAATAGATGACCCAAATTCCCAGCACAAAATAAAGGTCTGGCATTAGAGGAATAGGTTGGACTTTTCTACATCTCAGGCAGTAGGTTGGAATCTTTTAATCTGGCCTATCTCAGATGTGGAAAGGAAACTAAAACAAGTTCTGGACTTTCTGCCACTGTGTTAGAACAAGCAACAGTGAGAATATTAGAGAGAGAAGAAATTGACAAGACTGACAGTTGGTGGGGGAAGGGGTAACTTGGAGTGACAGTTGGTCTTGTGACTAGCACTATCTTACTGGCATTGGACGTGGGAGGAGCTTGGCTTCCCAGTCTCAGGATAGAAGTGCCTCTATTTTCTTTAGCCTGAAGAGACAGGCCCAACCAGCTCTGAAAATCAGAACTTTTCTTGTTGCATGCTATCTAATGCTAAGATTTTGAAATTAAGAAAACTAGCACAGATATAGCTAAGACAGGAATAAGAGAAACCCTCCACCAGCCTATGAGGCCTGGCCTCAGCTCCAAAGTTTTGAAAGACTCCAACCTTATTTAGGGACATCCCTCTTCCCTTTTCCCTGATACCTCTCCTATCCAAACTGGTTATTAAAATTTATCTTATTTGAATATCACAGTCAGATAAGTGGACTATCTTTCCATGGAGCATAGAGGGAGCTAAACCTCAGTTTTGCCATTCAACTACAAATAGTCCTTATTGGACCCCTGATGGGCCACCAAAGTCTGGAGAAAGGCTTGTCCCTCAGGAGGGTCTGTGTTTACCTGATCTGGGGCATCTTCAGCATCAATCCATAGAGAAGACATCCTCACAGGCTATCATGAGTGGCCCATTTCTCAGAGACCCCATTTTGTTCAAAAATAGCCTCTAGGCAGGGGGCATCTCTCTCCTTTTACCTCATCAGCAGCCATATTCCCTCTCTCTCTTCAACTCCTCCATTCCCTGCTACAAACTTCCCTTTCCCCTGTTCTTCATATCCACCCATCTTTCCCTATAAATATTACACAGCTTATTAGCAATTAGAGCAATGAACTTGGAATCATGGAACTCCTTGCTACTGCTATGACCTTGGGCAAGTCATATAACTTCTGGGACTCAGTTTTCTTCTCTTTTAAGCTGAGTGTGATGCACCAGAATCCATCTGACAGGCCTTCCAACTTTAGATCTAAGATTATACAAATTAATAAATGTTTCCTTATATAAGTAACATGAATCTTCCTTGCTATGATTTTAACATGCATTATTTTTTCTGTCATTTCCTTGGTCAAAATGGAAATGAGATCATAGGATAATAGATTTAAAGCTGCCAGAAAGTTTAAGGATCACCTAGTCCAAACCTTTCATTTTACCAGTGAGGAAGCTGATACCCAAAGTCATGAAGTAGTAGAGCTAGAATTCAAACCTTGTGTATTTTATAA
The DNA here is from genome assembly GCF_027887165.1 of Monodelphis domestica. Lineage (NCBI taxonomy): Eukaryota > Metazoa > Chordata > Mammalia > Didelphimorphia > Didelphidae > Monodelphis > Monodelphis domestica. The sequence goes on along the minus strand of NC_077232.1, from coordinate 20,762,614 downwards.
TTAAATTTATAAGGATCCTTAAAATATATTAAATCTGAACTAAAAGAAGTTAATATAAGTCCAACTCTTCAAATATGATGAACATTTCTTATAGAAGAAAATAGTACATTAAAAATTAGAACTGGACAAATAAAAGTTAACAATCCCTTAGACAAAAATTATAATAATAAAAAAATTAAAAGAGCGAAATAATAGAAGAGAACATGAAACATCTTATCACAAATTACCTAAAAATAATTCAAGGAGAGGCAATATAAGAATAAACAAATAAGAATTTGAAGTGATGAATATTTGAATTATAAAAAATATAAAAATATATAAGGAAAAAATAAGGGAAGTATTTGAAGAGATGAGAAGAAAAGAAAAGAGAATAAGAATAATATATACCATCATCACATACTTAAAATAGCAGCCACCAAATCAAGAAAAGTAGTCAAGTGTAATAAATTCAATGGGAACTCAAAAACAAAGGATGTTCATATTAGCACACATACACAATTTACAAATTGTAAACAAATTGTAAACAATGTGGAGCTTTTGTTCTCATACATAATCTTTTTTATGCATTTGTTTAGTTCAATTTGGGGGGGGGTTTAGTGGTGATGGTGGTGGAGGTGATTACTAAGAATATAATAAAATAAATAAATATGAGGAAAGTAAGACTGAAATAAAGAAAATTATTTGCCTAAAGTCATACATCTGGAATTATTTATTAAAAAGGATATTTGCTAAATTCTCCTTGGTTGATGAAACAAGTTTAACATATTATAATAACTTCCAGTGCCTGGCACCATAGTCTGCACACAGAAAGAACCCAATGTTTGTTAAATTAAATGGAATTAAAATGTGAACTCCATGTTTTCAGAAAGGAATGTAGAAGCCACAGAGCATGCAGAGAAAGCCAAGAAAGACCCTTATCAATGGAAGGAATTTCAGATCAGTAGTCACAAGAAGAAAAGACTTATGGCCAACTGGGGAGCAGTCTTCAGATATTTAGAAGAGCTATTGCCTGTAAAAGGGAATAGACTTTTTCTACCTGGACCAAGAAAATAAGATTGGCAATAATGATCAAATGTTATAAAGAGGTAGATTTATGCTTGAAAAAATATAATGGATTCAAGCCAAGAGGATAATCAGTGCTATGCTGGATAATAAGTAGAAAGGGAGGAGAATGTTGAGCATGAAGCTTCATACTTCTAGGAGGCAGAAGAATTCTAGAATAAGAAGAATTATTGATTCGATTCCAAAGTCATCCCTCCCCTCCCCAGTATGCTCCAAGGAAATGATAGAGAGAGAGAAAAATACTTTGGAATTGCAGAAATGAATAAGAAGAGTTCCCTTTGTATGGGTTTGGTAGAGTATTCGCTATAATCATGACACTGTGGTTTAGCCATTTTTCATTTCATCTTTGTGGCACCATTTGGAGTTTCCATTTCCTTCTTCAGCTCCTTTAGTTTCCAATGTTCAGCAAAGGTCTCTCTTTCCCATCATCTTGTTGGATGGGAATTCAGTTTCATTCAGGAATATTTCCCTAACCATAGTTGTCCCTAAATAGAATGGGTTTCCTTGGAAGATAATGGTTTCTCCCTTCTTAGTACTCTCCAAGCAAAAACTAAATATTTATTTAGTAGAGAGAGAGAAAAGGAACAAGTTTTCCTTTAGCACTTACTATGTGCCAGGCAATGGACTAAATGTTTCACAAATGTTATCTTGTTTGATCTTTATAACAACCTGGCAGGTAGAGTCGTTATTATTTCTACTTTATTTTTTTAAACCCTCACCTTGTCACAATACTGTGTACTGGCTCCAAGGCAGAAGAGTGGGAAGGGCTAGGCGGTGGGGGTTAAGTGACTGCCAAGGATCACACAGCTGGGAAGTGTCTGAGGCCAGATTTGAACCTAGGACCTCCCATCTCTAGGCCTGGCTCAATCCACTGAGCTACCCAGCTGCCCCTATTATCCCTACTTTTTTTTTTTATTTTTTTTAAATATATTTTATTTGATCATTTCCAAGCATTATTCGTTAAAGACATAGATCATTTTCTTTTCCTCCTCCTCACCCCCCATAGCCGACGCGTAAGTCCACTGGGCATTAGATGTTTTCTTGATTTGAACCCATTGCTTTGTTGATAGTATTTGCATTAGAGTGTTCATTTAGAGTCTATCCTCTGTCATGTCCCCTCAACCTCTGTATTCAGGCAGTTGCTTTTTCTCAGTGTTTCCACTCCCATAGTTTATCCTTTGCTTATGAATGATGTTTTTTTTCTCCTGGATCCCTGCAAGTTGTTCAGGGACATTACACCGCCACTAATGGAGACGTCCATTACGTTCGATTATACCACAGTGTATTGGTCTCTGTGTATAATGTTCTCCTGGTTCTGCTCCTCTCGCTCTGCATCACTTCCTGGAGGTTGTTCCAGTCTCCATGGAACTTCTCCACTTTATTATTCCTTTTAGCACAATAGTACTCCATCACCAACATATACCACAGTTTGTTCAGCCATTCCCCAATTGATGGGCATCCCCTCGTTTTCCAGTTTTGGGCCACCACAAAGAGCGCAGCTATGAATATTTTTGTACAAGTCTTTTTGTCCATTACCTCTTTGGGGTACAGACCCAGCAGTGCTATGGCTGGATCAAAGGGCAGACAGTCTTTTATCGCCCTTTGTGCATAGTTCCAAATTGCCCTCCAGAATGGAGTTCACAACTCCACCAGCAATGAATTAATGTCCCTACTTTGCCACATCCCCTCCAGCATTCATTACTTTCCATAACTGTCCTGTTAGCCAATCTGCTAGGTGTGAGGTGATACCTCAGAGTTGTTTTGATTTGCATCTCTCTGATTATAAGAGATGTAGAACACTTCTTCATGTGCTTGTTAATAGTTTTGATTTCTTTATCTGAGAACTGCCTATCCATTTCCCTTGCCCATTTATCAATTGGAGAATGGCTTGATTTTTTGTACAATTGATTTAGCTCATTATAAATATGAGTAATTAAACCTTTGTCAGAGGTTTCTATGAAGATTTTTTCCCAATTTGTTGTTTCCCTTCTGATTTTAGTTATATTGGTTTTGTTTGTACAAAAGCTTTTTAGTTTGATGTAGTCAAAATTATTTATTTTACATTTTGTGATTCTTTCTATATCTTGCTTGGTTTTAAAGCCTTTCCCCTCCCAAAGGTCTGACATGTATACTATTCTGTGTTTACCCAATTTACTTATGGTTTCCTTCTTTATGTTTAAGTCACTCACCCATTTTGAATTTATCTTGGTGTAGGGTGTGAGGTGTTGATCTATTCCTAGTCTCTCCCACACTGTCTTCCAATTTTCCCAGCAGTTTTTATCGAATAGTGGATTTTTGTCCCAAAAGCTGGGATCTTTGGGTTTATCGTATACTGTCTTGCTGAGGTCGCTTTCCCCCAGTCTATTCCACTGATCTTCCTTTCTGTTTCTTAGCCAGTACCAAATTGTTTTGATGACTGCTGCTTTGTAATATAGTTTTAGGTCAGGGACTGCAAGGCCCCCATCGTATGTGTTTTTTTTTTCATTATTTCCCTGGATATCCTTGATCTTTTGTTCTTCCAAATGAACTTTGTTATGGTTTTTTCTAAATCAGTGAAGAAGTATTTTGGTAGTTCCATGGGTATGGCACTAAATAGATAAATAAGTTTGGGTAGGATGGTCATTTTTATTATATTGGCTCGTCCTATCCATGAGCAGTTAATGTTTTTCCATTTGTTCAGGTCTAGTTTTAGTTGTGTGGCGAGTGTTTTGTAGTTGTGTTCATATAGTTCCTGTGTTTGTCTTGGGAGATAGATTCCTAGGTATTTTATTTTGTCTAAGGTGATTTTGAATGGGATTTCTCTTTCTAGTTCTTGCTGCTGAGCTGTGTTGGAGATATATAGAAAAGCTGATGATTTATGTGGGTTTATTTTGTATCCTGCAACTTTGCTAAAGTTGTTGATTATTTCAATTAGCTTTTTGGTTGAATCTCTAGGATTCTTTAAGTAGACCATCATGTCATCCGCAAAGAGTGATAACTTGGTCTCCTCCTTGCCTATTTTGATGCCTTCAATTCCTTTATCTTCTCTAATTGCTACTGCTAGTGTTTCTAGTACAATGTCAAATAGTAGAGGTGATAATGGGCATCCTTGTTTCACTCCTGATCTTATTGGGAATGCATCTAGTTTATCCCCATTGCAGATGATATTAGCTGTTGGTTTTAGATATATACTGTTTATTATTTTTAGGAATGACCCTTCTATTCCTATGCTTTCTAGTGTTTTTAATAGGAATGGGTGTTGTATTTTATCAAAGGCTTTTTCTGCATCTATTGAGATAATCATGTGGTTCTTGCTAGTTTGCTTGTTGATGTGGTCAATTATGTGGATGGTTTTCCTAATGTTGAACCAGCCCTGCATCCCTGGTATGAATCCTACTTGATCATGGTGAATGATCCTTCTGATCACTTGCTGGAGTCTTTTTGCTAGTATCCTATTTAAGATTTTTGCATCTATATTCATTAGGGAGATTGGCCTATAGTTTTCTTTCTCTGTTTTTGACCTGCCTGGTTTTGGAATCAGTACCATGTTTGTGTCGTAAAAGGAGTTTGGTAGAACTCCCTCTTTGCTTATTATGTCAAATAGTTTGTATTGTATTGGGATTAACTGTTCTCTGAATGTTTGATAGAATTCACAGGTGAATCCATCAGGCCCTGGGGATTTTTTCTTAGGAAGTTCTTTGATGGCTTGATGGATTTCAATTTCTGATATGGGATTATTTAAGAATTCTATTTCCTCTTCTGTTAGTCTAGGCAGTTTGTATTTTTGTTTATATTCATCCATTTCTCCTAAATTGGTGTATTTATTGCCATATAATTGGGCAAAGTAATTTCTAATGATTGCCTTAATTTCATCTTCATCGGAGGTGCTATCCCCCTTTTCATCTTTAATGCTGTGAATTTGCTTTTCTTCCTTCCTATTTTTAATTAGATTGACCAGTACTTTGTCTATTTTGTTTGTTTTTTCAAAGTACCAGCTTCTTGTCTTATTTATTAAATCAATAGTTCTATCACTTTCGATTTTATTAATTTCTCCCTTAATTTTTAGGATTTCTAATTTGGTTTTCTGCTGGGGGGTTTTAATTTGATCGCTTTCGAGTTTTTTCAATTGCATTTCCAATTGATTGATCTCTGCTCTCCCTTGTTTGTTAATATAAACATTCAGGGATATGAATTTGCCTCTGATTACCGCTTTGGCTGCATCCCAAAAGGTTTGAAAGGACGTCTCGCCATTGTCATTTTCCTTGATGAAAGTATTAATTATTTCTATGATTTCTTCTTTAACTAAACGGTTTTGGAGTATCATATTGTTTAATTTCCAATTGGTTTTAGATTTGGTTTTCCATGTACCATTACTAATCATTATTTTTATTGCCTTGAGAAGGCTGCATTCATTATTTCTGCTTTTTTGCATTTGTGTGCTATGTTTCTGTGACCTAATGTATGGTCAATTTTTGTGAATGTGCCATGTGGTGCTGAGAAGAAGGTGTATTCCTTTTTATCCCTATTTATTTTTCTCCATATGTCTATTAATTCTAATTTTTCTAAGATTTCATTCACTTCTTTTACCTCTTTCTTATTTATTTTTTGATTTGATTTATCTAAATTTGATAATGGTTGGTTTAAGTCTCCCACTAGTATGGTTTTATTGTCTATTTCTTCCTTCAATTCTCCTAGTTTCTCCATTAGAAATTTGGGTGCTATATTATTTGGTGCATACATGTTGATTAATGATATTTCCTCGTTGTCTAGAGTCCCTTTTAACAAAATATAATTACCTTCCCTATCCCTTTTGATCAGGTCTATTTTTGCATTGGCTTTATCAGATATCATGATTACCACTCCTGCCTTCTTTCTATCAGTTGAGGCCCAGAAGGTCTTACTCCATCCTTTAATTCTGACCTTGTGGGTGTCAACCCGCCTCATGTGTGTTTCTTGAAGACAACATATGGTAGGGTTTTGGATTCTAATCCATTCTGCTATTCGTCTACGTTTTATGGGTGAGTTCATCCCATTCACGTTCAAAGTTATGATTGTCATTTGTGGACTCCCTGGCATTTTGATTGCCTTCCCTAATTCTAACCTTTTCTTCTTCGGCTCTACCTTTTAGTCCAGTGATTTACTTTGAATCAGTCCCCCTTGTCCCCTCCCTTGATGTTTCCCTTTTTAGTCCCTCCCTTTTTGTTCCCTCCCCCTCCCCCCTCTCTTTCCCTCCCTTTTTGTTCTCCCTCTCCCCCTCCCCCCCTTGGTTTTCCCTTCTCCTTACCCTTGTTGGGTAAGATAGAATTCAAGATCCCAATGGATCTGGATGTTTTTTCCTCTCAGAGTTGATTTCCCTGAGATTGAGGTTTAAGTAAACCCCCCACCTCTCTTCCTATCCTTCTTATAGGAGTTTTCTTCCTCTCCCCTTCCCATGTGAATCTTTGTGTGAGAACCATTATTCTATTTGGTCTTTCTTTACCCCCTATTTATACATTACATTTTCCCCACATATTAGTATACATAGATTGATATAAATGTAGTCCTTATAGAAGAGAGTTTGAGTAAAAGAAGAAGATAACATTTTTCCCCTTTCCTTAATATTTACCTTTTCAGGTATTCCTTGCTCTTTGATTTTCGGTATCAAACTTTCCACAGAGCTCTGGTCTTTTCTTTGCAAAAAGTTGGAAGTCTTCTATTTTGTTGAATGGCCATACTTTCCCTTGGAAGTATATAGTCAGTTTTGCTGGGTAGCTGATTCTTGGTTGGAGACCCAGCTCTCTTGCCTTTCTGAAGATCATGTTCCATGCCTTACGATCATTCAGAGTAGAACTTGCAAGGTCTTGTGTGACCCTGATTGGTAATCCTTTATATCTAAATTGTCTTTTTCTGGCTTCCTGTAGGATTTTTTCTTTTGTTTGATAGCTTTGGAATTTGGCAATTACATTCCTGGGAGTTGTCTTTTGGGGGTTTAGTGTAGAAGGTGTTCTGTGAGCTCTGTCAGTGGCTGTATTGCCCCCTTGTTCTAGAATCTCTGGGCAATTTTCTTTGATTATATCTTGTATCACCATGTCCAGTTTGGTGTTTATTTCTGGCTTTTCTGGGAGTCCAATTATTCTTAAATTTTCTCTTCTCCCTCTATTTTCCAGATCTATCACCTTGTCGGTGAGATATTTTATGTTCTCTTCTAATTTCTTGGTGTTTTGGCTTTGCTTTATTAGTTCTTGCTTTAAAGCCTGGTTTTCTTTTACAGTTTGGTCAAACTGGTTTTGTAGATGCATGAATTTCTTTTGCATTATTTCCCACTTTTCCTCCCAGAGGGCTTCCATCTTTTTGGTCATTTCTGATTCAAATTCTTCATGGGTTTGTGGAGAGTTTCTATTTCCTTTGGAAGATTTTGGAGAATTTTCTTGTATATCTTCTTCTATCTGCTCTGTATTTTGTATTTTGGCTCCATAGAATGTGTCCAAAGTCGCCCCTTTCTTCTTATTTTTCTTGGTATTTTGGGGCTTCTGTGCTTCTGTGGAGTTTGTCATCTCTGAATGTGGAGGATTAGCTTTTCTTATCTCTGTCTGGTGATCAGAGGCTTTAGTCCTGGGCAGATGTTGGTTCTATGAGCTTTCCCTGGGTTAAACTGAATATGCCTCGCCGGAACTGGAATGGAAGGGTCGGACCACGAGGCCACACTCTCCCCCCAGCTTGATTTCCGGAAGTTGCCTTCAGAATCCCCTATTATCCCTACTTTAAAGGAACTGAATTAGGAAAGATCCCCAAGGTCACACAGTTAGGAAATATCTAACGGTGGACCAGATATTAGTATGTTCTATTCCTCTTAGCTTCCCTGAGTATATTATATGTCATTTAGTATATTATAAAGGGATGATTCCTGCTCAGTTAAGGATTGGAATGGATGGCCTTTACCTGAGGCCAACCTTAAATAGTATGATTCCCATTTGAACATTAGCTTCCTGAGGATAGGAATTGCCTCTGTGCCTTTTTCTCTTCTTCTCTGTCTCTCTGTCTGCCCATTTTTGTCTCTCCCTATCTGGCTCTATTTCTGCTTCTCTATTTCTGTGTCTCTGTCTCTTGTGTCTGTCTCTGTTTTGCTGTCTCTGTCTTTCTCTGCCCCTATTTCTGTCTTTCTCTCCCTATCTTTCTGGCTTTCTCTGTCTCTCTCTCTCAGTCTCTCTCTGCTTCTATTTCTCTGTGACTCTGTTTCTCTCTGTCTCTCTCTTTATCTATCTCTGTCTCTGTCTGTCTCTCTCTTTCTCCTCAAAAACAGGACTTGACACAGAGTAGATGGCTATGTAACCCATCTTTTAAGCAAGCCTGAGCTCTTTTTCACATTGCTGGTTCAAAAAAGAAGACTCCAATGTGAAGGAGAAATTTCTGAGAGGACATGATGCTGTTGGCCTCCATGGAGACTTTATGGGGTTGTCTTCAAATGCAGAAAGAGAGAAAGCAAGAGACAGAGAGAGAGAGAGACTGTCCCAGACCTCAAGAAGCTCAAGAAGAAGATGTGATTCAGGAATCATCATATATAGGCTGGAAGGGATTTCAGGGGTGAGAAGTCTGAGAGAAATAGCTAGCTATTCCAGACATCCTTGACCTCCAGTTTGCCACCCCACCAATGTTAGAATGGGCTTTCGGCTGAGATTGGGACCTCTCCCTTTGGCTGGAGGTGCAGTCTCCTTCATTTCACTCCCCCTAAAGAGTTCCTCCATTTGTGTATTCTTTTGGTGTTTTCTCATCTGTAGAGCTTCTCTGATTTCCATTTGGTGTCTTGCTTAATGGAGATGAATATTTGCTATTGTCGATGTCCCTTTTTGTAGTGAGTTTTTGGTGGGATGGAGCTAAATGGAACAAGGACTGTCCTATCTGAACTCTGTTTATTTTGTAAACTAAATTGCCCTTGAGTGCCCAGGGAAGCAGTTCCTTCTCAACTAGATTTATGTCCCTGGACCAAACCAGCAATATTTGAGGGAGGCAGATAGCTAAATCTAGCCCGATACCCCTCTTGGAGACAGGTGAGGGAAGATGCAAGCATCCAACCACAAGCCTTCCCCTGCTCTCCTCAAGGAGAAAATGGCAGGCTTTCTTGACAGAGAGGCATGGCTGGCTGCCAGAGACACTGATCCATGCCACTTGTGAGCTGTGACTTTCCATGTAGACAGCTTCGTGGACAAACTAGTGATGGACACTTACCTATCTTACACTTAATTGGTATTTCTTGATTTTTTAATTTAATTGGACCCTGAACTTAACTGGTAGCAGAACAGAAACTGAAAACTCAGTTGTATTCCTCTTGAGTCACCATTCCAGTTGTTCTATAATTCCAGAAAAAAATTTCCCTTTATCTGCGGGCGTATAGGCTTCTGGGGATTAACTCTAAAAATGGGCAGGGGAGAGTTAATCCCATCTTCACAGCTGGTACCTGTCAAGGAAGAGAAAACAAATCCATATTTTTTTTAAACCCTTACCTTCCATCTCGGAATCAATACTGTGTATTGGTTCCAAGGCAGAAGAGTGGTAAGGGCTAGGCAATGGGGGTCAAATGACTTGCCAAGGGTCACAAAGCTGGGAAGTGTTTGAGGTCAAATTTGAACCCAGGACCTCCCATATCTTGGCCTGATTCTCCATCTACTGAGCTACCCAGCTGCCCCCAAAATAAATATTATCTTAAGGAAAAATATACAATAATAATAGTATACATCTATATGATATATTCCAGTTCATAAAATAAATATTATCATATATTACTTTATTAAATCCTCATCATAATTTTATGAGATAATAATTAATATTATTTACATTTTGTAGATAAAGAAACTAAGGCTCTGACTAAACAACTTGCCCAACTACTAAGTTTTTGAGGAAGGATTAAAACATACAGATTCTGGACTCCCTTCGGTACAGGCATACACATAGACACAATCACACAATACATTCCCAAAGTCCACTGGGAAATATTTCCAGTTGTCTTCTTCCCATGGAAAATACAGGGATCTGTTCCACGTCACAGTTTCAAAATGTCGCTGAAAAGGAAATTAAAAGGGAATTTTGAAGAAGCCAAAGACAACACCCAAAGGCCAGCAGACAACACCCAAAAAGCTTAGAAACTCAGAACTGCAGAAAATAGCTTATGTCCAAACACTTAACCTACATTTTAAAATAACTTTAAATGTTTTAGAAATTTTGAAGTAAAGTACTGAAAATATTTCATAACAGAAAAATAAAAAATGGAGCTTTCTCACCAAAAAAAAAAAAAAAATCATAATTCTGTGGATTTCCCAGATCCCCGGACTTAACAATTACTCATTTTGGCCACAAGATGGAAGAAAAGATCAGCCCATAGAACTATAAGAGAATTTCCCAGAATTGACTGGAATCCTTCAATAATTCCATTCCTCAGATCACCAGTAGGATTTGGGGGGAATCCAGGAGGCATGGAGGTTCCTATTTTAATCCAGAGTAATCCTCAAGATGGTTCAATGAATAGAATGTTGGGACTGGTGTCAGGAAGACTCATCTTCCCCAGTTCAAATCTGTCCTCCGGCACTAAAAGACACTGACTAGCTATGTGACCCTGGGCAAGTCACTTAAACCTCTTTGTCTCAGTTTCCCCATCTGTAAAATGAGGTGGAGAACAAAATAGCAAACTATTCCATTATCTCTGCTAAGAAACTCCAAAGTTAGTTCATGGAAAGTGGAACATGATTGAAAACAACTGAACAAAGCTTACTTAGAGATCCAGGTGTATAGGTCAGTGTTACCTGTACACTGAATAACCAAGATACCAACTCTGTCACATTTCAGAGTTCCCAGGAAAGCCCTGAGGTCATTGACATGTTTCTTCCCACTGACTATGTCTCTAATTCCTAAAATAAAACTTGGCTCATCTATTAGAATGCAAACAGGGGGCAGTTGGGTAGTAGATTGGGAGCCAGGCCTAGAGACAGGAGGTCTTATGTTCAAATCTGGCCTCAGACACTTCCCAGCTGTGTGACCCTGGGCGAGTCACTTAACCCCCATTGCCTAGCCCTTACCACTCTTCTGCCTTGGAACCAATACACAGTATTGATTCCAAGATGGAAGGTGAGGGTTTAAAAAAAAAAGAATGCAAACAGTATTTTGATTTCCAGAGTTTTTCTTTTTTTTTTTGTTTATTTATTTTTCCCCCATAAAAAAAGAACTACTATAAATAATTTTGTCCAAATGGATGTTTGTCTCTTTCCTGAATTTCTTTGCCACGAAGTCAAAAGGAATAATATAATTACACCCCCCCCCAACCATGGCCCAACCAATTTATTGCTCCAACTGCATCAATGTGTCTATTTTCCCTCAGTTCCTCCAACGTTCATCATTTTCCATTTTTGTCAGATTTTCCAGTCTAACAAATCTGAGCTAGAATGTCGAAGTGGCTTCATTCGCTTTTCTCTTATTAGTAGTGATTTGGATCATTTTTCTAAAATATGCCTAAAGACAACTTGGATTTCTTCCCCTGAACACTATTTGTTCACATCCTTTGACTACTTATCTGCAGGGGATTTGCTGGAGAAATTCTAATATGTTCATGGAACTGAATGCTACTTTACTGTAAGAAATTGTGAAAGAGTTTCTGAGTAATCTGTGAAGATTTGTTCAAATTGATGCAGAATGAAGAGAACAGAACCTTTTTGTCTATAACAATACCATTAAACAAATTAACAGTTTTGAAATCCCAAAGAATTCTGATCAATGCAATGATCAAGAGAGATGACGAAGTTACTATCCCCTCTTTACAAAGAGGAGATGGAGTAAATGTTTGATTTGACAATACATATTTAATATGAGGGTTTTAATGGTTCTTTAAGAGGATGGGAGTTGGGAGGTACAAGAGAGAAAAGTAAAAAAGCTCACTAATTGAAAAAATGTCTTTAAAAGAATGCGAAGGAGCAGTTGGTAGAACAGTTGATAAAGATCCAGGAGTCGGAAGACTGAGGTTCAAATCTGTCTTCAGATACTTCCTATCTGTGTGACCCTGGACAAATCACTTAACCAGAACTGGCTATCCCTTACTGCTCTTCTGCCTTAGAACCAATTCTTAGTATTAATTCTAAGACAGGATTTCTTTTAATTTTTTTTTACTTTTTTAATAATTTTTCTTTTCATTATTTATTTTATTATAATGATTTTAAAATAAATAGAATTCAAAGTCTGGTGAAAGAATGTAGAGGAATGGGGAAAGGGGAGAATGAAGCAGGTCTTTTTTTTCCTCCTGAGAATAGATTTTGATATCTGGAAAAAAGACTAGGAGGCCACTTGTGAACTTAAAAGCTCAAGAAAGTTCTAGAGTGAAAGGAAGAAAGGGAATGTGTGAATAACTGTGGCTTACTTTGCCAGTCACCCATTTTATATGAGGGTATTTTTATTGGAAAGAATTGAAATTCATTTGAATCAGGTCAGCTCTCTGTATATATAGTTCTCATCTTCTGAGCCCTAGTCTCTCATCACCAATTATCAACTGGACACCTCCATCTGGATGGCTCGTAAACATTCCAAACTCAGTCTCCTAAACAAAACTTTCTCTCAAAACCCACCTCATCCCCAGACATCACTGATGTGTCTCAGAGAATCACTATCCTTCTGGTCCTCTAAGTACGTGACCTAGGAATCATCCTTAATCCTTTATTCGGCTTTACCCATCCTGTCCAATTCATTGCCAGCCGCTATTGTATTGAGCCTATCTACACAATGTCTCTTACATACATACATTCTCTATTAATCCACTGGCATACAGGCACCCTGGTTAGCTCAGCCACAATTCTAGGTTAAGTTTACATGACTTCTAGACTAGATTATTGCAACGGTTTCCGAATCAGTTTCCAGTATCTGCCTTTTCTGATGCATCCTTCACACAGTCACCAGAAGAAATGTTCAATGTCACTGCTCTACTTAGAAAATTCAGGGGGCAGCTGGGTAGCTCAGTGGATTGAGAACCAGGCCTAGAGACTGGAGATCCTAGGTTCAAATCCGGCCTCAGCCACTTCCTAGCTATGTGACCCTGGGCAAGTCACTTGACCCCCATTGCCAAGCCCTTACCACTCTTCTGCCTTGGAACCAATACATAGTATTGACTCCAAGACAGAAGGTAAGGGTTTAAAAAAAAAGAAAAGAAAAGAAAATTCAATGGCTACCTGTGCCACTAGGGCAAAACATAAATTCCCCTGGAATCAAAGACTGCCCAAATCTGGTTGGTTGCAACCTAAGAATGCAAGATCTGGAGTCTAGAAGACCTCAATTCAAACATGCCTCAGACACTTAAGTGTGATCTGGGGCAGTTCATTAAGGAAGGAAGGAAGGAAGGAAGGAAGGAAGGAAGGAAGGAAGGAAGGAAGGAAGGAAGGAAGGAAGGAAGGAAGGAAGTTGACTTTTATATCAAAAAGTAAGATTTTACATTTATCCAGACTGAAATTTCATCTTATTAGATGCAAATCTGTCAGGCAGCCTATAAAGAACTTAGTCTAGAAACTCCTCTGGAAAAATGGTCTTCAAAGCATTTCCAAACCATAATACCTACCCTCTAGCCAGCTTCCTCATCTTCTTCCATCCAAACTTTGAGACTCTAATGTTTTATTACTTAATTCTTTGGTTTATCTTTCTGAACTAGATCTCCACACCATTTCCTCAATTTTTCCAGGTTTTAATGGTAAAATTCTAAAGATCTAGAGAACTTCCACCATTTAAATGCTTATATTATTGTTCTTCATCCTCTTTCCTTTTTGAAGAGGACCAATGATATTGTGTCTTCATTCAAGAGTGAATTGGAATTAAGTGAAGCAAAACTGTACAAAACAATCATCTCATTTCTCTTCTAGTCATCAGCAAAAGTTGGGATGACTAATAATGGCCCAGGATGCAGAAAAATAGACTTGGCATCTTTGATGTCTATCAAACTCTAAGCACCTGCTTTAGCCACCTTCATGAACGTTGGAACAAATTGTTCTCATCTTTCCGTCCCTCTAGGGAAAGTCTTCACATGTTTGGGGTAGACATCTTTTAACTTATTTTGTTAAGCATTTCTGAATTACATTTTAGCAATTTTGCTACATCCAGGGCTGTGAGTTTGGCATTTCTGTTGTAATATACAGTAATATAGCAGGCATACTCTTGCCTTCCTCACAGATAATACAGGGAACTGGTTTAAGGAAGTACTCTGGCTCCATCTTTTTCATCATTAAAGAAAATACATCTTTTGCCAATCTGAGGACATGATATTGCCTTCAAAAAGTATTGAATCAAAAAGTCAGTACATCATTTATTCATGGACCAGACCTTGAAACTCCCACATGTGCCTGAACACAGAGTTCCTCATCTACAAATATCTTCTAGTGCTAAAATGATGACATCTCACCTGTTGAGCATACATTCTTTAAAATGTAAAATCACTCAAGGAGGGGGGAAGATAGGTGTCTCATTGGATTGAGAGCCAGGTCTAAAGTTGAAAGGTCCTGAGTTCAGGTCTTACTTTAGACAATTCCCAGCTATGTGACTTTGGGAAAGTCATTCAACTCCAATTACTTGGCTCTTAGCTCTTCTTACTTGGAATCAATACAATGTATTAATTTTAAGTAATAATTAATTCATTATGAAGGTAAGGATGTTTTTGAGTATAGATAAAAATCAATGCACCTTCTGTTAATGAAGGAGACCTATGAAGGCCTGAAGGCAGAGATCCTCATCTAGATATTCCTTTAGTGGTAAAATGCTGGCATCTCATCTGTTGTGCAGTCTTTAAAATGTGAAATCACCCAAGGAGGAGGACGGTGGGTTATGGAGGTACAGAAGAAGCTAAAAAGTAAAGGGATGTGGAGAAAGGAGACTATGAAATGAATATGGAACATTATATGTATATAAATACATATATATCACTACATGGAAAGGATGTGGTAGTTAGTTTTGCTGAGATCTCTTTTGCTTTCCATCTTATTTAACTTTTGTTATAAAGGTCACCTCAATGGGTAGAATGGATATATTAAGAAATTAATTTAATATATAAAGAGATATCACAATGTTTAAGTATTAGGAAACAGAAATGTCTTTTGCAACATATTAATTAATTACTATTAATTAATTAAACATCCATACTTTGTAAAGTAGGAAGCTTATATTTCCATTGTTTCACAATATTTAAGCAGATAAATAAGTACCAGATAATCTGAGGAAAGAGCCCTGGACAGGAAGACCATCAGGAGGTGGCTAGAAGCATGAAGAACATCAAGTGATGAGGCAGATGTGAAGAAGGGATGCACTCTGGGACCACCTTGGTAAAGATAAGAAGTAGGAAGCTGTCATTCCCAATTCAGGAATGGCAAGTAAGTGGAGAGTCTGGCAGGAACTGAGAGTAAGAGAAGAAAAGAAATAGGAGGCTGGAAAGGGAGGCTGCTGCCAAACAGTGAAAGGCTTTAATGCCTTCTGCACATAGAAAGGATTTAACAAAATTTTGTTAAAATGATTTGAATTGAAGATAGTTGATGGAAAGACTAGAGCTGGGCAATACGCATTAACCACTTTTCTGTAGATTACAACAATGTCTGGGCCAAATAACTTGACCAGTTTCCAGGTGAATGGGAGTGCCTACTGCCTTGCTCAATACTGAATTGAATCCATGGGATTGTCTGAGTAAAATAAATCCTGATTTTGAAGGGCCTTCAAACCCTTACAGAGGTGTTTATATTTAAATGCATATTGCAATAGAACCCCCTGGCAGATTTCTAAACAAGCAACAATGATGAAATTAATCTTTGATGATCATTGGATTAGATTAAGAGAGAAAGAAGAGATTGGAAGCTGTGGGGACTGAGCCATGGCACATAATCCGGATTAATTCCCAATTGTTGTGCCAACTATTTTTGGTCCCTAAAAGCCCTGCAGCAACACTTGCACAAGGTCTACAAGGCTTCACTTGAAACATCATGCAATACTTTTCCCCAAAGCTTGCTCTTTCCTAAAGGTACCCTTTCCTAAACCACATGCCCATGCATTGTTCCTTAAACCTGTTCTTTGATCCTCTTGATACTTGATTAATTGGTTTATTGCTAAAGCCAAGTATCCTCCCCAGTAAATGGAATTCCATGGAAGAAGTCCATACCTATTTGGATCTCTCTTTCAGGATAAAAGTCTCATTCTTACCCAACTACCTTGTACACTGCTCACGGGACACTGAAGGTCCCAAGATCTGAATAATCCCCAAACCTGTTAGCCTAATGAATGTGCTCTGTGCTAGGATTCCAGCAGCTTCAATGCCAGGTCTTCTATAATCCTCCTAGTTTTCTTCTACCTGTTTTAGGCCATCAAGTCAAATCATCATAGCCCTAGAGCTGGAAGAGACTATTGAAGTCATTGGATCATTTTATAATTACCTTAGAGCTGGAAGAGATTTTGGAGGCCATTGAGCCATAAAGCAAGCTAGAAGGGAAATTTTAAGTAATTGAGTCACATAATAGATGACCTGGTGATCATATGGAAAACAGATTAGAAGAGAGTTATTGGCAGCAAAGAGGGTTTGCTGGTAGTCGTTGGATAACCCAGGTAGTAGAAGATGGAAAGCCTGGATGAGTCTAATGACATTGAAAAAAATGGACCAATGAGAATCAGTTGAAGTTATTTTGTAAAGTGTGTATATGTCTGATGTCCTAGGTTGCTTTTGTTTTCATAGTTTTGTGGGAGGGGTTGGGTTTTTTTGACTCTGACATTCAATGTGTTATTTTTCTAACATGTCAATATCTTGAAATTCATAAAGTTTACCATGTACACATTTTTCCAAGTCAATAATAAAAATGCCAAATTGCTCTGGCTGTCTGAGCATAGATTACTTCCACACTGCACTGGGGGTTTTCTTGTAGTATCTACTCCTCCAGGACCCTGTCAATCCAATTTGCTCCTAGTACTTCTAACAATGATTATCTGATGCTCCTCTCTGTGTCTCACCTAGAAGAATAGAACAAGGGGGCAACTGGGTAACTCAATGGATTGAGAGCCAGGCCTAGAAACAGAAGGTTTCAGGTTCAAATCATAGATATTTCTTTCTGTTGAAGACATTCAAGTTGAGACTAGATGGACTCTTCTTGGAGATTTTGTAGAGAGAATTCCTGCTCATGTACTAGCTGACTTCTGACATCATATACAAACACAGGGAACCAGATGATATACTGAACACCAATAAGAAGTACTTTTGTTAAAGAAGGAGCACTGATCACTGTGGATTAGAAAAAGTCTTGTTGTAGGAGAATGCTTAGACCAGAGAGAGTCGTGGGAGTTAAATGTCCTTACCTAGGTGTTCTCAAATATGCAAATCCATCTCTATAGGAGGAATGAACTCATTAAACTGCTATCAGTATCTAGATGTGTGAATTTGATTATCAGCTATCTTGTCTTTTGGAAAGTCCCCATAACTAAATAAAACAAGGCAAGAGAATGGATGTGCTATGAAAGTTAGGAAGACACTGAAGGTATTTCAATGATTTCAGAGTTTTCTGAATGTGGTCCTGGCTGCTACTGCCAATAAATAATACCTTCTGCTTTGGGCTTTTGTCCCATTTTAGAACTTAGGCCCCCTAGGACCTAAAATGTCTAAATTGTCTAGGACCCAAAGAGTCTTTTTCTAAAACCCTGAAAATTTTCTATACTAGAATCCATAAGGACCCAAAGTGATTAAAAGACTTACTAAAATTCAGAGATTTTCAGGCAATAGAAGAAACTCATGCCAACTTGGGCAAGTCACTTAGTCTTCTTGGATCTCAGTTTCCTCATCTGTGATATTAAGGGGTTGGACCATATGGCCTCTTACCCTATGGCCTTCAGCAGTATCTTACTCTTCATGACCCCATAGACCATAGCTAACTGGGTTTTCTTGGCAAGGATAGTGAAGTGGTTTGCCATTTCTTCCCAAGTGGATCCTTTTTGTCACGCAACCAGAGCTTAAGTGACTTACCTAAGGCCACACAATTAGGAAGTGTCTAAGACTAGATTTGAACTTGGGTCTCCCTGACTCTAGGTTCAGCACTGAGCCACCTACCTGCTTTCAACAGGGCAGCCATTCAAATCTTTGAAGATATTTATATTTGATTTATTGAAATAGACCTTGAGTTGGTTGCCCTTACCTCAAGTATCAGGGGAAGTCCTATCTGGTGGAGAGACTTCCGATCTCTTCAACATCTCCAATGACATGAAACAAGGCTACATCCTCACTCCGGTACTATTCAACCTATACTTCACCCAAGTATTACAACATGCTGTGATGAATCTAGACCTGGGCGTCTACATCAAATACCGGCTGGATGGCTCACTATTCGACCTTCACCGCCTGACTGCAAAAACAAAGACAACAGAGAGATTCATCCTGGAAGCTCTCTTGGCAGATGACTGTACTCCCATGGCCCACCAAGAAAATCATCTCCAAACCATTGTGGACAGGTTCTCTACAGCAACAAAACTGTTTGGCCTGACTATCAGCCTCAGCAAAACAGAGGTGCTGTTCCAACCTGCACCAGGGAGGCCAACTAACCAGCCGTGCATTATAATTGACTGCACACAGCTTTCTAATGTCAACACTTTCAAGTACCTGGGCAGCACCATCGCCAACGACGGGTCCCTAGACCATGAGATCAATGCCAGGATCCAAAAAGCCAGCCAGGCACTCGGTCAACTGCGCTGCAAAGTCCTCCAACACAGAGGTGTAAGCCCTGCGACGAAGCTCAAAGTGTACAACGTAGTGGTCCTCAGCTCGCTCCTGTAAGGTTGTGAAACATGGACACTGTACCAGAAGCACATGAAACAGCTGGAGCAATTCCACCAATGCTCCCTCTGGTCAATCATGAGGATCCGATGGCAGGACCGAATCACCAATCAGGAAGTCCTCAACAGAGCCAACTCCACCAGCATCGAAGTCATGGTCCACCAAACCCAGCTAGGATGGTCTGGACACGTCATCCGCATGGACCCACAGCGAATACCAAGACAGGTATTCTATGGTGAACTATCAGCTGGACTCAGGAAACAAGGCCGACCAAAGAAAAGATTCAAGGATCAGCTAAAGTCCAACTTGGAGTGGGCTGGCATTACACCAAAGCAACTAGAACTTGCTGCCTCTGTCAGAAGCAGCTGGCAAACCCACATTAACCATGCCGCCACCACCTTTGAAGATGAGCGACGTCGACATCTTGCCGCTGCGCCCACACCAGGCCACAACCACACCTCCCATAACAACTGGAGTCCCTTGCCCCACGTGCCACAGACTGTGCGCCTCAGTCTTTGGACTGCAAAGCCACATGAGGGTACATCAATAGATGATAATGCACAAAGACAATAGTCATTCTCGGTCACCGAGAGACTACCACTACCATCACATTTTAAGCCATCCTCCACACAGCTGTCAAAATGACTTTCTGAAAGCCATCTGACTATGTCACTCACCCACTCAGCCAACACCACTGGCTCCCTCTTATCTCTAGGACTAAATGCAAACACTTCAGTCCTGTATTTTAAAGCCCTTCCCAACCTTTATATGGCCTAATTTCAATCCTTATTGCACATTACTCCCTTTCTTACAATCTATTTATCAATGATTGTTGCTAGGTTATGGTATTCCCAATTCCAGCCAGTTGGCCTTTGCACTGCACATCCCCAGTGTTCGTTTGATGCATACCATCACTATTACCCCATTGAATCCTTACATTCATTGGAGACCCAGGTCAGCTGCTACTTCCTTATTTTTTTTAATTGCCATGCAAAACACCCTTCCATATTAGCCATTGTTGTAAGAGCACATGCATAAAAAACCAAAACCCCCAAATAAAACCAAAGATAAAGTGATGTGAAGGACAACTCCAAGAGTTCTTGCTCTGAAATCTTTCAGGATTATCTCAGATCAGTGCATTGTGGAGAGTAGCCAAGTTTTCCCAGATAATTATCATCCAATATTGCTATACAATGTTCTACCAGTTCTGCTTATTCTGCTCGGCATTATTTCTTGCAGATCTTTCCAGATTTTTTTTTTCCAAAATCATTTTGCTTATCATTTCTTATAGCACAATAATGTTCCATCACCATCATGTACCACAATTTGTTCAGCCATGCCCCAATTGATAGATATCCCCTCAATTTCCAATTCTTTTCCACCAAAGAAAAAGACAAACTATAAATATTTTTGTACAAACAGGTTCTTTCTCCTTTTTAAAAATTTTTTTTTAATTTGGAAAATTTAATTTAATTTACTAATTTAGAATATTTTCCCAAGGTTATATGATTCATGCTCTTTCCCTCCTCTCCCCCTCCCTCTCCCACAGCCAACATTCAATTCCACTGACATATGCCATTGATAAAGACCTATTTCCTTATTATTAATATTTGCATTAAGGTGATCACTTAAAGTCTTCATCCCCAATCATATCCCCATCAACCCATGTGATCAAGCAGTTGTTCTTTCCTCTTTTTTATTATCTCTTTGGGATCACAGACCAAGTAGTGGCATTACTGGATCAAAGAGTATGCACATTTTTGTAGCTTGGGGTGTATAATTCAAATAGACCTCCAGAATGATTGGCTCAGTTCATAAATCCACCAACAATGCATTAGTGTCCCAATTTGGCCAAATCCCCTCCAACCTTTACAACTTTCCTTTACTGTCATATGGGCCAGTCTAATAGATGAGAGGTGGTTCCTCAGTGTTACTTTAATTTGCATTTCTCTAAACAAGAGTGATTTAGAACATTTTTATATGATTATTGATGGCTTTGATTTCTTCATCTGAAAATTGCTTGTTCACATCCTTTGACCATTTGTCAATGGGGGAATGGCTTGTAATCTTATTAATTTCAACTTGTTTTTTTTTATAAATTTGAGAAATTAGACCTTTATCAGAGACATTTATTATAAGAAAAAAATTTCCCAGTTTGTTTTTTCTCTTCTAATCTTGGTTATATTAATTTTCTCTGTATAATTTAATATAATCAAATTTATTCCCCTTACATCTTATAATAAACTCTGTCTCTTTGGAATTTCCTAAAATTCCTAGTGACCCTATTCTTAAATAATCCAGTTCAACCTTTTATAAAAACTCCTTTTCTCCCCCTACAGATGTCAGGGTGAGAGTCTGGTACAGTGGAAAGAATTCTGGTCTTTTTGTATGCTCCTATTATGTACAAAATTAAAAAATCTAAGTTTAAGTCACAGGTCCATTTATCTGTGTGACTATGTGAAAGTCACTTAACATCTCCAAATCTCAGTTTGCTCATTTATAGAATGGAGGCAGGCTGGGAGTATTCATAACTCCTTCCTCACATAGGTTGAAGTGAAGGAAACATTTTTCAAAAATATAGAAATGTAATTCTTAAACTGAAAAAAGAACAGGTCCCAGCTTGCCTTCTCCTTGCCTCATGCTCTTTTTTCTCTTGATTCCATTGTACATGGGAAAAAATAAGATAAGAAGAAACTACCTTCATATCCTTTTATCTTCACTGTGTTAATAATAGAGTATAGTATTTTGAAATGGATAGAATGATGGGCCTGAAGTCAGGAAGCCTCAACTTCATAAGTTCAAATCTGGCCTCAGACACTTAGGGGACTCAGACACTGTGGGACCTTGATCACATTAATTAACCATGTTTCCCTCAGTTTCCTCTCCTGTAAAATGGGCCACTTTAGTATCTTTGCCAAGAAAACCCCAAATAAGGTCACAAAGAATCAGACACGACTGAAACAACTGAACAATACCAAGAATTATCTCATCTCTGAGAAGGCAGATGGTTAACATTTAGATTCTCAACTTTGTCCAGCTTGGCTAAGTCTCCTTTATAGTATCAACCTTACCCAATCCATAGCATCTTATTTTAATCATTGGAAGCATGCATTAGCCCCTTCCCAAAGCTTCATTCTCTTTAGTTTGTATCCATCAACCACTACAATTACTCTCCTTTCTTTAAAAATATTTTCAGAACGTCTACCCACCACAATAGAGAACTTCATTTACATTTAATAGGTAGAGAGATGAAAAGACAAGAATAAGTAGGCATTGACCTAAGGGAAGGAAATAAGCATTTACAAAGCACCTACTATGTACCAGACATTTTATAAATAATATCTCATTTGATTCTCACAATAATCTTGGGAGTTAGGTGTAATTATTATCCCCTTTTTACAGTTGAAGAAACTGAGACAGACAGAGGTTAAATGACTAGTGTAGGGTCACACTCCTAGAAAGTTTCTTGGACTGGATTTGAACTCAAGTCTTGCTGACTCCAAATCCAGGACTCATCCTTTGACATCTTAGCTGTCTCTAAGGAGATTACATTCTCATATAAGTCTTTGAATATTTTGTACTTAACAATAACTACAAGTATTTGACAGCTGAGTTATTTTGCAAATATTCAATGTAGTCCCATTTGTTAGACCATATTTTTGCTTCTTTTAGCAAGAGATGCAAGTGTGTAATTAGAATTTTGACCCAGGACTCTGATTCCCAGAATCCCACTTTAGTCCTCACTTTATGTCCTTACATTTTGGAGATGAAGTTTCTTTAACCCCGCCTTCTTGGACCCTTCTCCCTCGAAAGTAGTGGAGAAAAACTTCTCTTTATTCAGGCTTTATTTTGTCTTTTTATTTCCTCTACTTCAAGTGATTATTAATAAATCTTATAAAATATAATACTTGGAGTTAGTGGATATTAATTTTAATCTTACACAAGGATTGTCAGTCTCAACCTTGGAGGGACCTCAGAGACAATCTAGTTCAAATCCTTTCATTTTAGAGATGGAGTAAGAAGTCAATAATTTGAATGAAGTCAAATAAGTTAAATTATAGAGCAGAGATTTGAACCAGGCACTCTGATTCCAGATCTAGCGCTCTTTATACCCTACTGTTATGGATGGTTATGTTAATGGTTCAATGAATGGCTGGCATGCTGAATAAGCCCATCTGGAGAAACAACTTATGCTGATACATCTCTCTTATCCACTGCTAGGGAATAAGATAGTATCCAAAGCTCTTGTGTCTTTTTTGGTGTCATTAACCAGGGATAGACTCTCCATCCCTAGTCAATAATCTTGGGAGGGCTCTACCTGGCAGGGTACCACTCAGGGTTGTGGTGGGACCAGAACCTAAGAACCAAAGAGATCATCAACATGGGTGGTGCTTGGTTCATTTGCCAAAGCCCTTCCTAGGATAATGAAGTCACAGTTGTGGGAACCGAGGCATTTCATAATTCACACCCATTTTTCTTGTCATTCCAGTATTCTGGAATAAAATTATTCTTTGGACATGATATATTCTTCACCTGATGTGCCCTTGTCATAACACAGGATCCTTATACTTGCAGGTCACAATTATTGATGAATTGTGATTAATCTGACTAATTAATCACAGTCATTGATTATTTGAATCCTCCATAAGGGCTGTGGCACCCAGGGGTCTGAATATTATTGATTTTTATAGTTCTTAAAATAACCCCCCATACTCTCAAAGGTCTCCCGGGGTGTAATCTCGATCCCTTCAGCAGTATAGTAAAGGCTATGAACATCTTAAAGTCATATTTTCAAATCCAAAGAAGATATAGAATCATAAAGGAAAACAATTTTATTGACATATAGATGCATTTTTTTTCCATGGAACTCCTGAAAACTATGAAGAGAGAGGTCCATGGACCTCAGGTCGAGGACTTTTAATCTAGCATTAGAAGGGACCTCAGAAGTCATAGAGTTTGACCTTCTCCGTTATCAAATGAGGTAACTGAAGTCCAGGGATGGAAGGTGACCTATCCAGGTTACATAAGTAAAATTAGAAGGGAGTTTTGAAACCAGCCCTACTAACTTTAAAGACAGGGCTCTCCCCATACCACAGCGCCTCCTTTAAGTGCCTCTTCCTGGCACTGAGAGTGATGCTGGGCCTTCAAAGCCTGATGCTCTAAAAGGTTTTGAGAACCTTCCAAAGCAGGACTTCCATAGATACTAGTCTGTAATGAAAAGATTCGTAGGACTAAATTTGAAGCAACTCATGACCAAGATGGCTACAAGGCGATAATATTAATTCATTTTTGTATAGTGCTTTATAATTTTCAAAGAGTTTCTTATTTATTTTATTATTATTCTATTTGTTGTTTTATTATTTAATTATGTTACATAAATATTATATTTTATAATCATTATATTTACTGTTTTATTGTGTATTATATAATTATCATATTTATTATTTTAGTATATGTTATATAATTATTGCATTATATTTATTGTTTTGTTATATACTTATAAATATTATTATTTTAGTATATGTTATATAATTATTGCATTATATTTATTGTTTTGTTATATACTTATATAAATATTATTATTTTAGTATATGTTATATAATTATTGCATTATATTTATTATTTTGTTATATACTTATATAAATATTATATTTTGTAATTATTATATTTACTTTTTATTATTATATATTATATTATATTTATCATTTTATTTTTATTATATAATTATTTTATTATATTTCTTGTTTTATTATATAATTATATTATATTATTGGTATGTATTATATGATTATTATATTTATTGTTCTATTATATTATATAATTATTATATTATAAATAAATATTATTTATTCTTCTTAGAAGAAGCCTAGACAGTGATTATTTGGCCCATTTTATAGGCTAAGAACCTGTGGGCCTGAGAGATTCCAACTGGCCTAGTCCACATGGCTCACAAATACATGAGAAAGAATTCAAAGCTATTTCTTCCTGACTTTAATTCCAACATAAGATCCTCTATGTTGTAATGCTTCAGTAAATTCAACAAGAATTTATTGTCCATACTGTTGATGGGATACTGACTTAGAAACAAGAGGTACAAGGCTCAAAAAGAAAGTATCTCCCCTCAAAGAGTTAGAGGTGGGAACAGGATATGAACAGATGGATGAATGTAAAATTCAAAGTCATTTTGGAGGTGGAAGTAAACCACTAACATCTAGAGAAATCAGAACTCAAAAAATGAAGGTTGAGAAATTATAAAGAAGCAGTTTAAGGAGCAGCTAGGTGTCTCAATGGATAGAGAGTCAATGGAGATGGGAGGTCCTGAGTTAAAATTTGACCTCAGGCACTTATTAGCTATGTGACCCTGGGCAAGTCACTTAACCTTAGTTGCCCAACCTTTACTGCTCTTCTGCCTTGAAAATGATACTCAATATCAACTCTAAGACAGAAGGTGAAGGTTTGAAAGTAAGTATATAATCAATTAGACCCAAAGAGGTAATATGAGAAGATACCTACTTCTCCAATCCTTCCAGGAAGTGGTCTATGGACATGGAATATTGTCTATCAGGCCAGATTTTTTCAATATATGGATTGGCTTTACCATTTTCTCTTCTTCCTCTTTAAAAAAAATCATTTGTTATAGAAGAGAATATTATTTGGCATGAGGGTGTTTTAAAATTTAAAAAAAGGAGAAGGAATGTACCCCTAAAGGAAGGAGGCTTGGGACCAGAAGTATGGAGAGAGAAGGAAAGAGAGGAGAACCCCCTCCCCTTTCCACAAAGTGGGGTTAAAGGGAGATAGCAGATGTAATGGGTTGGCTCAGAGAGAGGAGAAAGGGTTTGAAGATCTTCCCCCTTCTGCCTTCCCTCCTTAGCTAAAGCTGCTCTCCCCAATTTGCTCTTGTCCCTCTTGTCCCCCCTTCACTACTTGAAACCAATAAGGTCTCCCCTTGATCTGTTCACTCACACTCAGCTTGGGGAACAGATAACTTTTAATGTTAACTCAATCAAGGTAATACAAAAGAAATAATGGACAGGGAAGAATGGGAAAAGGAAAATGGGAAAAGGGGGTCCCTGTCTCTATCTAAACCCTTTTCCTCCCTCCTTGAGTCTGGGGGGAACTCAGGCCTTGGCAGCCTGAGCCCCCCAAGAGAAAGTCAGGTGGACTCACCCCTGGGCAATAGGAGCTGAGGTAAAGTCTGCTCAGGTTTCTCTTCAGAAAGTCCCTTCAATTGGGAAGTGTTGGGGGAAAATATTTCCAGTCACCAGCAGAAAAAATGGGTAACCCTCAGGAGAAAGTCTTTATCCACCTTCTCCCTTTGATGTCTTAAGATGGAGAGACCCTCACTGCTCCCCTCACCAGAGTCTTCTCTCCTCAAGAAATTCACTCCTGGGCCCCCTTCCCCATTGAGGTGATCAATTTCATATACTCTTCAGTCTGGCACTTTTTCTCTAGTGCCAGCCTCTATCACAAATCCTCCATTTCCTGTTGTTCGTGTGATGCCACCCTGGCCCATGCCAGGTACTTATCTTCTATGTCTATTCTAATCTATCTATACTACTTATTGTTCACGTCTAATCTCCCCCCTCCCAAAATAATAAAACTTATCCTAATCTGTCTCTTTGCTAATCTAAGTTCCTATCTTATGCTAAGACTGAGTTGTGGGAAGAGGGTTAGGATTATGTGCCAACAAATTTTTTTTTACAATCAAGCAATTTCATAATACAAAAATCATTCCTATTGCAATCAATATAAAATTTAAATCTTAAGTAAAATTGAACTATTCTATGTCTTATATAATGCTAATACTAATGTAACAATCCATAACATTTATAGGTATATATCTATACATATCAACTTGTATCTGATGAAATCTGATTTATTCTGTCCCTATATTATTTCTCTATTTACAATATTCCCTTTTCCACCCTAAACTACTCTGTCCCTATCTATAAATGGTTAGTATTTTAACTCTCCTTTATATCTATATTAGTGGATTAGATCATTATTATGCTATATATAAATACATATATACACAGTTCTGTTATTTTTGCACATTTACATATTTCACATGTTATTTAAATACATATATACATATATCTTCTGGTACTAGAGATCTATTTACAAATATACAAGTTATGGACTGTCCTTATTTACGGCATAGTCCCTAATGTTAATGTGAAATTTGTTTGTGTTCAAAATATGTTGTGGTGGTTGCATATTTATTCCAATGTATATGTGGATGTACTTCCCTATATGTGAAGTTAATATGATTGGCTATTAATCTTATATGACCCATTTTCCTGAAGTTCATTCCTATAATGTCTTTGATTCAAAATTCTTTCCAATTGTCCATGTATCTTTCATCCTTTGGTATTGCTTGAAGTTTGTCACAGGTCCAGGGTGCCTTCTCCTTTACAGGATACATACTTGCCTGTCGTCTCACTTTGAAAGATGATCTCAGCTATCTGGAACTACAGGATCATGCATGTGTGTAAGATTAATGGGCGTGCATGTAAGACTGAAAAGTTTGAGACTTTATATAGGATGTTCGTGCCATCCACATGTGTGCAAGTGAGATTTTTTTTCATGTAATGAAAGTAGGTAACTTTTACAATGTGTGACTTTAAGGTGATTATTCTATTCCTATGTGGTTGATTGTAGAGGTTAGTGATATTTTAGTATAGGCTTGAGATTGAAATTCGTATATCAGTTTAATAATTCTAAGGGATTCTAAATCCAACCAAATAAACTTCCAGGTTCTTCAAGGAACCACTTCTCCTGTGTTTCACAGGCTACACTAATCCTCCCTGATCTAACTAACCCAAATTTATGTTATCTGTATTGGGCATTATTCTGTTTTGGTTTCATGCAATAATTTTGTTTGGGTAAGATGCTCCAATAGCATCTTGGGTGTTTTTCGTCTACATTTACTGGGGTTCATGGACTTGTCTCATTTTTTTTTCAGCCAGGGCTCATCATTATGGGCTATGGGGTTTTCCCACATTTGAATAAGGTTTCTTTGAGGATCATGTGTCAGATCTTATGCCTAGTACTAGTCTGGGTTCTTATAAGGTTTTGTGTTGTTTGCTACGCTATAGGACTCAAACCAGTCCTGGTACCAAGTTCTCTATCATATTACTTCCAATTCAGTGGCACTGTCCCCCAAGTCATATTTCTTACAAAATTCTTCAAAACTACTGACTCCTGTACTATACAGTATTTCCTGTCCTGATAATGAGTTTCCTATGTTTTCAATTGCTGAATCAGAATCAGAATCAGAAAAACTTGCCCTTTCTGAATTTAGGTGTTCACTGTGCCAATTTTGTCCCATTCATCTAAATCTTTATGAACTTTATCATAAAGCTTAATGTACTCATAAGGTTCCTGTTCTTCATCACTGTTTTGTTCAACTATTATTGTACCATTTGGTACTGTATCATCTGGGTCTGAGTCTGATTCTTGGTCATTGATTTCTGTACTCTCTAGGTCTTTCATTAGCTTTCATTCAGTGACCTGTTGTAATTATGTATCACGTGTTGTTAACCCAGGTTTTATGTCTTGGTCTGACCCTATTTCAGTGATTTCTGTATTTCCCAATTCTTTTTCTATCTGTTAAATAGTAATATGCTCTGATTCTGAGTTCTATGATGTCAAATTTGATTCTTGTGCATTTACTGCTTCCTGTGGATCTGCTATTATTTTACTGGAATGCACAGGTTCTACCATATCTTTGGGATCAGGTTCTTGGGTATCGACTCCCTCTTGTGAATCTGTTGACATAGAAACCAGTCCCTCTATGGTGGTATCTTCTGAGAATGACTTCAATACAGATCCACTTGCCCCTATGTCAGTGAGAGGTTTGTGCTTTTGTTCTCCCACTTCTGTTCCAAGATATGGTTCTGGAGTTTTTTGGTAAATTAGCTTTTATGGTGTTTACATACACAGATTTCCTATTATCATCATTACTTTCTTGCCCCAGGGTCTGTAATGCACTTGTATAACAAGCAGATGTTTCAGGTTTTGTAGATGTTATAGTGCAATCTACTACCCCCTCTTTAGTTATTCCACCCTCATTCAATGCACTATTATTAACTAGCTCTGTATCACTTGGACCACTGCTGTCCATGAGCTAACAGCTTGCTCAGAGGAAAGTGTTTGTGTTTGAATTAATTTCAGTTTGAGAACTGCTTGGATAAGATTTCACTATCAAAGACTCTTCTGTTCCCACTCCCTTACATTGTTTTGCAGTCTCTGGTTCAGGGAAGAGAAAGTCATTGGAAGTTTGATATTGATCTGTACTAAACGCATCCCCAGGATGGTATCTTTGAGTGTCATAGGATTTTGTGGGGAAAAGTCTTTGGCTTTTGGATTTAAGTTAGTTCTCCCCTCATTTTCCTTTCTTTCCCCTCTTAGATGTATAATTTTTTTTCAGCTCCAAAGTCTCTTGCAACAATGTCCCATTTAGTTATCTTGTCAGAATGGTCTGGATACTTAAGTTGCTGTTTGAAAGATTTGATAGCCCCATTTGATTTTCCACTGTCTAGATCCATTCTGCAAGATAAAAAATTTTCCAAAAAGGATTTAATCTGTTCCTTGCTTTTCTCCATGCAGTTTTGTGTGGCTATATATTGTGAACCATAATTGTCATGTTTCAAGTCTGCTATTAGGTGTGTAATTTCACTCTCCATCTCAATGATAGCTTTTTGTCTTGTACTTAAGTTGATCCCCTTGGCATCTTGCCCAACTATCTGTTTCTCTATCACCAAAATTTCAAAGTTTTCATTTTCCTTTCTATCATCTCCCTTTTTTCTCTTCATGCTTATGTCTCTAGCTAGATAGGATCCAAGATGGCTAAATCCTATTGCTGACAGCCCTAGTACAGCCTCTCTCCTTCAGTATTATAACTGACCAGAGTGGCAGTTGGTAACTAACTTGTTCTCTCCCCCCCCCCACAGAGTCAGTGACAAAGGCTGCTCGCCTCAGGAGTTGTAATTGACAACTGAAAGCTCATGGCAGTTGGTGACAGTAACTAAAGGTTATTATTTTTAAATAAATAGGGTCCTTATTAAATCTGGAGTGCCAACTGTTTTAAAATAAAAAATAAGAAGGGATGTACCCCCAAGGAAGGAGGCTTGGGACATAAGGTATGGAGAGAGAGAGAAAGAGAGGAGAACCCCCCTTTCCACAAAGTGGGGTTAAAGGGAGATAGCAGATGTAATGGGTTGGCTCAGAGAGAGGAGAAAGGGTTTGAAGATCTTCCCCCTTCTGCCTTCCCTCCTTAGCTAAAGCTGCTCTCCCCAATTTGCTCTTGTCCCTCTTGTCCCCCCTACACTACTTGAGACCAAAAAGGTCTCCCCTTGATCTGTTCACTCACACTCAGCTTGGGGAACAGATAAATGTTTAATGTTAACTCAATCAGATAATACAAAAGGAATAATGGGCAGGGAAGAATGGGAAAAGGAAAGTGGGAAAAGGGGGTCCCTGTCACTATCTAAACCACTTTCCTCCCTCCTCAAGTTTGGGGGGAACTCAGGCCTTGGCAGCCTGAGCCCCCCAAGAGAAAGTCAGGTGGACTCACCCCTGGGCAATAGGAGCTGAGGTAAAGTCTGCTCAGGTTTCTCTTCAGAAAGTCCCTTCAATTGGGAAGTGTTGGGGGAAAGATTTCCAGTCACCAGCAGGAAATATGGGTAACCCTCAGGAGAAAGTCTTTATCCACCTTTTCTCTTTGATGTCTCAAGACAGAGAGACCTTCACTGCTCTCCAACCAGAGTCTTCTCTCCTCAGGAAATTCCCCTCCTGGGGCCCCTCCCACATAGAGGTGATCAATTTCATATACTCTTCAATATGGCCCTTTTTCTCTAGTACCAGCCTCTGTCACAAGGGGGAACTGATGGGGGGGGGGGAATCTAGAAGATAGGAAAGCAAGATATCATTCAAATTTCCTTTTTATTTTTTTTCTCTAAATATGCAATTCCTAAAATTTTAGACTCATAAGCCTGAACTCAACTTTGTCAGTACTAATTCCATGGCCCAGAACAGAACTTTGATCTCCCTGAAGATAGAATTCCTGATTTGCCTTGTCTGAAGTGATGTAGAGAAATGATTCTCCATATGTTAAGTTGCTATCTTTCTATTTCCTGAATCATAGAATTTATTTAAATTTTTAGACCTAATTTAATCTTTACAACTGAATTCTCTCATGAAGACCTTAACTGAGCATGACCTTCTCTAGTTCATTTTACAGATGAGGAAACCCAGACTTAATTTACAATGTTAAATTACTTTCCCAGGGTCACACAGCAAATAAATGTCAGAAGTTAGATTTGAAAGCAAGAAAATGAGTCTACCTTACTCTGGGCCCCACACTTTATTGACTGTGCCAACTAGCTGTCCCATAGATTCAAATATATGCATATCTTTATGTATTATTAAACATTTATATATATATATATACATATATATATAATGTGCCTAACACACTTGAAACCTAAAATGTTTTGTAATAAAACTTTACTTCCATGTATGATAGTTTGGATGAGTGCCTTCAATTCTCTGAGCCTCAGATTCCTCATCTATAAAATGGAGATGGCATCTAGCATGTAGATGGAACTTCAAAGAAGCAATGAATTTTATAACCATAAGATCATTTCAGTCTTGCCACAAGTGATGAGGAGGTAGTTCCTGAAGGTGACATTATCCTCATTTCACAGATGGAGAAACCAAGGCTGAAATAGATGAGCTGTCCACCTGTTGGGATGGAAGGAGGTAGATAGTTTGATGGATTACCTTTTAATTGGCTGTTTACCAATTAGAAAAGTCTTGAGACATTCAATGGAGGGACTAAATAATGAGCTCCTCAAATTCTATTTATTGAGCTGTCTGACCAATGTCTCTGGTCATTCAAGGGGGCCATTGAAATATGTGTCACTTTATTGATTATGATTCTGGTCTAACCAATAACCTGATATAATCAATGAAATTATATTCATACCCCCAAATCAATCCTCCTAAGATAATTTTATTCATAATAACTGTTACAAAGAAAGTATCCCATAAAACCTGAAAGCACTAAAAATCTAGTAGTTTTCATTGTTATCATTTTGATCATCCAAAATAAGTCAACAAGGAGGATGAAAGAATGTAAAATATTCTACTCCCTTCATCAGTTTCCATCTCCCTAAAATGTCTATAATAAATATCAAGGGCAGCTAGGTGGTACAGTGGATGGGATACTGGACAGGAGTCAGGATCCTGAGTTTAAATCTAGCTTCAGACACTTACTACCTGTGTGACCCTGAGCAAGTCATTTTGTCCTCTTTGGCTCAGCTTCATCATCTTAAAAATGATCTGGACAATGAAATGGTAAACCATACTAGTATCTCTGCCAAGAAAACCCTAAAAGAGGTCACAAAGAGTCAGAAACAATTAAAAATGATGAAACAAAATCTTGAAAGCAGTTGCCTCATAATACTGTTGCAAGAATCAAATTAATAAACATTAACTACTTATGCTATTACTCAGCTGTGTCTGATTTTATGATCCCATTGTGATTTTCTTGGCAAACGTATAAGAATAATCAAAATATCCCATTTCCTTATCCATCTCATCTTACAGTTGAGGAAACTGAAGTAAACGAGGTTGGTTAAGTGACTTGCCCAGGGTCACACAGCTAGTAAGTGTCTGAAGCTATATTTAAACTCAAGAATTAAATATTCCTGAATCCAGACCCAGCATTCTATGCACTATTCCACCTAACAACTCCATTAAGTACTTCACAAAATTTTTAAAAGTATGAAGTCTTTTGTTATTTTATTATCATATATTATATTCATTTCATTTTTTTCCATCTTTCCATCTGTTGGGGTTAATTTAGAAATAGTCTAAGAGTGAACTGTTATCTGCCATTATCCTTTAACATTTAATTTTCACAGACGGATAAAAACAACTGTTGTTTTATAATTGATCAACTGCTAGGATATAAGTTCAACTTCTCTAGAACTCCTGAAAATCTCTTTGGATAAACATAATGGCAAGCAAATCACTATCATGATGCATTTCACCCTCTTCCACCTGCTTTTAATTTTTTTATGAAATATTTGAAAGCTTTCTAAGAGTTCCAATAAAAATGGAGTCTCGATGTCCAATATGGTGCTATTCAAGATACTGTTATTCAACTTTTATGGATTAAGAAATTCTAAGGGTCATAAACAATAGTGCTGAGGGCAGTTAGGTGGCTCAGTGAATTGAGAGCCAGGTCCAGAGACAGGAAGTGCTGAGTTCAGATCTGGCCTCAGATACTTCCTAGTTCTATGACCTTGGGCAAGTCACTTAACCCCCATTGCCTAGCCCTTACCACTCTTCTGTCTTGGAACCAATACACAGTATTGATTCTAAGACAGACAGTAGAAGGTTTTTTTTTTTAACTTCAATAAATAAATAAATATTTGTAATGATCAATCAATTAATTGCTTAGTACTTATTAAAAACCTATCATGATCCAGGCAGTGTACTAGCTTCAAAGATACAAATATGAAGAATGAAATCTATTCTGGTTCCAGTACAGCTTCTTTGCTAAATTCTCAAGAAAATGTGTAGTACACAGTTTTGCCACCTGTTTGTTTATAAAGGAGAGTGATTTTTCTGGTCTCTAATGCTAAGAGATTTAATTATGTGTAGCGAGGTATCCAGCTTAGCCTATTTTTTTATAACCTGCAGGGATGTGCTTCTTCCTCTTTCTTAGGTAATCAGCACTGATCAGTGTCAGGAGTCCTTCTGGACAATTTTCCCGTCATGTCTAACTTAATCCTGCATTGTCATGGGCTCTTCTATTTTTGTAGTCAAATATGCATGACTAGACTCTGTTTCTAAGGCTTCTTTGCAACAGACTATTTGTTAGGTTCCTGGGGAGACTGGATGTCATTCAGGGATGTCCTTTAGTTTGCACTTTGGGATCTTAACTCTTTCATGTGTTTCATGCAACAACAAAAGATATCAAATTGCATTAGGCCAATCCAGTGGCATATGGCCATTATCAGCCCTACTATTGCATCATGAAGGAGTCTGTTCATTCCAAAGCTATTTCTTTCAATCCGACAGTTTTATATTGCGTGTGCTGATAACATCTACCAAGTTTACAGGGGCCAGATATCTTGTAGATAGGTGAAAATTATAGCTGCAACCAAATCTTCAGCAAGTAGACTCTTGTCAGTTGGAACCACAATCCCCTTGGAATGCTGATCCAGGCTCTCATGTGATTCTGCATCACGTGTCTCTGTCAAACAAAATTCAGTCTTTCTTTGCTTACTACACTTTCATGTTTTCAACAAGGACATCTTCATCTTTCTAAGACACTTATAGAATGCGAGCCTCGTATTTCATTATGTCTTTTGGCTTGGAGACTTTCCAAATTCATTTTTAATGCATTTTCTCATGCCAAAGGTATACACTGAATCAGCAAGCACTTTTAAGGAGCCATTCTATGCTATACAGTGCGTAAATGACTTTATTATTGTTGCACAGTGCACAGGAGTTGATTGTTCTCATTGTGTTCTTCCCGTAAGTACTGGGTTCACCATATCAGTTGGTCTCTTATCATATACAGCCTCAACTTTCTCCTTAATGATCTCGTATTCTACATGCCTTGTCTGGAGAACACTAAGATATTTATAAATACTGGTTTCTTTCTTTTTCTTTTTTTTTTTGGCTCAATGTGTGTTCTGGATTCAAGTTGAAAGCCTTTAGTTCCTATTCTACTTTGTTAAATGTTGAGAATTATACATGTTTCAAGTTCAAATGGTGGGCTTTGTTCATTATAAAGTTGCAGAAATTTCTAGAAGATAAAGTCAATTAATCAATCAATAGATAAATCTAAAGAAGAGCCATAATGGAGTTGATCATTAGATCTGTGTTGGCTGATGAGATTACCAAGTGAAGTAACATAGATGAAGAAGATCAGAGGGTCTAGAATAGAATCATAAGGAACACCAGTTATTATTTTTTGGTATTTTTTATTATTTTTTAAAATTTAATTATTTTTTTATTGATTAAGAAAATTTTTTCCATGGTTACATGATTCGTGTCCTTTTCCTCTCCTCCTCCCACTCCATCCCATAGACAATGCACAATTCCACTGGGTCTTACATGTGTCATTGATCAAGATCTATTTCCATATTATTGATAATTGCACTACAGCGATTGTTTAGAGTCTATATCCCCAATCATATCCCCATTGAACCATGTGATCAAGCAGTTGTTTTTCTTCTGTGTTTCTGCTCCCACAGTTCTTCCTCTGGATGTGGAGAGCAAGGAACACCACTTATTAAAGGGTCTGATCTGGAGGAGGACCCAGTAAAAAGGAGACAGAAGCAGATGTTAAATGTACTTTTCTGTGAAACTGCCTATCTTAATGTCATCTACATTTATTAAAGGATTAATAGCATATTGTAACACAATTCTCTTTGACCTGAAAGTCATTTTATTACTCAATCATTTTTTCAGTCATGCCAAACTCTTCATGACCCCATTTGAGGTTTTCTTGGCAAAAATACTGGAGTGATTTGCTACTTCCTTCTTCAGCTTACTTTACAGATGAGGAAACTGAGGCAAACAGGTTTAAGTAACTTGCCCAAGTCACACAATTACGAAGTAGCTGAAGCCATATTTCAACATAAAATTAGTTTTCCTTACTGCATCTGGCACTCTATTCACTGTGCCATCTAGCTGCCCCCTCAAAATAAAGATATAGTTAGTAGTTTTGTTTAATTCAGTTCAACTCAACAAGTATTTATTAAGCATCTTATTATTGTTGTAGTTCACTCCTTTCCAACTTTTCTTGGACGTGTGTACCATATTGTCCATTAGATTTTCTTGGCAAAGATACTGGAGTGGTTTGCCAGTTCCCTCTCTAGTGGATTAAGGTAAATAGAGGTTGAGTGATTTGACCAGTCACACAAGTAGAAAGTATTTGAGGCTGGATTTGAACTCATATCTTTCTGTGTCCAGGTTTAGCACTCTGTTCACTGAACTACCTAACTACCTTTCAAGCCATACTCAGTTCTGTTTATAAGTGGTGATAACTGATTTGATTCTAAGAATGTAGGAGTGCATAGAGTATAGGCCAAGGATATCAGAATACCCACGGTTTGATTACTATTGGCCTCTCCCTTGTGTGTCATTATTTAGCTCTCTTCAGCATTTCTCTCTTCAGTTCAGTATTTGAGCACTTATGTTTTACTTGTTGGAATGATGGGCACAATCTGCACCAAAGCATTTCAGGCAGGTAAGGCACTAGTATTTCTGATTTGTTGTGATTTATCTTCTGGTTTGGTGACATCAGACCATAAAGAAGTGCCATCATCTCTGTTTTCTCCTAGCTGATAATTACGATGGTTCTCAGTAAGTCTACCCAGGACTCCTCCACTGTAAATCTTAGATTCATATAAGCAGTTATATCACAGTGATCAGGATACTAACCCAATCAATGGCATTGTTATTATTCATCCTTCGTACTCAAAGAGGACCAAAATGGCATTACTGAGTGATGTCTTTTGACTCATGCATAAATTGGATTTAAGTCATCAGCCTCACTCTCTTTTCCAGAGTCAACAAAGTCTAGTGGCAAGACAAGAGTAAAGATGACTATCGATGACTCAGGATGTAGTGGATGACATTGATTCTTTAATGTCTAACCAAGCTCTAAGATCTCCACAGCACCTGCTACAACAGCCTTCATGGCCCTTAAAATGAATTATTCTCATCCACCCATTCTTTGGGGGGGATGGGGGGGGGAGTCTCCACATCCCTTGGAGTAGATGTCCCTCTAAAATGTCCATGGTTCTGAGGTCTGTTGGTTACCCTCAATCTTGATAAGTCCATGTGCAGATAGTTTTACTGGGTTGTGGCTGCTGACCATGCTACAGCTTCTTGGAGCCACAGGTGAGAGTTGGGTGAGAGGTGGACACCAAAGGTGGATGAGCAGTTCTGAAAAGAAACTGCAGTATAATCAGTGGTATAACCAGAGCCTAGTTGGTCAAAATTTATTGCTGAGCTTTCATAGATACTGCACTGACCTCAAGGAACATAGAATTCCCACTTAATATCTACCCTGGCATTCCCTTACTATTGTGTTGCATGCTCTTCTCATGGCATGGATGATAGGTTTGTCTTTAAGGGGGCTCTAGGACACTGCTAAGAAACCAAGAAAAAGTTCAAAATCTTTAGACCTTTCAAAGATTATCAAGTTCTATTATGGTGATGGTTATTATCGGAAAACAAAATGTGTTCTTTCTCCTCTCCATCCTGAAGCGACTCTTTCTCAAGGTTTTGTGTGAAGCTGCTTTCACACCTGGACTGGATGGATGATGGAATTTAAGACTTTGAAATTAATTGCAATTTTATGCAAGAAATACTGGGGATGCTTAGGTCTCCTTAATAAATCTGAAAATCTTTTCTATGCAATACTATTACTTATAATGATGAGGAAAACATCCATATAGCACTTTCACTTTTACACAAACCAAGCCTTCAAGGTAAATGCTATTATTATCCACATTATCCTCGTAAAAGGAAATTGAATCACTGAGATATTGTGTCCTCACAAGGATTTGGAGCTCTTAAATGTGTAAGACAGGAGTCACGTTCAAGTTTTCCTTGCTACAATTCTAACATTTTTCCCAAGGTGATTAACTAGGCCACCCACCCTTAATTTAATGTCTTTGATTTTTTTGACAGAAATAGTTTCACTTGATAGAAGTATGAGAATAAAGCACACATTTCTCATGAGCTCCCATCCTTGTGCTGCCTTGTTAACTAGTGTAAGTGGTCAGAGATCCATTTATTGATTGATTTGATCAACTCCCACCTTATATTCTGTCCCCATTTTAATACTTGCTACTTTTGTCAAATCTAATGGAGAATATTTGGCAAACGCCAATCCCAAATCCTAAATAGTTCTCCAGTAACTTCTGGTATTTCAACATTGTCCTTTTATTAGTGCTTTTTCCAGTGTCTTGTACTTGGGGGAAAGTCTATGTTATATAGTTCAGAATCAAAGCTGGTAATTAACTTTTTTCTATATTTCCAAATAAATGTTGTCATAACTTCAACAAATGTCATTTTAATAATTATAATAGGCTCCTGTTTGTCTTAGTTTTTGCAAAAGGTTATCCCCAACCCAAAAAGGGAAAGCAGAGAAAACAAAAGAGAAGAAAAGAGAACAGAAGAGAAGCAAAAGAAGGTAAAAGAAGGGAAAGGAGAGGAGAGGAGAGGACAGGACAGGACAGGACAGGACAGGACAGGAGAGGACAGGACAGGACAGGACAGGACAGGACAGGACAGGACAGGAGACGACAGGAGAGGACAGGACAGGAGAGGACAGGACAGGACAGGACAGGAGAGGACAGGACAGGACAGGACAGGAGAGGAGAGGACAGGACAGGACAGGAGAGGACAGGACAGGACAGGACAGGACAGGAGAGGACAGAAGAGGACAGGAGAGGAGAGGACAGGACAGGACAGGAGAGGACAGGACAGGACAGGACAGGACAGGAGAGGACAGGACAGGACAGGAGAGGACAGGACAGGACAGGACAGGACAGGACAGGACAGGACAGGACAGGAGAGGACAGGACAGGACAGGAGAGGAGAGGACAGAAGAGGACAGGAGAGGACAGGAGAGGACAGGAGAGGCTAGAACTCCTTTGGGGTTCCCTAATGGGATTTTGGGACAGTTTGGTGGACCAATGAATAGAATGCCAATCCTGGAGTCAGGAAGAACTCATCCACCAAATTTCCATGTATCTACCCCAGCAAAAACCCGAAGTTCACACCAGATTTAATAATGTTGAAGAAATCTATTGTAAAACTACCTTAAGTGAATTCTTTCATCCCATAACTGTGAATGACAGATGAATAAGAAAAAATCCTAAAGGCAATAAGAAAGAGGCCCTTCCAACAAAGCCAATGGAAGTGCCGGGAGGCTATGCCACCAGAGAAAGAACACCATGAAGCCTGTAAGACTCTGGATCTGCAGGCAGTAAGAGCAAAGGGTTCCCCTGATAAAATCCAAGGTAGTCAAAATGCCCCAAGAGTGGGGTCCTAGGAAACTCAAGGGAACAGTAAAAGAAACCAGCATGGAAAGGCCAAGCAGGACTATGGATTCTTTCCCTAACACTCTGTCTGAGATAGCAAAGAGGGCCTTGAAGATTCAGTCTTCTGAATCTCAAAGGTCTTGATCAAAGGTCTTGAATCTAACTTTTAAAGGTAGAGATTAGTACAGCAATTCAGGGACCAAGGATAAAACCTAGAAAGGCAAACTGCCCCATCCAAAAGTGAAACAGGGCAGATCCCCAGGTCACACTTCAGAGATTATAAGCTGGAGACATAAATAAAACAAAGAAAATATTGGTGGATATATAAAATTACTACAAATCTCAAGAATTTCCAAATAAAGGAAAATTGTAACATTTTAAGTAGTGACTTAAAAGAGAGAAATGGGACTATATGAATGTCATAAAAAATAAAACTAAAGATTAAGATTTTTTTAAGTTTTAGAAAAAAGAAAAGCAATTAAAATGAGAAGCCTAAAAGAGAAAGTTATAAAACTTACCCAAGGAATAGGGTACATGAAAATTAGAATAGATCAAATAGAAATCAATGACCATTGAGATAGCTAGAATCATTTAAGTTAAAGTCAAAGAACTTAAAAAGTGAAAGAGAACATAAGACCTGATATTAAAAATAATAATAATAACAAACCCAACTAATAAACAGTTCAAAGAGAATTAAAATAAGGAATACTAGACTCTTTGAAAAACATAATTAAAAAACCTGGACATTATATTTTATGGGATCATAAATATAAGGATGATATTGGAAATTAAGTCTTATATTGGTTTAGAGATAAGAAGTAAAGAAGCTGGTTTGAGAAAGAATTGGAATTTGAAACCAATTTAAGACAGAGTGTCAGTTTCAAATGTTGATAGTGTATAGAGGTTAGGTAGCATTTTTTCTGTGACAGTTGATCTCAGAGTGACAGTTACACTCTTTCTCGGAGTGCTGGGAGGAAGTGATATTTTCTCTGTCTCCTCACTGTCTGAGGTAGAAGGAAAAGAGGGAAAACCTGAAGGAGCTAAGTGATTTTCGTTTTCTAACTTGGGAAACACTAGTGACTGTCTATTGCTGTTACATAAATTGTTTTTATATCTGATAAGACCAAAAAAGACCTGAAAGTTTCTCAATAAATTGTTTATTTTTTGCCTATTATTTTTATACAAATGAAAAGTGCCCAGAAATAGTAGAAGCAAAGAACAAAATAGAGATAGAATCCACTGATTATCTCCCTTTTATGTGAAAGGAATCTCCAAAGGAAAAGACCCAGGAGTGTCAAAACCAAAATCCAGAATTCACCTACCATGAAAAAAAATGGATAGGTAGAAAAATAAAAAGATGGAAAGACAGACAAACAGACAGATGGATAGATAGATAGATAGATAGATAGATAGATAGATAGATAGATAGATAGATAGATAGATAGATAGACAGATAGATAGATGGATAGATGGATAGAAAGATAGATAGATAGATAGATAGATAGATAGATAGATAGATAGATAGATAGATAGATAGATAGATAGATAGATAGATAGTGCACAGACAGAAATTGTTTATGTACTAAAAAAAATACATTCAATATCACAAGACCTGTCAGGAAAATTCTACTACAAAACAGAGGTTTTGAATACAATATTTCAAAGTGTAAAAAGGACTGTCCTTCAACCAAGAATAATTTATCCTGTGAAAATGAGAATAATCCTGCAGATAGAAAAAAAATGAACCTTTAAAAAAACAGAGAACTTTCAAGCATTTCTGATACGTGAGTTGAGTAGGAATTTTGAAATATAAATGTAAAGTTCTAGAGGGATGTGGGATAAGGCTGGACACTTCTCTTCAGCCTGACTGCCCAGAGTAACACTCAGGACTGTGGTTCTAGTGACCCTCCCACTAAGTCAGAAGAATTGGCAGAAGCAGCCCTGAGACACAGAATCCTTTGACTGCCAAAGGAAGTTCAAGATTTAAATGGAAGATACCAAAAAGCTTTGGTTGATTCTGAACATAGTTGGAGTCACGTACAGAAATTTGGAGTTAGGAAACCAAAAGCCAGCCCTTCCAATGACTCTTCCTCCTCCAGGCTAAGCTGCAGAACATGTTTGCTAAGCATGACTTGTAGAAAAGGACTCTCTACCTCCTTAGTGACAAATGATTCATATGACTGTGAAATCATTTGTTAAATTCCAGCTGAAGGAGTGCAGACAGATAAAATTACAGTTATTACCCAAGAGGACTCCAAACATCATGGTTGAAAAAAAAAAAAACCTGCCCAAATGGGTATGGCTTTTGAGACACAGGAATGATTGGGCCCTGGGACCCAGATAAACTAACATTCTTTCTTCTTGTAGAACTCATGGATTTTCTTTATTATACTAGATTTGTATTATAATTGGAATGTTTTACCTGATATATCTTGAGTTTAATCTATGTAGCTGAAAGAACATATTCTTAATTTAGATTCAGTCAAAAGGTATGCATTGTTTCATTTCAGTTCTGACATTTAGAGCTCTGTGACAATAGCAAATTATATTACTTCGGAGCTATAAAATGAGGGGTTTGCACAAAACAATTTCTAAGGTACTTTGCAGCTCTAGTTCTATAATTGTATGAATAAAAATTCAAGATTATTACAATTAGTTACCTTAATAAAACTTTTCAACAAATTGTGCTATCTGATGTGATGGAATACTATTGTGCTGAAAGGAATGATGAACTGGAGGAATTCCATGGGAACTGGAAAGACCTCCGTGAACTGATATTGAGTGAAGTGAGCAGAACCAGGAGAACATTATACACAGAGACTGATACACTGTGGTACAATCAAATGTAATGGACTTTTCTACTAGCAGCAATGCAATGATCCAGGACAATTCTGAGGGACTTGGGAGGAAGAACTCTATCCACATCCAGAGGAAGAACAGTGGGAGTAGAAACACAGAAGAAAAACATTTCCTTGATCACATAGTTCAATGGGGATATGATTGAGGAAGTAGACTCTAAATGATCACTTTATTGCAAATATTAATAATGTGGAAATAGGTTTTGAACAATAATACATTTAAAACCCAGTGGAATTGCTTGTTGACTCTGGGACAGGGGAGGGAGGAGAGGAGGGAAAGAACATGAATCTTGTAACCATGGGAAAATATTCTAAATTAATTAATTAAATACATTTTTTATAAATAAAGCTTTGCCTTTGACTTAATCAGAAAGTCTGTCACTGGCCTTTAAAATAGATATTGGATGGAGTTATTTATTGATAACAGTACTCTGATGTCTTTTAGGTGGATTAGCAGCAAAAAAAAAATTATTTACTTCCATTGCATTAGAAAAAAAAATTGTTACTTCCATTGCATCCAAACAGAGATTTATATCAAGATTCCAGAGGAAATTTCTAAACCACAAAGAGGGAAAGTGACTGTTTCTTCATTCTTTAAGATCCTCCCCTTGTCTTATTGAACTTAATGAACTCCACCAATACTGGATTTGTTAGAAAGTAGCCTGCAAACTTCTGATTATGATAGAGGTAATAAAGGTAGCAGTGCACTCCAGCTCTCCCACATACACTGGAGCAATGATTTTCTAAAGGCATAACATTTAGGGAAACTGAGTCACAAATATCACCTGAAGTATTTTTTAGAGAATTCCTTGACTATAGCTCAGGAGGGTAATGAACCAAAGAGAAAATGTGGCCATTTGGAGGCAGCCCTCAGGATTAAAAATTGCAACCATTCTTGACTATCATATCCCATCCCCCATCTGAATATATTTGAATGCTTTGTCTCTCAAAGTCAAAATATTTTCCCTCCTTCTATCTGTCTCTCAGCACTTATCTTCCTTCAGTACTAAGCACCATATCCTCCAATATATCTTACCTAATCCCCTTCTTCCACAATTTTAATTAATGTTCTCTCCATCCTCAGATTCCATGAAGCCTGGGGGTACCTTCATCATTTCACTCCTGGACTGTT
This sequence comes from Monodelphis domestica, assembly GCF_027887165.1. Lineage (NCBI taxonomy): Eukaryota > Metazoa > Chordata > Mammalia > Didelphimorphia > Didelphidae > Monodelphis > Monodelphis domestica. The sequence goes on along the minus strand of NC_077232.1, from coordinate 20,719,723 downwards.
TCAGTAGCCTGCTGGTAAGTCTCCATCACCTTCTCCTCAATCCAGTCCATTGTCCTTAAAGCTTCCTCAGAGGGGAGAGAAGCTTTAAGGTAGGAAGATAGAGACAGGATAGAAGTTTTGGATCAAGGGGGATGATGGAGTCAAATTAGAGATATGAGGTGGCAGGAATGAGTTTTTATTAATTTTCCATGAGCCACAGCTAAGCTCTGATCAAAGGACCCTTCCATAGGCTGTTACCAGTCCAGAGATCCACATTTAATACCACACAGGTCGGAGAGATGAAAGAGAGATAGAGAAGATTTAAAGATGGAGCTTGGCCTCTGCCAGGACAGCCATCAGCTCCTGAAAGAGAGAGAGAGAGAGAGAGAGAGCTAGAGGTGGAGCTTGCTGGGCTACATATACCCTTTGATATGCAAATATACACAGTACATAGGGATGATCTTCATTGGTTAATGACAAGGCATAGGTGTGGTTTCTCTTAACCAGGCGAGCACAAAGAAACCTGTGTTCCCGCCTAACCTGGGGGAAGCTGGGGTCAAGGGTCAGAGGCCTTCCCAGCCATGTGCAATACTGAGCATGCTCAAGACTGAGCATGCTCTCTTTTAAGGCAATCTGCACATACCAACTGTTCCCCTTGCCCATAGCTAGGGGTGGACTGCTACATCTCCCTCTTTTTGTTTGATATAACAATAAATAGTGCAATATCAAAATGTAGCAGCATTACAGCATTAACAAATACAAACACTCTGGTGCATAATCATATTCTGATACAGAGATGAAAAACCCACCCTGATTGTATAACTTAGATATAACAATCAAGAGTGAACCTCAGCATAAACTGATTCAGTGATCAATCTTAAACATCCCAAACTGATCTTTCTATCTGCCTGTCTGCATTTCAGGATCAATGCAACAGTCTTAGTAGATATAAAAATGTTAAGAAAATAATTTCCACGCTACTGATCCTGGTCTAATGAGGTAGAAATCTATGGCTCACATGACAGGTGCAATAATCAAACACGCCACCTTTCACAGTCTGGACTATCAGAAGTTGTCAGCCTTTTCAACAGTTAGCAAAATACTATCTCTGGAGATGAAGGATAAGTCCTTCCTTTCTCTCGTACTGATACTGCATCTTGGGGATCTCTCCGTGCTCACTGCCAGATGCCTGCCACATAGGAAACTGGTTGGTAGCTTGATGCCAGGACATCCAGCGACTGAGGGTGTCAGCACGCCATGTCTCTGCATTTCCCAACCTCAAACATCCATTTCATATGGAAAGTGTATAATCGTGGCTGAGGCTGTCTGGTCCATAATGAAAGATTCATTATGATTCCCCTTACATGCAATCAGACATCACTCTCCAGAATGGTCATCTGAAAATTAACAATTGCTGTCATGTTCTCATGTTTACCGACTGTTAGGTGACTGTAATTATAGAAATCTTTGCACCTTCATAATTCTGGATCAGAGCATTAACAGTCCTTTCTTTGTACTCAAAGTTCTGGCAATAATTGTGCAACAGAAAAATCAAAGTTGAATACTTGAAAATGAATCAAAAGTGTCCTCTAAAATGAACATACTGATATCTGTAAGATTCCTCTCCCTTTTCTTTTTGTTTGTGTGTTGGGAGAGATCCCTTCAAAGAAAGACATCCTCTCTGAACAATTCTGGAGGACCATGGTATCACATGTCAAATGATCTTAGAAAATTGATCCTGGGAACCTGATCCCAAAATTAATACAAAATTCTTTTGGCTCACTGTCTATGTGGTATCTTTGAAACTGAGCCAATATGAAATATCAGAACTTATATTCCAAATGATTCCTAATTCCTGATCTAAATAGATCAAAATTCGCCTTGTATATGAACATAATTTTGCACCATTACAGGCTTTGCAAAAACATTAATACAACAATCACAGTGCAATTTTTAACAAATACCAATATTCCCATACACTTTACATTCTGATTGGTAGCTTAAATAACCATGATGGTGATAACGAAGTAATATTTCAAGTTCTGACTGCATATTCCTTATGTCATCCTTATTTAAATCTCTGCTTGCATAAATAAACCCATCAATATGATAACCAAGCCTATAACATTACCAATATTAGCAAAATTCATTCCACCAAACCAATGTTTGGGTAAATAGAAGCTTAAGTTGTTTTCCATGTAGAAACAATTTCTACTGTGTCTTGTACCAATAGAATTTGACATAGCCTTTTCATTCCTAGTTGTCAATGCATAATGTTCAATGTGCTTTTTCTACAAGTTTATCTGTGCCTATTGTGTCATGTTTTCAATCCATACTCCAAAAAGTGAAACTTAGATTATACTTTGCCCTTGCTCCATGCATTTGTGTAATAATCTGTTCCACCTAGGAGAGACAATGACTGCGCGTCCACAGAAATTGTCAAACCTAGAGTCCTCGGTTTGCTCCTGAGGTCTTACTTCCATATACCAGAACGTCTCCCAGTATATGAAAGGGAAGCCAATAGATCCCGAAACCAGTGGCCATCTGAATTCTGGAACTGTTGGGAGAGAGCAAGACATTTTTCCTATCAAGATATTACCCACAAAGACAGAGTATCAGGAGTAATGGTTAACAATGGTATTAACACTTAACTACACCTATGGTAGGCAGTATGTAATGTCCATCCTGGTATTGTCAGGAACATAACCTTTGTCTGGATGTCAATGATCTCTTACAATAACTCAGGTTCCTGATTAAAGATTTCCTAGTGTCTTTTCCCTGATCTCTCATCCTTTCTTGAGAGTAACATCAGTGTCATCTGTCCATTAAACTGTCTGTGCATCATTTTCTGCTTAGCACCTCATTTTTGTTGTCAGAGGCATCAGATCTATGCTATGAGTGAAAGTTTTCTATCTCCTACTCTTTGGAGAGTCATACCAAGGTCTATACCCTTGTTGATAACAGCATTTCTTACAATATAAGTGGTAGATTTACAATGCATACAATATACATTCCTTTTGACAGTATCATATACAAAATACAGGGTATACATTAGTAGCTAAACAATTGTAGCTATTTCATCTCAATCCCATAGCAAAGCCTTTGGAGTGTGGGACATATCTGGTGTCTTGTACAGACACAAGTGTGATTTAGTCCTTCTGAGTTAACATACTTGATGTTGCTCTGGGTACCCCATCTCAATGGATGTCAGCATGACAAGTGTCCATCAGTGGCCTAATAGCCAATGTCTCTAATAGTGTAATGTCATTGTTCTGGAGTGATATCAGTCACCAAAGAAGTGTCCTTCCAGTGTGCCTGGATTGTGGCTGGCATGTAGTTAGCTGATGTCATCAACGTCCATCTGCTTCTCTTCCTGGTCTGTGTCAGCTGGCATGAAGCATGACGTGGGTGACCAGATGTTTTCATTATCTGTGAACATACAAACAAGACCTCGACCCAACGTTATCATCCCCTTGGGTACCTCACAGTCTTAATATCTCGATGATATTCAACCCAATTCAGGTATCTCACGCAATGTGATCTTTATCATTACATTCAATACTGATTATTGCATAGCTTTAACTTATATTCCTTCTGGGGTGTAGAAGAGATAGATGATTAGTGATACCATATCCACCCCTTTCCTTATGAAAGTGGAAATGTCATAGCTTAACAGAATTGACTTCTAGATAAGTCTGATTCTAATAAAGACATGTTGTTTGCAAATATGATGTACCCTTTAAGACAATAATCATAATTACATTTTGGATAGTAATACCCTTTTGTGCTGCAAGTGGACAGCATTCCTTATACTGTCATAACATTCTCAATTGTACCCTTTAATATTTGATCAAATTCGGCTGACATGGAACAATTCCAATAAAATGATTGTCAGGTACACATTGTATCAATATCATTCAAAATTTTCAGGCATGTAATAAAGTTAGATCTTTTACCAAATACCCATATATTCATAGAACAGAATATCTGTCCGTGACTCAATGATACTCTTCTGCATGTACATTGTTTTTCATTTAAGTACATTTGTGGGGATAGTGTGTTAAACCTGCCTATAGGGCAGTGTCAGTGCCTTTACAGTTCATGTGCTGCATTTCAGGTCTCCTGTGCCAGACACCTCTGCCATCTGTCCTTCTTCTGGGCAGATTTTCTTGCCATCCGAAGCTCTTAGTCATCTTCCATGGACTTCATGTATCTGAGAAAGTAAACAGAAAACCTCGACCCCAAATGAAAGCCTCATTGGGTCTCAGAGAGTTAGAAAGTGACAGAACAGATATACCTTCAGTTTTTGAACCTTGGGGCTCATGAATTCCTTTGAGCTCCTTTTACCATAGCTTGCATGTAAGCCATGAGCTATGCAATTCAGCCCTTGCATTGCTGTTAAAAGCCCTGCTATTCCAAGCCGTTTGGAATAGACAGTAGTGCACAATTATTTATGAAATCTGTAATCACTTTGCTCACTTCTTCATTTGAGCTTGAACCCATAAACCAGGAGAATAACTATCTCCCATCACTTTTCACAGTTCAACCTTTGTACCAGGAGCATGTTGAAATGCATCCTTTGCTCCAAAATATACAGTGGATATCTATCAGGGGTGAAATTAATCCACAACAGTTAGCATTGATAAGCAATATCACATGCTTGTTCAGGATATAGATGTACAATAGATCTCTGCTAGAGTGGAGAATGCTAGCAGCTGTTTGCTCAAAACAGCAGTTTCACCTTTGACTTTGCAAAGCAGCATGTATAGATGCTGAAATATTTCCTTTTTCAAACTGATAATCATAAAAACATCATTCCATAAATCACTTATGATTTGACCCATGTGTCCTGGGATCTTAGACCTTTGTCTGCCTGCACACAATTTTTGCTCTTTGAAAAATTTCACATTGTGCAGTTATTAAAATTACGGCATTGTCTTAGGCTGTAAAAGTATGCCTGAATTATCAAACAGTTGCACAGTAGTTGTTATTTCTGAACTACTGCAATTAACTTCATAACCGAAAAGATCTTGATACTGTGACTAAAATCATTACTTTCATCTGCTAATTCTGCAAATCTTCACTGCAGAAATAAATCAAATTGTGCCAGTAATCTTTGAATTTGCATTATTATCATAGGTCTCTTTTCAATATCATGATTAGCTTCAATATCTGTAATTTGAATAAATGATAGTATTGCCTCTTTCAAATCATTAATAAATCACTGTACTGAGTAACAGATTCCTTGATAACTTTAATAATTAACCACTAGTAAACAAATTGAATCCTTCTAACCATGCTTTACTCTGCTGAGCATGTGTCTTATTTTTCCATAGTAAAAGCTATTCTAGTTATAAATCATTTGCTTTCTGGATAGAGGTATATTAATATGCCCACTAAAAAGTTTCTGAACTGTATATAGGCTGTTTGAATAAGCTCTGCTCAATATTCCTCTTGTTGCTTTATGTCCTGCTTAGAAAAGTGTTAATAATTCCCCCATAGTTAAAATTAGAAAGCCTTGTAAATTCCTTTAAATCATATTCCAATTCATGCTTATTATATCTTAGTATTAAACTTTCCTTCTAGCCAATTACAGCGTTAGTGATAAAAACTTGGAACCTCAGTTGCTCTGATGCTATCTTCCACTTGGCTCAAGCCACGTGGCCGGTAGAGAAAAAATATTTCAAGCTGCTTCAGATTTAAGCCCAAACCTTAAAAATTTTCTGTTTGCACTTTAATTCCCTCGTGATATATACCAAAATTTCTCTACAGATAAAACATTTCTAGTCCTGATATTCTGTGGCATATAACAAAAGTCAGAGAAAGATTTCTAATTCTCTTTTTTAACTTCCTTTATCAAAAAATATAAGCAGACATTCCTTTATAATTTTGTCTGTATCCAACCCAAATTAAAATGATTCAAATTCCCAGATCTCATCTCACTGTGCTTCTTATCATTTGCAATCACCCAAGTAAAGCCTGCCTTTACCTGGCCGGACCTCAAACAAAAGAGTTCCCAGGACCTTTTTCAAATGCTAAATGAGTGTAGAGGCTTGCTTTAAAAAAAAAATCTTCTGCCCTTGGTTACAGAATGGCAATATCTTTTTACAACCTAGGCTGTTCCGAATGTAACCTAATTCAGGATTATTACCTTGATTCATTAATTTTGCTGAGACCTACGGTTTTATTAGAAAAAGTTTTTTTGTTTTTTATCCCTTTAGCCAAGTGATCCTTATCCTTTAAATGCCCTGCTTTAAGTCAAAGCAACCACTTTCTGATAAGCCTTTCAAATGCATCAGAGTCAGACCTCTCCTGAAAAGACTCAGGAATCTCCCTGTGAAGATTAGCTTGCTCCTTGCTTCTTTTCTGCTAGCCTTTCCCACTTTTGCTAAACTGACTGTTTTGCCTATGAATAGCAGCCTGGCTCTCCCAGCTTTTGTCTTAGGAGCCCGTAAATTTGACTTTGCACTTTCCTGATGAAATCTTAACTCCTGCTTTTTCTTTTCCCAGTTGCTCCTTTCGAAATTCACTATGCTCTAGCAACTGTCTGTTTCAGACTGAGATTTCTCAAGTTCTCAATCGCCCCTAGTGAGGGTTTTGCTAGGTCAAATTTTCTTTTTTCTTCCCCTCCCCCTCAGACCACTCCTCAGGTGTTTCTTAACCTCCAGAGATCCAGGTCGGGGAGAGGCGGCCACGGCAAAGCATTGTACTAGCAGGCCCAGGTGGGGGAGGGAAACGGCACCCCCCCACAGAGATAGTTTGAGAATCGTGCTCTGACAGACCATGTGCTTTCCTCATCCTGATCCAATCTTAGTCTCAGGCAGTTAAGCTCTTGAGACTTCCATTTCTCCCCTGTCAAGCAACGACATTAAGAGTCGAGCAGGGTTCAGAGGAGTGACCCACCTCGAGCAGAGGAAGACTTACCGTTCTTGGCCAAGAGAACCGGCAAACTCCCTCAGACTGTCGTCATCACCAGCCCACTCACCCTTGCGTGAAGGGACTCATCCTCCCACCAGCTGTGCGAAATAAAAAGGGTTGAATGCCACTAGAAAGTGCCAGGTGCAGGTCCTGACATGTTGGGCGCCATATAAAGCTTCCTCAGAGGGGAGAGAAGCTTTAAGGTAGGAAGATAGAGACAGGATAGAAGTTTTGGATGCCACGAGGGGGATGATGGAGTCAAATTAGAGATATGAGGTGGCAGGAATGAGTCTTTATTAATTTTCCATGAGCCACAGCTAAGCTCTGATCAAAGGACCCTTCCGTAGGCTTTTACCAGTCCAGAGATCCACATTTAATACCACACAGGTCGGAGAGATGAAAGAGAGATAGAGAAGGTTTAAATGGCTGCCAGGACAGCCATCAGCTCCTGAAAGAGAGAGAGAGAGAGAGAGAGAGAGAGAGAGAGAGAGAGGCGGAGCTTGCTGGGCTACATATACCCTTTGATATGCAAATATACACAGTACATAGGGATGATCCTCATTGGTTAATGACAAGGCATAAGTGTGGTTTCTCTTAACCAGGCAAGCACAAAGAAACCTGTGTTCCCGCCTAACCTGGGGGAAGCTGGGGTCAAGGGTCAGAGGCCTTCCCAGCCATGTGCAATACTGAGCATGCTCAAGACTGAGCATGCTCTCTTTTAAGGCAATCTGCACATACCAACTGTTCCCCTTGCCCATAGCTAGGGGTGGACTGCTACAGTCCTTTCAACCATCAAAGTTATTTTCTAAATTTCAGGTTTGATCACATCTTTACATCAAATAAACTATATCAAATCCCTATCACCTCTGGAATGAGCAAATGAGGTGCCAGGATCAACAGAAAGGTCAGTAGAATGACAATCCTCTCCAGGGCTATTCTGGGCAACTAGTCTTAAAGAAAGTGTCTATCCTTTCCCCATTTTATGTTTAGCATTTGGTGTTGTTATGATAGAAATAAAGGTAAACTGAGAAAAAAGGTTCTGAGGGCAATTGGTTAACAAATAGGGTCTCGACATCCTCAGAAAAGCCAGTGTCCAGAATACTAGGCAACGTCATAGATGGGGAACACAGCATGACTGATTACAATGGAGAAAACAATACAATTGATTAGAAATTGGGAATGGAAATGGGGCAGACAACCCCTCCTTCCATTCTGTCATTAAGAAATGAACTACAAGGACACTTTCCAACATTGGGTGGACCTACTTACTTTGGATCACTGGCATCCACTTGCCATGGGTACCAGATTTCCTTTAAGCAAGAAATGAACAGTGATTAAAAGAAGAGTGGAATTTCTAAACTTAACTCAGAGACAATAAGTAATTTACAGGAAACTAGAGTGTCTAAAGTTGAATCTGAGATCAATGAAACATGACTTATGTAGATATAAAAATGTCTGCAGTGATACAAAATTAAATCAGTAATAAAATACAATCAATTTCGTTTTTCCCAATATTTTCACCATTCAAAGCCTTTCATAACCTAAAATCCACAATCCACAATCTTCTTATATCTTACATACCCCCTCTCCCATCCCAGAAAAACATGGCCTCACTGATGGTCCTCCAACAAGACACTACGTCTTCCAACTACTGACATTAGAATTATTTATCCCCAATGCCTGGAATTCTCTCCTTCCTCATATGAAACAAAATGGCTTCCCCAGCTTCTTTCAAGACCCAAATATAATGACACCTTCTACAGGAAGCCTTTCCCATTCCCTCTTAATTCTAGTGCCTTCTATTTTATTTCTTATTTGTTCTATAGCTTATTTGCATCAATCTAGTGTGTGGATTATCTTTTGCCTTTCTTTCATCCTTGATATTTAGCAGATGCCTAAAAATGTTTGATTGAATAAGTAAAATATAACCTCTTTGATTGTGGGGACTTCATTTCTGATTTGTATACACAGATGGTCTTAACACAGAGGTGTTAAGTGGTTTCTGAATTTGTTGAACTTGAAGATAGCTTATAATTTTACTTTGGTTATCACATGTAGAGAAGAAAATGACAATAAAAGCAATAAAGACAAAGAAATATCTATAACTACATAGAGAATATTATCTGGAAATACAAAAAGACTGAAAACAAATTTTCAAGATACGGTAAATGGCTGAATCCACTAAAGTAAAGTATATTGAAACTATTAAAAATAAGAAATATCCAGAATATAAAGCCAAGGAAGTATACAGAAGTAGGGAGGGCTTCATAGGCATAGAGGACAACCAGTCAAAATGCATAGAAATGAAAATATTGGTACAATAACCCCAATATTATAAAGAAAAATAATGAAAGATATCAGAACTTTGATTCATTTCAATGACAAATCCTGACTTCAGAAAACAGAGAAACATGCCTCTTTTTTTTTGAAGTGGAGAAATGGAAGGTAGGAATGAAAGAAACATTAAGTACCTACTATGTGACACCTGGGCAGATAGGTGGCACAGTGAATGAAGCAATAGTCAGAATTAGGAAGACTCAGCTACTGAGTTCAAATCTGTCTTCAGGCACTTACTAGATGTGTGGCCCTTGGCAAATCACTTCACTCTGCCTCAGTTCCTCATCTGAAAAATGAGTTAGAAAAGGAAATGGCAAACTACTCCACTATTACCAGGAAAATCCCAAATAGGGTCCTGAAGAGATAGACACAATTGAGGCAACTCAGCAACAACAAATGTGGTAAGCCCTTATCTAAACACTTTGCAAATATTATGTCTTTTGATCCTGTCAACATCACATCTAAAAATCCCAAACTTGTAGATCTGATGAACCATAAATTTCAGGACTAGGTTTTAAGTTGGAGACCCCAAAGTTTATACTGGTTCCCTGTTCCCATAAGAATCCACCCTGAAGGGGATCTCAGGCTACCAGTTTCAGACTGAATAATGGACCCTAAGGTGAATGACAATTCTAGTTGGATGGGACTAAGCATATGCTAAGGACCCTCTTTGTTTTTGGTAGTCTCCCCTATTGTATCAGAGACTTTTTTCCCAAGAAGACCCACATCTGGGAAATGACCACCCATTTCGTATTCATTGTAAGTAGCCCCTTCCCTTACACTCTAGAATCTGGCTATGTTCCCTTTCCTAAGCTTGATTGTAGGACTTCCTGGTAAGCATAACAGTAGTCTAGACACGGGACACTTCCTCTCCCCAGCACATACCAACAAAGACTATCTCAAAAGATCTTAAAAATCATTTTCAGAGGAACAGAGGAATTGTACAGTAGGTCGAAGCATTGAAGGTACATGGGATTTGGGCATTTTCACACTATAAGAGGATGAAAAAACTCACACCCAAATGTGAGCCGATCCACCCTCACCCACCCCACCTAGGAAACCAGAGCCAGCGTGCACCAGAAACAGCAAGTGAGAAAGGGCCACCTATAGGTCCTTAGAAGCTGAGTAGGACTGCTGGGGACCTACCCCTGAAAGCAGCTAGACCGGAAACCCAGGCACATGAGTGAGCGCAGACCTTAGGTGCTCAGAACCAGTGAATACGCCAGAACCAGGAAGCAAGTGAGGGGCATCCCTAAAGTGAGCAAGGGGCACTAATAGGTCCTTGGGAGCTGACTAGGACTGTCGGGGACCTACCCCTGAAAGCATCTAAACCAGAAACTGAGGTGGGCAGTAGAGTGCAGACCTTGGGCGCCCCTCGGAAGGTAGCGCAGAGAAGAGCTGCAAAGGACTGCGGAGGTTCGAGAGCTTGCCTCAGGAAAAATCCTTGCTCCTTAACTCCATACACAGAAAACCTGCCCAGCTCACTTAGATATCTAACTACAAAGGAAAGGAAAAATATCCATAGTGATGGATAATTGCACACAAGAGACTTCCAAAAGAAACAAACAAAAAAAAGTAACCCTTGAAACATTTTAGGGAGGGAAAACCCAGGCTACAGAGGAAATGCAGGATGAAATTCAAACAAAGGCAAAATTTTCTAAAAAATGGACATTTTCTGCAAGCTCTGGAAGAATTTAAATTGGAGCTTATCAAAAAAAATGGAAGCCTTCTGTCAAGATAAGTGGGGAATGGTGCAAAAAAAGAACCAAGAAATCATAGCTGAATACCAAAAGATTAAAGCAGAAAACCAAATGATTATAACAGAAAACCAGGCCTTAAGGACTAGAATTGAGCAACTGGAAATGAATGAGCTTACAAAACAGCAAGAATTAATAAAGCTGACAAAATAGAAGAAAACATAAAATATCTCACTGACATGGTGACAGATCAGGAAAACAGAGGAAGGAGAGACAATTTGAGAATCATTGGTCTACCTGAAAATCCAGAAATAAACAGAAATCTTTACACCATACTACAAGAAATCAGCCAAGAAAAACGCCCTGATGTTCTTGACCAACAGGGTAAAATAGACATTGAAGGCATTCCCAGAACACCCTCTACACTAAATCCCCCCCAAAAAAAACAACCCCTAGGAATGTAATTGCCAAATTCCAGAGCTTTCAAACTAAGGAGAAATTTCTACAAGAAGCAAAAAAGAGGAATTTCAGATACCAAGGAACATCAATCAGGATCACACAAGACCTGGCAGCTTCCACACTAAAGGACCGCAAAGCCTGGAATACAATATTCAGAAAGGCAAGAGAACTGGGTCTTCAACCAAGAATCACCTACCTATCAAAACTGACTATATACTTCCACGGGAAAGTATGGGCATTCAACAAAATAGAAGATTTCCAAGTATTTGTAAAGAAAGGACCAGAACTAAGTGGAAAGTTTGATATCCAAATACAAAGATCAAGAGAAACATGAAAAGGTAAATATGAAAGAGAGGGAAAAGGAGAAATATGTTTTTTTTTATCAAACTCTCTTCTTTAAGGGCTACAATTAGATCAAATTATGTATATATATATATATATATATATCTTATATATGGGGAAAATGTTATTTGTAACCCTCAAAAATTGTATTCATTATTATAGTAATTAGAAGAATCACTCATCCAAAAGGATTGGGGCATTAAGAGCTATAAAATGATATGCAAAAAAAATTAAAAAGGTGGGGGGGAATAGATGATGGTAACAAGAGATACTTGAAGAAATAAAATAAATAGAATAATCTTTGACACGCAAAGATACACATGGGAAGGGGAGGGGAAGAATACTCTTATAAGAGGGAGAGGAAGAGAGTGCTAATAGGTAATACTAGAACATTGTTCTCAGTGAAATGAATTCTGAGAGGGAAGAGCATCTAGATTTATTGGAATCTTGAAGTCTATCTTATCCTACAGGGTAAGGAAGAAGGGAAAAGTAAGGGGGTAGGGGGAAAGGAGTACAAAAGGGGAGGCAAGTAGAGGGGAGAGGGAACTTAACAGACCCTAAAAAGCAAGAAAGGAACAAAAATGGAGGGACAAGAAAGGGAAGCATATCAAGGGAGGGGATCAGGGGGATTGATTAAAAGTAAACCACTTCAAAGGGCAATAAAAGACTGTCTGTCCTTTGATCCAGCCATAGCACTGCTGGGTTTGTACCCCAAAGAGATAATAAGGGAAAAAGACATGTACAAGAATATTCATAGCTGCACTCTTTGTGGTGGCAAAATTTTGGAAAATGAGGGGATGCCCTTCAGTTGGGGAATGGCTGAACAAATTGTGGTATATGTTGGTGATGAAATACTATTGTGCTAAAAAGAATAATAAAGTATAGGAATTCCATGGAGCCTGGAACAACCTCCAGGAAGTGATGCAGAGTGAAAGGAGCAGAACCAGGAAAACATTGTACACAGAGACTGATACACTGTGGTACAATCAAATGTAATGGACTTCTCCACTAGTGTCAATGAAATGATCCTGAACAATCTGCAGGTATGTATGAGAAAAAAACACTATCCACAAGCAGAGGACAAACTGTGGGAGTAAAAACACCAAGGAAAGGCAACTGCTTGACTACAGGGGTTGAGGGAATATGATTGAGGAGAGACTCTAAATGAACACCTTAATGTAAATACTAAAAACGTGGAAATGGGTATGGATCAAGGACACATGTGATACCCAGTGGAACTGTGCATTGGTTATGGGAGTGGTGACAGGAGGGGGGGAGGAAAAGAAAATGATCTTTGTTTCCAATGAAAATTGTTTGAAAATGACCAAATAAAATAATGTTTAAATATGAAAGAAAAGTAAACCAATGGTTTAAAAGAATATAGCAAAAGAAGAAAGGACAGAACCAAGAAAGGATATCAAAATGCTAGGGAATTCACAAGTGACAATCATAACTTTGAACGTGAATGGAATGAACTCACCCATAAAACATAGATGAATAGGAGAGTGGATTAGAATCCAGAATCCTACCATATGTTGTCTACAAGAAACACACCTGAGGCAGATAGATATTCACAAGGTCAGAATTAAAGATTGGAGTAAGACCTATTGGGCCTCAACTGACAGAAAGAAGGCAGGAGTTGTAATCATGATATCAGACAAAGCCAAAGTAAAAATAGACCTGATTAAAAGGGAAGGTAAATACATCCTGATAAAAGGGAGTATAGACAATGAGGTAAAATCAGTAATCAACATGTATGCACCAAATGGTTTAGCACCCAAATTTCTAATGGAGAAACTAGTAGAACTGTAGGATAAAATAGATAGTAAAACTATACTAGTGGGAGATCCGAACCTACCACTATCAAATTTAGATAAATCAAATAAAAAAATAAATAATAAAGAGGTAAAAGAGGTGAATGAAATCTTAGAAAAATTAGAGTTAATAGATATATGGAGAAAAAATAAATAAGAACAAAAAGGAATACACCTTTTCAGCAGCACATGGTACATTAACAAAGATTGATCATATACTAGGTCACAAAAGCATGACATACAAATGCAAAAAAGCAGAAATAATTAATGCAACCTTTTCAGATCATAAGGCAATAAAAATAATGATTAGTAAGGGTACATGGAGAGCTAAATCAAAAATTAATTGGAAATTAAATAACATGATTCTTCAAAATTGGTTAATCAGAGAACAAATCATAGAAACAGTTAATAATTTCATTGAAGAAAATGACAATAATGAGACATCCTTTCAGACTCTCTGGGATGCAGCCAAAACAGTGCTTAGGAGAAATTTTATATGCTTGAGTTCATATATTAATAAATTAGGGAGGGCAGAGATCAATGAATTGGACATGTAAATCAAAAAACTTGAAAGCGAACAAATCAAAAACCCCCAGAAGAAAACTGAATTAGAGATCCTAAAAATTAAGGGCGACATTAATAAAATCAAAAGTGATAGAAGTATTGAACTAATAAATAAGACTAGCAGGTGGTATTTTGAAAGAACAAACAAAATAGACAAAGTACTGGTCAACCTAATAAAAAAGAGGAAAGAAGAAAACCCAATTAACAGTATCAGGGATGGAAAGGGAGAATTCACCTCAATAAAGAGGAAATTAAGACAATTATTAAAAACTATTTTGCCCAATTATATGGCAATAAATATGCCAATCTAGGTGATATGTATGAATAACTACAAAAATATAAATTGCATAGATTAACAGAAGAAGAAATGGAATTCTTAAATAATCCCATATCCGAAAAAGAAATCGAACAGTTCATCAAAGAACTCCCTAAGAAAAAATCCCCAGGGCCAGATGGATTCACAAGTGAATTCTATCAAACATTTAAAGAACAGTTGATCCCAATATTATACAAACTATTTGACATAATAAGCAAAGAGAGAGTTCTACCAAATTCCTTTTATGACACAAATAGGGTACTGATTCCAAAGCCAGGCAGGTCAAAAACAGAGAAAGAAAATTACAGACCAAGCTCCTTAATGAACATAGATGCAAAAATCTTAAATAGGATACTAGCAAAAAGACTCCAGCAAGTCATCACAAGGGTTATTCACTATGATCAAGTGGGATTTACCCAAGGAATGCAAGGATGATTCAATATCAGGAAAACCATCCACATAATTGACCACATCAACAAACAAACCAACAAAAATCACATGATTATCTCAATAGACGCAGAAAAAAAGCTTTTGACAAAATACAACACCCATTCCTATTGAAAACACTAGGAAGTATAGAAATAGAAGGGTCTTTCCTAAAAATAATAAACAGTATCTATTTAAAACCACCAGCCAACATCATCTGCAATGGGGATAAACTAGATGCATTCCCAATAAGATCAGGAGTGAAACAAGGATTCCCATTATCACCTCTATTATTTAACATTGTACTAGAAACACTAGCAGTATAAATTAGAGAAGAAAAAGAAATAGAAGGTATCAAAATTGGCAATGAAGAGGCCAAATTATCACTCTTTGCAAATCATATGATGTTCTACTTAAAGAATCCTAGAGAATCAGCTAAAAAGCTAGTGGAAATAATCAACAAGTTTAGCAAAGTTGCAGGATACAAAATAAACCCACATAAGTCATCAGCATTTCTATATATATATCCAACACATCTCAACAGTAGGAATTAGAAACAGAAATTCCATTCAAAATCACCTTAGACAATATAAAATACTTAGGAGTCTATCTGCTAAGACAAACACAGGAACTATATGAACACAACTACAAAACACTCTCCACACAACTAAAACTAGGTCTGAGCAATTGGAAAAACATTAACTGCTCATGGGTAGGATGAGCTAACATAATAAAAATGACCATCCTATGCAAACTTATTTATTTATTTAGTGCCATACCCATCGAACTTCCAAAAAACTTTTTACTGAATTAGAAAAAAAAACAATAACAAAGTTCATTTGGAAGAACAAAGGATCAAGGATATCCAGGGACATAATGAAACAAATGCAAAGGAAGGTGGCCTTGTAGTCCCAGATCTCAAACTATACTATAAAGCAGTGGTCATCAAAACAATTTGGTACAGGCTAAGAGACAGAAAGGAGGATCAGTGGAATAGACTGGGGGTAAATGACCTCAGTAAGACAGTCTATGACAAGCCCAAAGATCCCAGCTTTTGGGACAAAAACCCACTATTTGATAAAAACTGCTGGGAAAATTGGAAGATGGTGTGGGAGAGATTAGGTTTGGATCAATACCTCATACCCTACACCAAGATAAACTCAGAATGGGTGAATGACTTGAATGTAAAGAAGGAAACAATAAGTAAATTATGTGAACACAGAATAGTATAGAGGTCAGACCTTTGGGAAGGGAAAGATTTTAAAACCAAGCAAGACTTAGAGCCACAAAATCTAAAATAAATAATTTTGACTACATCAAATTAAAAAGGTTTTGTACAAACAAAACTTATAAAACCAAAATCAGAAGGGAAATAACAAACTGAGAAACAATCTTCATAACAAAAACCTCAGACAAAGGTTTAATTACTCAAATTTACAAAGAACTAAATCAATTGTACATAAAATCAAGCCATTCTCCAATTGATAAATGGGCAATCGACATGAACAGGCAGTTTTCAGATAAAGAAATCAAAACCATTAATAAGCACATGAAAAAGTGCTCTACATCTCTTATAATCTGAGAGATGCAAATCAAAACAACTCTGAGGTATCACCTCACACCTAGCAGATTGGCTAACATGACAGCAAAGGAAAGTAATGCATGCTGGAGGGGATGTGGCAAAGTAGGGACATTAATTCATTGCTGGTGGAGTTGTGAATTGATCCAACAATTCTGGAGGGCAATTTGGAACTACGCCCAAAGGGCGCTAAAAAGACTGTCTACCCTTTGACCCAGCCATAGCACTGCTGGGTTTGTACCCCAAAGAGATAATAAGGAAAATGACATGTACAAGAATATTCATAGCTGCACTCTTTGTGGTGGCCAAAAATTGGAAAATGCGGGATGCCCTTCAATTGGGGAATGGTTGAACAAATTGTGGTATATGTTGGTGATGGAATACTATTGTGCTCAAAGGAATAATAAAATGGAGGAATTCCATGTGAATTCTGGAAAATTCTGGAAAAACTGGAATGACCTCCAGGAACTGATGCAGAGCAAAAGGAGCAGAACCAGGAGAACATTATACACAGAGACTGATACACTGTTGTATAATCTAATGTAATGGACTTCTCCATTAGTGGCAGTGCAATGACCCTGAACAATCTGGAGGTATCTATGAGAAAAAACACTATCCACAAGCAGAGGAAAAACTGTGGGAGTAAAAACACTGAGGAAAGGCAACAGCTTGACTACAGAGGCCAAGGGGATATGATTGGGGATGTAGACTCTAAATGAACATCGTAGTGCAAATACAAACAACACGGAAATGGATTTGGATCAAGGACACATGCAATACCCAGTGGAATTGTGCATCAGATAGGGGAGGGGTGATGGGAGGGGAGGGGGGAATAGAAAATGATTTTTGAATCCAAGGAATAATGTTTGAAATCGACCAAATAAAAATTTTATTCATTTAACAAAAAAAAAAAAAGCTTGATTGTATGTTGTCAGTGTAGTTTGAACACTCCATTTTCTTTGTAGCTATGGTAATGTCAGTCATCTTTCCCTGCCCCTGGATTTCCCCCAAATGGTATCTAGGTCCCCCAAATTTTTTTGTTCCTTGGAGTAGCTATCTAGCATGCTAGCACTCCCAGGGATAATATCCCCAGAGTTCAGGGTATAAACCCTGTAAAAGTTGTGGCACCTTGTGGCACCAGACTCTGAGTAAAGGACCAAATATTGGACTTATCCCTTTCCTGATTAAAGACTTGGTTTTTCTGACTATTTAA
The DNA here is from genome assembly GCF_027887165.1 of Monodelphis domestica. Lineage (NCBI taxonomy): Eukaryota > Metazoa > Chordata > Mammalia > Didelphimorphia > Didelphidae > Monodelphis > Monodelphis domestica. Next base: position 20,702,079 of record NC_077232.1, on the reverse strand, counting down.
TAGTTGTTATTTTCAAGTTAACAATCCTGACAATAACCTTAGTGTTAGGTGCTATAATGATCCCCATTTCCTAGAAGAAGAAACTGAGGCAGACAGAGGTTAAGTGACTTGCCCAGGATCACCAGCTAGTAAGTTTCTAAGACTGAATTTGATCTCAGCTCTTCCTGAATCCAGGCCCAGAACTTAATTCATTTCAATCATGCTACATATATTCAAAACTGGCCAAAATGCTGATTTGTCTTCCTTTCCCATTCCTTTTTATTGTGAGGGAGGAATTTATTGGAAGGAGTGGGGCTCAGATAGTCATTGGGGAGTGAATCAAAAGTATCTGTGATCTCATTGATTTATAATTCCATTCCATTAAGCAGATAAAAATGAACCTCTTGATGCTTCCAGGATCTGCAACTTGATTAACATGAGCACATCCTCCACCAAAACAGATGGCAGTCCCTCTGTGCCTTAGTGAGTCTTCAAGAAATGCTGACACCAAAATAAATTTATTCCCCTATGAATTGTACCTTACTGCATCCTTAAGGAAGCTGGTCCTCATAAGGCAGACATTTCATTCATCATCCTGTGGTCACTGAAAACTATTCTAAGTGTTAGGACATACCAGAGTTTATGCCCCAATGATTTAGTCTTCAAGGATTCACACTTAGCCCCACAGCTTGGTGATGTATTCAAATTTATCAAATTGATCATAGCAGTAGCCCTTTACCATATTCTTTTGCTTGCTAAGGAACAAAGAATATTAATTCCACTGGGTTTTGCCATATAAATCATTTAAGCAAAGTCTTTGGAGTGATGGTGGAACTCAGGAGACTGCAGATTTCTCTAAGTTGATCATCATTACATTATGCAACACCAAGATCTCTTGAGGAGTGTTATAATTGACAGGAATTGCTCTTCAGCTCATATTCTTTACTGATTTTCTGCCATGACAGTGGGAAACACTTTTAGTAGGCACATCGTCCTCTGTTTTGTGCCTCAGTTTATAGTAATAATCTGAGGTTCAGAGGCAGTTAGGTGACACAGGGGAACCTGGAGTGAGAAAAATCTGAGTTCAAATTCATCCTCAGAGACTTAATAGCTATGTGACCCTAGGCAAAACACTTAACCTCTGTCATTCTCTTATTTCCAAAATCAGAATAACAATATTTATCCCCTTAGGGTTATTGTGAAGATCAAATGAGATAGCATTTGTGAAACATTGTTCAAAACTTGAAGCACTAATAGAAATGCTAATATCTCCAAACACACACTGATCTCTGTTCCATATTCCAAACAATCTTATACAGTTTTGATACATATATATGTACACACATATATATATACATATATATGGGATTATTTTTGACGAACATCTACAAAAACATCATCATGAAAATAATGGCAAAATATGGAAATAGGTCTTGATCAATGACATGTAAAACCCAGTGGAAATGCTCAATGGCTATGGGAGGGGGGTGAGAGGAGGGGAAGGAAAGAACATGAATCATGTGACCATGGAAAATATTCTAAATTAATTAATTAATTAAAGTTTTTCAATTAAAAAAAAAGAAAAGAATGGTAATATCTGTTGCAGAAGATAGAGCTGGAACAATTCTGCAAACTCAATAAGACCCTCCAAGGTGAATCACTATCATAGTGATACTCAATTAGATAACGAAAAGATGGACATAGAAGCAAAGGGCAAGTATGTCAGAAAATATGGGTCAGGGGTAAAGAAAGAAGTTAGAGACTTGTTGAATATACAGAAACCTCGTGTACAAATCCCATGAATACTTTGAGAAAAGATAAGGAAATGTTGTACATGGTAAAAGAGAAAGGGGAAAAAACACAAGTATGAAATTGATTTTATTATGACAAAAAAAATACTCATTCCTAATGTGGGAGACATTCCTGAATCAGCTATCTGTGTACATACAGTCAGGCCATTGACTTTTTAGAACACAGATCAAATTAAAACCAAACTGCCTTTGTTTTTCTTGTTCATCCTTTGTTTTTTAAGAGGATCAATAATATCATGACATGATGAGTCAATTTGCAGGTGAAATAGGCAAAGGCATCAGCCTGATTCTCTCTGCCAAAATCATTGAAGTCCAGTGGCAAGAAATAAATCAAGATGATTGGCAATGGCCCAGGATACAGTGGATGACCTTGGCATCTCCAATGTCTGACCAAGCTCTAAGTGGTCCACAGCTCCTGCTTCAGTTGTCTTCATGGCCATTGGAAAAATTGTTCTCATCTAACCATTCTTCCAGAAGAAGACTTCACATTCTTGGAAAAGATAACCCCCTGACTCAATGGTGATTTTGAGACAAGTTGGCTACCCTCTAGCCCTTCTGCAAAGGTGGTTTTACCAGCATGTGGCCACTGTTCATTCTCCAGTTTCTTGGAGCCACAAGTGAAATTTGAATGAATAGTTGACACCAAAAGTGGATAAGCAGCCCTGACAAAGACTCAGTAAGCCCTCACATCCAAGGTGCTAGTCTTCACTGAACACCCCAAATATTCCAACAGAATCTTAAAAGACTAACACTGAGTAAAAGACTGTGGAATTGTGAGAATATATACTTTATGGTTTTTATATCTCAATTCTAGTATATTAAGGAGAATTCCAGAGCCAGATATCAGACCCAGCTTCATATAGTCTATAGATTTTTAAATTCTCTTTGTCCTGATGAAAGTGATCCTTTCACAGACTGTAATAGGAAAAAGTTCTATAATAATGCTTTTTTGGATTGTATGTAACCTCTCCACCTGTGGGGATGAAGAGGGGTGGATAGGTTGATGGAAAATCTCCTAATTATATGATTGAAAACTAGAAATGTCTTGGGATGTTCCAGGGAGAATCTGAATAATGAGCTCCCAAAAATGTATATAGGTAGCTGGGCTAGGAGTGTACATTTTTCTTATGATGTTCAAGAGTCATTTGACTACAATTGGAATGTCTTGACCAGTCAAATTACAAAATATTTTTAAATTAAGAAAAATCAATCTCTTGATATAATTTTAATCATTACAAGAATTAAATTAAAATACTTTCAAATTATCTTAGTTAAGTAAACAATTGATGCTAATAAGAGGTGGTATGATGTATTTATAAGAAAGCTGACCTAAGAGACAGGAAAACCCAAATTCAGGTCCCATTCCTGACATATTGGCTATGTGACTTGGGATAAGTCATTACTAGCCTCTTAGTATCTGCAAGAAACTCCCTCAGATTATAAATTGCAGAAATGATACCAATCTGCACTGGTAGAAGGAATCTCCTCATTTGGGAGTTCTTTGAACCACTTAAAGCTCAAGTTCATCCCTTTTTAATATTAATGCTACCTAAATGGGAAATGGATATAGATACCAACCATAACAATATGAGACCAGCCAATTGCCATAGTAAGGAGACCAGAAGTGAATGAAAACTGCCTTAGTTAGCAAATACTTGACCTACTTTTCTACAAGTAGAGAAGCCTAGCAGCCAAGGATAACATTGATTTGGAACATAAAACTCATCTGTAAAATCTTACAGAGATATTTGGTAGAAGATTATAAGCAGTATTGCTTCATTAAAAATGGATTATCAGTAAAGGGAAAAACAAGTTTAGAATGTTTGGCCAGAAAACCAACTACATAGAGTTATTTGGATAGTAATTAAGGATGAAAAATGAGAAGGAGAATTATAACTAAATGAAAGTTTGATTGACCAGTCAACAATAATACCTAATTCAAGGAAGCATGCTAAAAACATATTCTATATTCTTAGAACAATCATTTTTTCACAACTAAGGATAATGGAACTATGATATTTAGAATCTAAAATCATAGTCCCACAGGTACATCTGGATGACAAAAAATACAATGAAATGAAAGTCTGATTAATTATTTTTCAATTTTTTTCTTTTGATATGGTATGTCATGTTAATGACTTATGGCCTGATAGATATACAAGTATTTATTTGAATTTCTATTACATGAAAATTGCTGGTCAGGTGCTATGGGAATCCTAAAATTTCTAAGGTATCTTCAGCAGATTTACAACCTGGATCCACCCATTCAGCTGGGAGAAATCTTCATACACTTGGAGTAGACATTCCCCCACTGCAAAACGCTGAGCAATGTATAGGCAGGAGGCCTCAGAATGGGTAGATGGAAAACAATTTGTTCCAATGGCAAAAAGAAGTTGGAACAGGTGCTGTGGAATGCTTAAAGTACGGTCAGACATCAAAGATGCCAAGGTCATCCATCACATCCCAGACCATCACCAATGATATTGACTTTTCTCTTGCCACTAGACTTCCAACACTCTAGAAAATAAAAAAAGCTAATGATTTTTCCCAATTCTGTTTCACTTATATCCAAATGATGGGCCAGTTTGGATATTGCCCTGGGACATTATTGGTCTTCTTTGAAAGCAAGGAATGAAGGGGCAGCTACATGGCTCAGTAAATTGAGAATCAGGCCTAAAGATGGGAGGTGGTAAGTTTAAATAGGGCCTCAGACACTTCCTAGTTGTATGACCCTGGGCCAGTCACTTAACTCCTATTGCCTAGCTCTTACCACTCTTCTGTCATCAATACGAATCTAAGATTGAAGGCAAGAGTTTAAAAACAGTGAGGACAAAGAAAACAAAGAAGGAATAAAAAAAACTTAGATTCAGAATGTATAAGAAGAAATCTATTAACCTAAAAACTACATTTCCCAGGAGCCCACTGACTTCCTATCATTACATACTTCCTGTAATCAGGGGATATTAAGCAGTGGGATTGCTGATCCAGGGCCTCTTTCTTTCCTGTTGGCAATTGTGGTGGTAAGCAGGGATTTTGAATAGTCCCTTTGTGGTCACTATCATTGTAAAAATTTAAATTAATCTCGATAATTACAATATTATATTTTGAGAGATTTATTAATGATCATCAGAAGTAAAGGAATAAAAAGGTAACAAAATTTAAAAAAAATGTGCCCATAGCTAATCAGCCTGTTCAAAAGCCCCGCCTACCACCACATTCACCAACAGAAAGGAAAGAGGCCCTGGACCAGCAATCCCACTGCCTAATATCCTCTATCTACAGGAAGTACATAACAACAGGAAGTCAGTGGGCTCCCAGGAATGTAGTTTTTAAAGTAACAGATTTCCAATTATACAAGATTCAGAGATGGTACTAGTTGTTTGGGTTTTGACTCAAATGAGTTATTAAGTCTGACTTCTGACCCTGCTTCTTATTGGCTTTAAAGTATTGGATCTGGTACCTAACCTCTCTAGGCATCGGTGTCTCTGTAAAATTAATGGGTTAGACTAACTGAATTCTATTGGTTGTTCCTTTTATTCATTGAGGCAGTGAATATTTAATTATGTTCCATAGACAAGAAAGGACTACAACTGTGGTCTGATTGGTCTGGGGAGCTCCTATATGAGGAAATTCTCTCTCTCCATGCAGGCTGGCACATCCTCAGCACCATGTGTTCTTAAAGAGTTGCCTAGAGCAGTGAGAGATTAAGAAGGCTGACCAATATCATGCAAATTACTATGTGTCAGAGGTAGGACTTGATATAGGTTACATTGGGTATAAAGAAACAAAAATAATAATTTGCCCTCAATAATAGAAATAACATTTGCTTTTTACTTTGAGATTTGCAAATGCTTTTTATAGATCATATCTCATTTCATTCACAGAACAACCTGTGAGGGAGATGCTATTATTATACTCATTTTACTAGTGAGGAAACTGAGGCTAGAGCTACTAAGTAACTTTCCTAGTGTCATACAGATTTCAAATGAGTAAGGCACAATTCAAATGTAGCTCTTCCTGACTATAGGTCCATTATTCTATCCATTATGCCACTTTATGGTCAGCTAGATGGTTCAACATGGAATGCTGGGCCTGGAGTCAAGAAGTCTCTTCTTCCTGAGTTCAAACCCAGTCTTTAGTACTTACTAACTGGATGGCCCTGAGCAAGTCACTTAACTCTGTTTGCCTCCATTTCCTCTTCTTTAAAATAAGCTAAAGAGAGAAATGGCAAGCCATGCCAGTATGTTTGCCAAGAAAATCTCAAAAGGGGTCACAAAGAGTTGGATGTGACCAAACAACAATATGCCACCTTAATTGCCAACAGGACCAAAGTTCTACTAAGATAAGATGGAGGTGGGGTGGTAATAATGTGTGTGCCTCTATAGGTAAATGGAAAATATTATTTTTATTAGTTAATGAAAAGCCTTGGGGACTTGGTGGAGAGTTTGGAGAAGACTACCAGCACCTGGCAGAATGGGATGGATGTTAGTCTAAGGCCTCCTCTCAGTGCTCAAGTTAAAAAATAAGCCCCAGCCCAAGGCAGTAGAGGAATGCTCAGCCTCTATGAGGTTGCATTCTTTCAGACCTGATCTTGTCCTGACAGGTCCTTGGTGAGTGGAGCTTGGGCGTTGTCCTAGGAAAACCCTATTGAGCTGTCAGAACAATGCACAACAATGATATTTCTTACAAAATTAAGTCCTGAGTACTGAGGGAAGGGAAGAGGAGAAGGGGCAGAAGAAGAAGGAAATAAGGAAAAGAAGAGAGAAAAAATTCAGTTTCCCCTCCTTTTCTAGATTCAGAGTGGCCATTAAGCGATTTTAGCAACAGAAAAGTTAATGGTTGTTTGTGCATCCTGCTATCTCCTGTTTGAGTTTCCCACCTACCTCCTCTTCACCTCTTCCTGTAGCAAAGCCCTTATACCTCTTTCCTTTGTTCTCATGCTGGTCCAAAACCCATTCTGAGTTCCGCTGGGTTCTCTGTTATTATTTTCTTGGACTCAGAATTCTCATTGAATGCCCCCATTTTTCCTCTACTGCCCTTCCAAATTCCCCAACAACATTAGCTTGCTGGGATACCAGGGATCCCGTGTCTACCAATCATCCTTTTGTCATTAGCATACTTACTAATGAAAAAAAATCATCAAAAACTTCTATATTCCAGGCATCACACTAAGTGTTTGGAACACAAAAGAATGTAAAAACCATCCCTCCTCTCAAGGAGCTTTCACTCTAATGAAAGAGGCAACATATAAGTATTTAAATACCTGTATAAAACATGCAGAGCAGAAGGAGAAGGGAATCTCAGAAGGGAAAAAGATGTAAAGAAATGGAGCCAACACTTAAAAAGAGTCTCCAAGGAAGCTAGAATTTCTAAGAAATGGAGATGAGGAGGAAGAGCATTCCCGAACTATTACTGGCACCTTATTTAATCCTTATAACATCTGAGTGATGCAAACTATGCAAATGGTTATGCTTATTTTACAGAGGTACAAATTATGCTTCAAGCTGGTTATTCTCTCTTCCTCCTCCAAAGTCATCTCTCCTCCATCCAATTCCCCTAGAGCACTTTGTCTCTACCACATAGTTGCCTAAAGTGACTTCCCTGATCTTCTTTGGTCCCTGATGCACATCCCGGAAGTCTAATTAAGTGAAAACCCTTAATAGAAGTATATGGAATTGTTGATTTAAGTGAGTTACCCAAGGCCAAATAGTGAGTCCCACTATGATATCTCCTTTAATTTTTTAATTTTTGTAATTTTATTTAATTGATTAATTTAGAGTATTTTTCCAGGATTACAAAAATCATGTTCTTTTCCTCGCCTCTCCCAAACCCCCTCCCATAGTTGATGCACAATTCCACTGGGTTTTCAATGTATCATTGGTCAAGCCCTATTTCCATATTATTGATAATATTTCATTTTATAATGGGAATTGATAATCAGTCTGGACCTGGGATTTTATTACCAGGAGAACTTCCAGATGAAAGAACCCTGTGCACTATAAGAGTTGAATTAATATCTAATAACTCCAAGTATTGCATTTTATAAGATTTATTAATAATCACTTTGTGTAATTGGAAATCTTGTGCCTTTGCACTATATTTCCCAGGAATCCACAAATATACAAATAAGTATATTATACATATATGTCTACACAGACATACATATATAATATTTATATATTTCTTTCATTGAAATCCTACTGAGAGGCCTAATCATGGTCTAAAAGAGGCCTAAAGCTCTGGTAGGTCCTAGAAAAGCCCCAACTATAATCCAAGGGACAAATTATGCTTGAGGTCTAGAAATGATCCAGTGAAATCTGAGTCCAATTTCTTTAGAAGGTAGGTCAAGGGGTAAAGCACTCTTCATTCATATCCGCTCACAAATTGTATACTAAAGTGTGGAGGTGACTGAACACAGATGCCTGTGAAATCAAAGCTCATGGAATTATTGACTTCTGAACTTGGGATGCTTTAGGAAAAGAACCTGGTATTACATCAAAAGCAGAGGATGAAGGGTAGGATTGGATTTGAATTTCATCTCCAATATTTCCTAACTGGCTACCCATATTTATTAGCCAATCAAGATCCTGGGAGCTATTATCTACCAACTTTCAAGTCACATACCATTCCTTCTTTCTTGAATTCAGTGCCTGAATCATATAGTTTCTCTCCAACCTAACTTCTGCCTTCATATTAGGAGATGTCAACATTCTTATTGATACTCTCCCACACACCCTAATTTCCCAATTCCTCTGCTGTCTCATATCTCATGATCAACTCTTCCACATCACCTCAGCTACACAGAGGTGGTCACAACTTTGATTTTGATACCACCCACCAAGTGTTCTATTGCTGTGTCCATGAATTCTGAAATTCCTTGATTTCATTATCATCTGTTGCCATTCTGTCTTTCATTGCTCTTTGTAGTCCCTATATCCTAGTCTTCATCCTCAACTCCACACCCTCTACCTCTCAGGATTTTTCCATAGACCTGCACTGGCTACACTCTCCTTCCTTCCCTTATTTTGAGTCCTTAGTAAACAGTTAAGTTCTACACGGGCCTCTTCTCTTGAGTTACTTGACCCCTTTCCTTGCCCTGCAAAATCTCAACAGTAAGTGACTCCCACTATCTACTGTTCTCTCTCCTCAACATGTTTTGATGAATGGAGCTAAAGAAAATCATAAAATTGTTGACTGGGTCCATTGCGACTTTATGTTATATAATCTCAACTGAGGCCTCAGTCTAGCAAGACAACTCTTTTATAACTCACCAATCAACTCACTATCCTATAAATCAAAAAATATTTTTCAAATCTTTTTTCATTCCTCCTCAAACCCCCATAACTCTCTCACCTTCTACCCTCTCAGCTAAGAACCCTGATTTATATTTCATTGAAAAAATTGAGGCCGTTTACCAAGATGTACCTCTTCTCTTTTCTTCATCTCATATCACTCATATGCCTTCCCTCAATATCTCCTCCTTCACCCTTGTCTTGCACAAAGATAGAATTCTTCTTGTCAAGGCAAATCCCTCTACAATCACAAGAGGGGACTTCCAAGCTCTGTAGTTCACCAGTCAGCCATACCTTTTAATCCCATCTGATTCTGGTCCATATCTTTCCATAAATCCTACAGAAAAAAACCTACCAAATAACCCATAGAACAAGAAGGTTATATTGTTTCCAGGTTAACAATGCAATATTTTTAAACCCTTACCTTCTGTCTTATAATCAATACTAGGTATTGATTCCAAGGCAGAAGAGTGGTTAGCACTAAGCAATAGGGGTCAAGTGACTTGCCCAGGGTCACACATCAAGGAAATGTCCCGGGTCAGACTTGAACCTAGGACCTCCCATCTCTAGGCCTGACTCTCATTCCACTAAGCCACCCAGCTGCCCCCAACAATGCAATATCAAATCTTTCAGTCTATTACCTATCCTCCATTCTGCCTACATAACCAGCTTTCTGCAGTTCTATATTTCTTTTAGAATGGATTCTTATGAGCAAATTATTTTTGGTAACATATACCAGCCTATTTAGTAATCCACCATAAGAGGTTTTGTGGTACCTTTCTTATTCAAATCAATATAAGAAATATTCACATAATATAATACACATATCCTTTGGCAATATTGAGAAAGAAGTATAGTACAGTAGAAAGAGCTCTAGATTTTAAATCTGGTGGTCCTGATTTTGAGAGTTCTACTCTCTGGAATGTATGTATGTATGTAACCTGAAAAATGAAAACTAAACTGTGTAAGAGAAAGAGAGAGAGAGACAGAGAGAGACACCGAGAGAGAGAGACACCGAGAGAGAGAGAGAGAGAGACACCGAGAGAGAGAGAGAGAGACAGAGACAGAGAGACAGAGAGACAGAGAGACAGAGACAGAGAGACAGAGAGACAAAGAGACAGAGAGCATATGAAGGGGAACTGAAAAATAGAGAGAGAAATGGGGAGAGGGGAATAGACTATGAAGAGGATATGATGGTGGGTCAAGGTTTCTGAGAATGAGATGAAGACCAGATAGTGAATTAAGCAGGGCTGGGGCTTTACAGTCCTCATACATAGCACTCCATGGCATTGCCAACTCTGACCTTTTACACCAGCTGTCTTCCATGCCTGCTCACCCATGTGTCTTAGAATAATTCATTTTCTTCTAATTTTATTTTGATTCACTAGTCTACATTAGAAAATTTTAAGCTTTATTCATGTCGTGGACCTCTTGGGGTGTTTGGTGAATTTTACAGAGGTCTCAGAATAATGTTTTTAAATGCATAAAATAAAATATGCAGAATTAAAAAGGAAAATTAAAATTATATTGGGAAAGGATTTATTTTTATCATTGAAGTTTTGAATCCCTTGAAAGAACTCCAATTTAAAAACCCATGGTCTAGGGGACATCTAGGTCTAGAAAAACGAGGACCTGGGTTCAAAACTGACCTCAGACAATTCCTTGCTGTATGACCCTGGACCAGTCACTTAACTCACATTGCCTAGCCCTTATCACTCTTCCAGCAATACACAGTAGTGGCTCTAAAATAGAATGTAAGGGGTTTAACTAAAAAAAAAAGAAAGAAAACATGAATCCTTTCCTGATCCCCATTATTGCCAATACCTTCTTGCACAGAAAAATTGTCTCATTTTTTAAAATAGATATTATATATATATATATATATATATATATATATATATATATGTTGTGTTCTCTGATGAAAGGTTAGCTCCTTGACTACAGGAATAAATTTGTGTTTGACTTTGTATCTCTAATACTAGCACAGACACTAATAAATGCTTGTTGATTGGTTGATTTACTTACTTACATCCCCCATTTATACTTTATCTACTCTTCTAATTTCTCCTATTCCTCCATAGTATGAAATTCTTCCTCAATTCCATTTGACTTTGGGAGATGATATCTTTACCAGACTAAGCCCTCTTATTGTATCATCCTCAGTTTATATAGGCTCCTTCCTTCTTTCTCATGATTGTATACGTGGTTATTACAACTCCTCCCTTCTTCCCATCCATCACCATCAATAGGCAATCAAATAGTAGCAGTTAAGGGAAGAAAAGGTAGCTCACTAACAAGAAAAGCTGGGCTGATGCTCCAAGGATAAGTCACAGCTTCTGTGGTTCCTGAAATCAGCGACTCATCAATTGACAAGTAGTAAAAAAAGGGTTGGTGAAGTAGTCCCATTCTCCTGAGTGTCAGTGTTTAGATAAATGAGTCTTGTAATTCAAGACATTGCCAAATAATGTTGGACATTCTTCAAGCTTCTCTGTTCAAACAAGTGTCACGCCTTATAATTATTCCACCAGGAACTTGGAAAAATGTGCCAGCAGATTGCAGTCGCTTAATGCATAGTGAGTGAGTCTTAGGTGTGTCCCAACACTTTATGAGTCCCAATAAATTAATCTTTCTGGGAAAAGAATCTCTGGGTGATAACTGATGATGTTGATGAGACTGTGACTATATAGTATTATATAATGTCAAGTTTAAAGGAGCTCAAAGTATTTGGAAAGGAAGGAAGGAAGGAATAGAACAAACGAATCAACAAAGGAATGAAGAAATGAAGGAAGGATCTTTCATTATGACCCATATATGGGATTTGGGAGCTATGCATTATATTTCTGGAGAACACTGAGCTCCTAAGAATCACAGACTTGAAGATTTGGGGATGTAGAGAGGATCTCAGTATCTTTCATACTATACAAAAAAAAGTCAAACCACTTCTGTGTGAACACCCCCAAGCAGTGAGAACTCACCAACTCTCAAGACATCCCATTTTGGATCACTCTGATTGTTAGGAAATGTTCCCTGATAGAAAATCTAAATTTGCATCTTTAAAATTTACTGTCATTTTCATGTCTTTTTCTGTTTGGAGCCAATAACAAATCTAATCCTTCCAGTGTGATAACTGACATGATGGTATATTCTTGAAGTTCCTGATAATACTTTTCCTAAGCCTATTCTTCTCCATGCTAACATTCCAAATTCTTCTAACTAATCTCAAAAGAGTGTGAACTTGAAGTCCTTCCTTCACCATCCTGGTTATTCTTTTCTAGAAAGGCTCCAACTTATCAATGCCCTTCTTAAACTGTGGAGCAAGAACTGAACGTGATTTTTTCATAAGGTTTGACGAGAGCAAAATACAATTGAAGTGTCACCTCTTTATTCTCAGAAGTTTAATGTAGCATGAGAATGTATTCATTTGGAGGGGGGCTCCTATATCATCACAGTGCTGATTCACATTGGGCTTACAATCCCCTTAAGCCATCAGTTCCTTTCCAGACCAATTGCTTTCCTTCCTTTCTTTCTCCATCCAAACCTTACATTTGTAAGGTTTATTTTTTCATCCAAATGGAAGAACTTATATTTTTATTCATTGAATTTTACTTAATTAAATTCATCCTAATTCTCTAGCAAGTCAAGACAATTTTGGATCTGAGGCCTCCATTTTCCAGTACCCATTGCTTTTGTCATTTGTGAATTTGTGAATTTGATTAGCATACTGTCTATTCTCTTATTTAAGTATTGGGTGAAACTGCTCTGCAGTAAGGAGCCAAGCACAAATTCCTGAAATACTCCACTGGAGCCCTCCTGCCATGTTAGCAAGCAATTCTAGTTGTTCCTTGATTTCACCTATCCAAGCAATTCTGAATTCATCTACTGTATCTCTCTCCACATTCTTCAAAGGAATAGTATAATAATAATTATAATCATTAACATAATAAGACCTAACATATATCTGTCACTTACTCTGTGCCAGGCAATGTGCCAAGCACTTTATAATTATTCTCTCTTTTGGTCCTCACAACAACTCTGAAACATGGTTACTACTATTTCCATTTTGTATATGAGGAAACTAAGTAAACAGAAGGTAGGTAACATGTCCAAGGTCACGTAGCTAATAAATGCCTGAAACCATATTTTAAATTACATCTCCCTGATTCCAGATCCAGCATTCAATAGAGCACTGCACTGTCTAGCTGCCCAAAAAATAGTATGACAGAAATATATATCTATACACATAAATTTCACATACTTGTATGTATTGATATAAATGTGTATATATGTAGATGTGTAAATATATATAAAATATATATAAATCATAAGACACTTTATGGAAAGTTTTATTAAAATCTCAGGAAGCTCTTCACATCATTATCTTCATCTATACTCTTTATTGTCTATATCACTTTGTTTTCATTTTTCAATCTTTTTTGATATTTTATTTCCTGCCTACTAAATATTAGAAATAATTTTAACATTCATTTTTTTAAAGTTTTGAGTTCCAGAATCCATCCTGTCTTCTGACCTTCCTTTCCTCATTCTTTCCCTATCCTCCCCCTCCCTGAAATGGTAAGCATTCTGATATAAATTTTATATGTGTAATCATTTAAAACATTTTTCCATTTTAAGATCTCAAATGGAAAAAAGGAGGAAAGAAAATGAAATATACTGTGTTTAGGTCTGCATCCAGATTCCATCAGGTCTTTCTCAGAGGGCTGATATCATTTTTCATCATGGGTCTCAGGGACTATCTTGGGTCACTTTATTGCTGAGAATAACTAGGTCATTTACAGTTGTTGATCATTGCTGTCATGGTGTACTATATTCTAGTTCTGTTCATTTCACTTTGAATAAGTTCATGTAAGTCTTTCCAGATTTTTATAAAATTATCCTGCTTGTAATTTCTTATAGTAGAGTCCTATAAGTGTGACGTGATACCTCAGAGTTGTTTTAACTTTACTTTCTCTAATTGAGAGTGATTTAGAGCATTTTTTCATATGACAGTAGAAGGCTTTGATTTCATCTGAAAATTGCTTGTTCATGTTCTTTGACCATTTCTCACCTGGAGAATGACTTTAATTTTTACAAATTTGACTTAGTTCTCTATATTTTTTGAGAACTTGATCTTTTATCAAAGATACTTGCAGCAAAAAACAATCCCAACTCTCTTCTTTCCTTCTAAGTTGCATTTGTTTTTGTTTGTACAAAATGATTTAAATTTAATATAATCATTTTTTCTATTTTCTATTTTATAATGTTCTGTCTCTTTTTTGGTCCTAAATTCTTCCCTTACCCAGAGATCTGACAGGTAGATTGTTCTATGCTCCTCTAAATTATTTATAGTATCACCATTTATATTTAGATCATGTACCCATGATGATCTAATCTTGGTATATAATGTGATATGTTGGTCTGTTTCCAATCTCTGCTATACCATTTTCCAATTTTCCCAATAGCTTTTGTCAAAGAGTGAATTTTATCCCATCCTCATCTATTCTCAATCCATCAAGTTTGTCTTCTTAAATCTAGTCAATTGATATTTCCATTGCTGTAACTAATGTAATTGTGTCCTTTTGTCTTTTTTAGGTTGAACTAAAAGAAGTTTAATGCCAAGAAGAAGTGGTTATCTGCCTCAATTAGATCATATCTGCATCATTCTATTCAGATCTAGGCATATCTTAGAGAGGGCACAAATAAACTGGACCACATCTGGAAGAGGGTCAATCAGATAAATAAATGCTTGGCTAATGACAGTGCCTGCTTTAGGAGTTGAGCACCAACTCCTACATACCAAAGGAAAAAAGTGGGGAAAGGCATTTCCAAGCCTATAAGGAAAACAACCCTCTGAGCTCAAGAGATAGGGGACAGGAGCTTAAGGAAACTGTGTGAGAATATAATGAAGAAGAAAAGGACACCAGTAACTAGAAACTGTGGGTTTACAAGGGCTTCATGCATGCACCTTGTAAGTTTGATCCTTCTCTCCCCAGGGACCTTGTTAAGCATGAAGAATATGCTTCCATTTGCAAAGATGTTTCCATAACAACTATCCTTATTACTCAGACTTAGTAAAAACTCTTTCTAAAAGCTAATTAACTTGGGTAATCAAGGGTGAATATATCTTTGGGGCCTGATGTGTTACAATACTAGAAACTTATATTTCCTTAGGGTATTTTTCTAAAACCCTGAGGAAGAAGTAATTATTTGCCCTCTAAAGACCCAAGGATTTAGCCCTGGAGGGATTGTTATGTGAAAATCCTATGAAATTAGATATTATCCATTAAATGTCTGCCATCCCCTGAGAAAAAAGTCATTGGTGATAGAAATTTGCTGAACTCTAGTTGCATTTCAAAGAATTTCCTATTTGGAAGAAATTCTAGTGTGGACAACTTCTACTTTAACGCCTCCATTGATAAAAAAAAAAAGAAAAGAAAAGAAGAGAAGAGAAGAGAAGAGAAGAGAAGAGAAGAGAAGAGAAGAGAAAAGAAAAGGAGAGAAAAGAAAAGAAAAGAAAAGAAAAGAAAAGAAAAGAAAAGAAAAGAAAAGAAAAGAAAAGAAAAGAAAAGAAAAGAAAAGAAAAGAAAAGAAAAGAAAAGAAAAGAAAAGAAAAGAAAAGGAGAGAAAAGAAAAGAAAAGGAGAGAAAAGAAGAGAAGAGAAAAGAAAAGAAAAGAAACTAGTAGCTATCAGAAAAGCAAATCCAATATTTTGACAGAAACAAAGAAAAGATTAAAAGGTTTTGTTTTTCTTTTTCTTACATCAAAAGAAAATCTACCCCTTTGTGACTTAGACCCCTTGTTCCTAGTTGTGCCTTTGGGGTCCAAGCCAGGTGAGATGAGTAAGCATTTGTTTTCCTATGTGCCAAGCCCTGAGTTTGTTCCTGGGGGTACAAAGAAAAAAAGGTTCTTGTTCCCAAGCTACTCAGAACCTAATGGGGGAGATAACATGCAAAAAATGGACAAACTATATTTATGAGATTTCTTAAATGAAAGACACTAGGATTAAGGGAGATTGGAGAAGGCTAGAATTTTA
This sequence comes from Monodelphis domestica, assembly GCF_027887165.1. Lineage (NCBI taxonomy): Eukaryota > Metazoa > Chordata > Mammalia > Didelphimorphia > Didelphidae > Monodelphis > Monodelphis domestica. The sequence goes on along the minus strand of NC_077232.1, from coordinate 20,685,967 downwards.
ACTGAGACCTGAAAATAAAAGATGAGGAATCCAGGAGGGAGAGATGAGGCAGAAGATCTTTTCAGGTACAATTGATAGCCAATAAAGATCTTGACTCAAGTAATGGAATGTCTTGTGTAAGGGACTGTAGGAGGCTAGTGTCACTTGATCACAGAGAATATGGAGGGAGTGGTGTGCCAAGGTGGAAGAAAACTAAGGGGCTAGATGCTGAAAGGCTTTTAAAAACCAGAAGGAAAATTTATATATGATCCTAGAGGTAATAGGGAGCCATTGCTGTTCAACAAGTGAGTGGGGAGGGAGACATTCACACTTACACTTTAGAAAGATCACTTTGATAAATGAGTGGAAGATGGGATGGAATGGGATGAAATTTGAATAAGAAAAATCAACCAGGATGGTGATAGTGTTAGATAGGTAGGGAGTGTGTTGGAGAGGTGTTACAAATGTAAATGTAGAAACAGCAAGAATTAGCAATTAATGGATATAAGGAGATGAGGGGTGAGACAGGATGAAAAAGTCAGGGATGATTCTTAGTTTATGGATCTGGGTAACTGGGAAGATAGTGGTACAGTAATAGGGAAGTCAGGAAGAGGGAAATTTGGGGAGGACAGATAATGAGTTAAGTTTTTTGACATATTGAGTTCAAGATATGCATGAGATGTCCAGTTTTAGATATCCAGTAGGAAGCTAGAGATAGGAGACAAGTAATTAAGAGAGAGGTCAGGGTTGGACAAATACATCTGAGCATCTTCTGTATAAAGATCATAATTGAAACTAGGAGAGCTGATAAGACCCCCCAAGAGAAATAGTATATAGAGAAAAGAGAGCCCAGCAGAACAATCTTTCCATAATGCCTTCTCTGGTGAGGGGTATATAGTGGGTGGGGGAAGGAAGGACAGGGATTTGAGGAGACTCAGGGAAACATGACTGCTGTATTCAAGAATATGAAGGGATGTTAGTGTGAAAGAGGAATTGGGATAGCATGCAAAAGGAAGCAGTGCTAAGTGGTGTTCCATTTGGAATGTTACCAGGAAACAGTTTGGAGCCAAACGAACTGGTAGCTGGACTTTGATTATCTGTCTGTCTACTGATGGTTGTTATATACCAGGGAAGGAGGAGCTGATTTATCACTTGGACTTGGGTAATCTTTTTGGCTTGCTCTGTTTATGATTAGTGACTGAACTTCCAGACCTATCAATCATTCCTCTCAAGTTGAACTTTATCCCAATATCCTCCAACTGGAGGCCAACGTGTAGTCTAGGGAAATCCTTGACCCTTGTACCTCCATTCGCCATCTTTTCTTGTCTTCCCCAAATAAACCCTTACCTAAGAGAAAAGAAGAGAAAAAGTATTTTCATTTGAGACACCACACACTTGCCCTGAGTGATTTGGTAGGAAGAAGAAGACAAGGCAGAGGGAAGCTGAAGAGGCTGAAGAGGGAGACTGGGAGAAAGGGAGGAGGGGAAAGACAGAAGAAATAAGATAACTGTCTGATCAGTAGCTATCAATTAACCATCAAATATATTATTTTCTATTAGTCATGTGGACAAGATATAACTCTCTAAAGGGAGGAAGAATATCTTGGACTTGGCACAGATTTCTTGCATAGATTCCCATTCTAATGGTGGAGGGGGTTTCACTCAGATTTTCGAAAAGGACAGTCTCCTCTTCCCTATTCTCAATACTCCTAGTTCTTTAACTAATAATTATATGACATCATCTCTGGTCCCTTCACCACCTCTAATCACTCATCTCTAAATATGTTAACTCAAATGTGGATTCGCTCTATGTGGTTTATTCTCATACTTGGCTAATTTTGTATCTTTAGCTCAAGAATGCTATTGGACATACCGCAAATGACTTATCTCCAAAATAAACACTTTAATTTTATGGTAGAACATTAAACACTAGCCCACACTTGTCTCTTTACCCATTCTTAACTGCCAAACAATTATTGTGCCACCCCTTGCACCAACACTTATATTCCCTGACTCTATTTTTCTTCCAATCCTGTACTGATGAAGGACAGGTGGGGCATGGAGAGGGGACCTTTAGAAAGGGATAGAATATTTGTTTATTTTTCAACTAACCTCTCCCCCACCAAAAAAAGCAGTGTAGTCTAATGAAAAGAACACTGAGTTTATTACCAAAAGATGAGGGTTTGAGCTGTGGTTCTAACATTGTATGACTGTGTGAAACCAAGTTTATTTCTCCAAGTCTCAGTTTTCTCTTCTGTAATATTGGAACATTTGTGGTAACCATTCATATGAGCTTAATTTACTGAGTTGTTTAGAGGAAAGGTCTTATACGCTTTACCATGCTACAGGAATATGATTATGTGATATTACTGGGGAAGAGGAGAAAAAAGAAATTCCTTAACACTGGAAAATCTTAATTTGAAGTAAGACACTTTTAAGTTTAACAAATTATAATATCCTTTATTTTCCCTACATAGTAATGTTGAAGAATAAGTGATTATACTACTGCTCAGAAGCTATAGAACAGGAGAGTAGTAGAGATAAAGGTCAAGAATGCAAAGTGTAAGTACTTAATGAATGTTTACCGACTGAGATAAGGTAAAGCAATGGGAGAAAAGGCAAAGGAATTGGAGAGACAGAGAGAGAGAGAGAGAGAGAGAGAGAAATAGAGAGAGAGAGAGAGAAATAGAGAGAGAGAGAGACAAAGAGAGAGAGAGAGAGAGAGAGAGAGAGAGAGAGAGAGAGAGAGATGAGAAGAATAAAAAAGACAATGGCACCAAAATAAAAGGAAAGGAAAAAAAAGAAGCTAGAGAAAGAAATAAAGATGAAATTTCTCTATCTCATTTTTATCTATTGAATTTCTGCTCCTCCTTTAAAATTCAACTCAGAGAGTATGGCAAAATTGGAATACTAATGCATTGCTGGTGGATGTGTGAATTGATTCAACCATTCCAGAGGGCAATTTGAAATTATGCCCAAAGGGCTATAAAAGAATGCATACCTTTTGATCCAGCAAGATGACTACTAGGTCTGATCCCAAAGGGAATAGAACTGTTTGTACAAAAATATTTATAGCAACACTTTATGATGGCAAAGAATTGGAAAATGAGGAGATGTCCCTCAATTGGGGAATGGCTGAACAAATTGTGGTATATGTTGGTGATGGAATACTAATGTGCTGTAAGGAATGATAAAAAGGATGATTACAGGAAGAGCTGGAAAGACCCACATGAACTGATGCAGAGGGAAAGAAGCAAAACTAGTAGAACATTGAACATATTAGATGAAATATTGTGGGACGATCAAATGTGATTGACTTTGCTACTAACAGCAATATGATGATCCTGGACAATTCTGAGGGATTTATGAAAAAAATGCTATCCACCTCTAGAGAAAGAACTTGTGAGGTTTAAATGCAAATGAAAACATATTATTTATCACTTTTGGGGGGGGTATATGATTTAGCATTTTGGTTTAATAAAATCATTTATTTAAAAATGAATAATATGGAAATGTTTTCTGTAATACCACATGTATAACCCAGATTTAATTGCTTGTCAATTATGGGAGGAGGAAAGGGAAGAAGGGGGAGATAACATGAATCATATAACTTTGGGAAATGTATATAGAAAATTGTTATTAAAATTAAATAAAGAGAAAACATTTAAAAATAAATAAAAATTTTAAAAATTAAATCTAACAAATGCCACTTCCTCATAGAATCACAACATTCAACCACACACACACACACACACACACACACACACACACACACACACACACAGAGCTACTAGTACAAGGAAATGCATTAAACCAAAATTGCACTAAGGTAATAAAGATCTTGTCTAAACTAATTGAAAGTTAATAAAAGCTATCCCCAATTAAAGACATCTCCAAGCTCTAAAATATATATTCTTGTGGCCAAGGCTCTCTACTTCATGTTTCATTTGTAGATATTTCAGTTCTTTGTGGGAAAGCAAGACTTTATTTCAAATTTTTCCTTGCATTTGTTTGAATACAAGAGTTATCTAGGAGCCAAGGTTGAATCTGGGCTTTAGGACTACAGGCATTGAAAAGAAATGCCTGGAGAATTCATCAAAATTGTCAAGGACTTTAAGAATAGATTACCATGCAGTTTTTATCCTCAGAATTATTTCCCTTTCTCTTTTTTATTTTTTTAAAGAGGAAAGAAAACTTTTCCCAGTTGGAAAGAAGTTATAATACAAGACGCTTGCTCTTTCTATTCCATCTTAAACTTTTTACAGTGTTCAGAAAGAATTTGGAAATAGATGATCCCTTTTAAAAACAAGCACTGGGCTTGCTTAGGAAGTGGGGAAAATTGCAAGGTCTTAGAATTGATAGTAATAACCCAGTGATTGGCAGGGATTGACCCAAATAAAAAAGGGAAATCAGGGAAGTAACTTTCCTCAATGAGTAACCAACTTTATGGAAAGGTAGAGTCCAGTGGAACACTGTTTAAAGGAAACTTTTGTTCTTTTTATGGTCTGACCAAGGATCAGAAAACAAACTAAAATCCAAACATTCCTAGCAGGAGATTGGATGTCTTCTAAAAAAAATACAGGTTATCCTGTAACTTTTGTTCAGTTATACTGGCTTCCTTGTCCTGAACACGTTTTCACTGTCTATTCCCCATGCTAGGAATTCTCTAGAATCCTCTCCTTCCTTATTTCCAGCTCCTGACTTCCTTCAAATCTCAAGTAAAATCTATTATTGTTGGTATCTATTATTATTGGTTGATTGCTTGATTGATTTTGACTCTCTGTACCTTCCAACCATTGTTCTCTCAATTCTCCTCCTTACCAGTAGTCTTTCCCCAACTTGGGTATCCCTCCCTTTAGCCCTCTGCTTTACAGACAGAGTAAGTCCTTAATAAATAATTTGTGTGTCCGTGTATCTGTGTGTGAATCTATCATCTATTATTAAGTTCTAGTCTTCAAGTTCAATTAGGACAGGCTTAATCCCTCTACCACATGACAACCATTCAAATATTATCATAGGATTATAGATGTACATCATAGATATACATGAATATCACAACTGTGCCTCATCTCCACCCTAGAATTCTATTCTCTAGGCTAAATGTTCTCAGTTACTTCAACCCATCTTTACTGTATTAATTCCTGTTTATTAGGGACAAATTGCTATGTATTCCTGTGCCTGGGATCTGGGTCAGAGATACCATCTTAATCTGCTGACTTTTACTTTCTTTGTCCTTAGGAATTCCAAGGAATATCTTTCTTTTTCAACAGAATTTGGTTAATAGATGAAGGGGAGAAGGATCTTTTTCCAGTCTACATAACCTATCTACCTGTGGGGATGGGGTTGTATGTAGTTGAAAAGACCATTTCTTATTTAGCTATCATTAAAAATGTCTTGGGATGGTCAAAGGAAGGGCTGAGTAATGAGCTTCTAAAAATCTATTTGATTGTCTGACATAGCTCAGGTCATCTCTGGTAGCAAAAGAGCCATGGAGACCTATATTATGATACTTGCCCAAGTGATATTTTCAATAAACTCATATTCTTACCCCAAAATAAGTTTTGAGATCATTTTAATCATAGCAAGACCCTTTGCCTTCCTGGTTGCTCTTACCACAGCACTCCAATATATCAATCCCCTTCATTATTAGAGGATTTTCTTTATAAGTGAGTGTGATTTCTCATGGGGCCTTGGTGGTCACAATTCTGCACTTGGTGGGCAAGTTTGTGACTTCACCAAAACTTTTGGTTGGTGGTTACTCCTGGTACTCTAAACATGGCTGCCAAATCAGGGTGGCACGGGAATCTCTGATGCCATTATTTATATAAGAGAACCCAGAGATTCAGAAATCTACTGCATGTAGGAACATACTCTGGGCAAGCCTCCACCTACATCTGGGCATCTGGGGCAGCAGCCATAGAATAATCCCAAACATACTTAAAGGCAGAACTAAGAAACTCGAGAGCTCAATTTATGTTTCTTCTTCTAATGTAGAACTAGGAAAATTATTTCTTAAATTTGGTAAATTTTAAATAATCCTATCAGAACAAATATTCCCCAAAATGATAACAGTCTGAAAAAAATCATAAACTGGGAGCTGTGCAAGCTCAACAATGCTTTCCATGAGCAGGAGTTTTGTTGTTTTTAATAGGCTGGAACCTCCTCCTTCACTATGTGTGCCATAATTTCTAGCACCATATTGAATTGTCTATAAAAATTTCAGAAGAGAAGACTAACAGGTTAATCAAACTCCTACCTGGCTCACCAAGAATTGTAAGTGTTAAAGAGTTCAACAAAGTGAGGAGAGCGGTTTAACAAATTTTTTTTTTAATTTAAGAAAGAAGTACAGATAGAAAGATAGAAAAGAAGAGAGATTATTAATCTTATACTTTTTAAATATACCTAGAATTCCTAATACTACATAAAATTTCCTAAAACTACCTCTGTCTTCTGAGGACAGTTTCTTCTGTCTGGCACACTAGGCCCATCTAACCTACTCTATCTATAAATTATTCACTAACTACCTAACTCCCTAAAATAATAGACAGCCACCACTCACTCATTCCTTCAATCAGTTTTCTATATCAGCCCAACTGTCAGTAGCCAACTAACAGCAGATGCTTGCCTCAGAAACAGACCTTCTGCTCTCTAGAGATCCCAGAGACAAAAGACCCTCACCTATCAGCAGCTGCTTCCTTTCTCCCCTCACTCACCAACTCTCCCTCCTAACTTCCAGTCAGAAGGTTGGCCACTTCTTTTCCACAGTCTTGATCTCCTTGGTAATGGAATCTTCAGCTCCTGCTTACTAACTCACTGAAACTGTCAGTTCTGATCTACTTAGAAATCCTGCTCTCTCTAGCCTCTTAACGAGAGAGAGAGAGAGAGAGAGAGAGAGAGAGAGAGAGAGAGAGAGAGAGAGAGAGAGAGAGAGAGAGAGAGAAAGGAGAGAGAGAGAGAGAGAGAGAGAGAGAGAGAGAGAGAGAGAGAGAGGGAGAGAGAGAGAGAGAGAGAGAGAGAGAGAGAGAGAGAGATTAAGAAAATTCCTGAAAGCAGAAAGATGAATGTAATGATAATTTAATTTGAGTAGATGAGTAACCCAAGGTCTTCTAATATGTGAAGGAGAGATGATAGACCAGCAAACACAAACCCACAAACCCATATTGGTTTTTCAGGGCTTCTTCAAGTAAGCAAAAGTCAGTCAGCCAAAAACTATTGATTAAGTATCTATTATGGATCATTTCTGTGGATAAAAAGTAAAGGTAAAAAACAGTTCCTGCCCTCAAGAAACCTATATTTTAGTGCAGTAACCAACATAAAAATAACTAGGTACATACAAGACATAAACAGAGTAGATGAAGGCAATATGAAGGAGAAAGACATTAGCAGCTGAGGAACCAACAAAGGTCTCCTGGAGAAAGTGGGACTGGCATTGGGTCTGAAAGGAAACCAGGAAAACTAAATTGGAGGGGATGGGAGTAAAGGAATATCCCAGCATGGCACAGAGATGAGAGATGGAGTATTGTTCTTAAGGAACTACAATTAGTCCAATGTCCCTAGTTCACAGAGTACATGGAGGAAAAGGCCAAAAGGGAACAAGGGACCAGGTTAGCAAGAGCTTTAAATGCCCAAAAGAGGCCTTTTACTAATAGATTCAAATGGTGATGATAGGAAGGCATGGAAACCCAGGCACAGGCATGGTCAAACCAAAGATTTAAATGGAAAAATCAGAATATGAATAACTCTAAGTACCCATAGTTCTTAGGATTATTTTTTTTTTCAATTTTAGGCCTTATCAAATTTTAATGAGAAGGTTTTAATATATATATATATATATATCTTATATACTTATATACTCAATTACTTTGTATAGAAAATAATTAACCCATGTAAGACTTTTCTAAGAAGTGTCCATAGATGACAAAGGATAAGATAAGGATAAAGAAGGTTGGGGATGGGGGAAAGTTGTGTATGGCTGGATTGAGCATTAAACTCTTCTTGCATAGTACATTCCTCATAAGCCTGTGTGGTGGTTGCCCAATGGGGCAAATGTCCATCCACCTATAATGGTTTCTTGTGGAGGAGGTGGCTATTGTCATGTAGATTCATTTCTTTATTTGTTTTTATAGGCAGGAGATAGAAGAGTCATTACTTAGTAGAGCTGAGAAGACAAAAATTGAGGGTGGAGATGAAAACAGGCAGATCTTATCCACTTACTGTGATGAACTAGAGGCATTAATAGAGAACAGAAGAAGCATCTATGAGCATTTTCTGGGTATAGAATAAGCCCCCAAAATTCTATAATCTGTGGAGGGACTCTCTACAAACTCTCAAGCATGATTGAAGAAGTGTTTTCTATCCCATAGTGCTAGGGAGAGAGAAGGGTTGACTGGGGCCACCTTGGAGAGCTCTTGTAAAAATCAAAATAGATAACATAGGGAAAACACTCTGCAAATCCTAAATAGGAATATGTGTGAATTAGCACTATAATTGTCATTAAATCATTATTTAGCTGAGCCTTGTTCAAATTTCACTGCATCCAAGGTTCAAGTCAACCAAAATTTGAATTTTTTTTTATTTGGAGATTTTTCTAAAAAATATAACAGTAGTGAGCATTTACATAGTGCTTCTAATGGTTCAAGGTTTGCAATGCACTTTATGAATACCTCATTTTATCCTCACAACAACCCCGTGGGGTAGATGCTATTATTGTCCCCGTTTTATAGATGAGGAAAAAGAAGGTAAGTGACTTGCCCAGGATCACACAGCTAGTGGCTAAGGCTAGATATGAACTCAGATCTGCCTAAGTCTAGGACCAACACTCTTGCCACTACCCCAACCCTTTGCAGTTTTATTTCTGACATCCTTATTTCTATGAATTGAAGCCTTCCATAAGGAGTTCAGACTTTTCCTCCCAAAGCCTACGTTTTTGATGGTTTATGCATGTGCATGCATATTGTAATATTTATAGGGAAAGAAGATGGGAGGATTGGAAAAACAGGGGATACTGAAAGGTTTGTGGCATGGTATGGAGGAATTGAAGGGAGAGAGGGAATATGGCTGTTGGTGAGGCAAAGGAGAGAGATGCCCCCTGCCGAGAGGCTGTTTTTGACCAAATGGTTTTTTTTAAGATTAAGAAAGAGATTAAGAAAACTAGCAGTATGTTTTTGTGTGTTCATGTTTGTGTTTTATCAGGGGCCAACAACTAAGCTGGAGATTTTTCTCCCCTGTGGTATTTCTGGAACTGTCACATAATTCAATCAAGGAGAAGAAAAACAGGACTATCCTAACAAAACCAGGAGGTTTAAGTGCCCTAATTAAAGATGAGTTTAGAGTTCCTCCTTCCCACATCACTAGGGGCCAATCTTGAAGCAATCTGGCTGGGCCAGTCTGGAAGAAAACAACCCAGCACTATAACAATATCCCCCAGCAAGGTAGCCCTTCATAGAGAAAGCAGCCGTACCTGTGAGTCAGCTCCATCCAGAGCCTTCCTTCTTGCCTAGGTGATGCTTTGCCAAGATGAGAAATCAAGAAGTGTTGATGTTCTTTGCTTTCCTCTCTCCTCTCCTGCCTTCCCCTTCTCATTTCAAACCTTCTTCCTATGTTTTTTAGCTACCTCTCTCTTTTTTAAAATCATGACATTGGGTAAGAGCCTCTTCTCATCTCACCAAATGAGAGAATAGAACCTGAAGGTCCCTTCCAACTCTGAAATTCTATCTTCTGAATACTCTTCTAACTCTGACATTCTGTATTCCAGTTCTGGGTTCTTCCAATTCTGTTCCATTTTGAGTTCTAAGGTCCCTCCCAGCTCTGACATTCTTATTCTAAGTTCCTTCTAGAGAATCTTTGAATTCCACACACCACTGATCATTTTCTCTCCCTCTCTTCTCCTGCCTCTGAAGGAGCCATGATATTCTGGCCCTAATGAAAGCTGGATCCTCCAGGAACAACGGACATGCCAATGAACTAGAGGAACTCTATGGCCCCTTCCAGCTCTAAATTTCTGATGCTAAGAAGGTTGCCTGGGGCATTGAGGAGCTAAATGAGTTGTCCATGGTCCCTCAGCTCATCTTTAAAGTGTTAGGGTGCCTGTCCTCTGTCAGGGTCAAGACTTGAGTCCAAGGCTTTCCTGACACTAAAGTCATTCCTCTATTCACAATACTGGAGTCCTAGGCTGCCCATCAGGCATGGATATGAGAGTAAAACAAGTAAACAAAATAGAAAGGGATTTTACAGCACACCAGAGAGATACAACATAAGCACACAGAAGTAAATAAAAGGTAAGTTGATGAGGTTGAGAGCCAGACTGAAGGGAAGACTTCAAAGAGTAGGGAGGACCTTAGTAGAACCCCAGAGGAACATAAGGATCATATTAAGAGGCAGATGTGAGGGAGGATTATTTTCTTTTATTTTCAATTGAATAGCTTTGTCATTATCCAAGCAACTGGTATCATATATCCAGTATTCACATTAACTCCCAAAAAGTGACTACACAAAAAACAAGGAGTCAAAATGGAAAAATAACTTCTACCTTGTTTCTAAACAAAAAGAAACATGGTGTCCCTATTCAAATTCAAGTTCTAAGAATAGTTAGAGGACCAGAAGACCTTCTAGGAAGCTGAGGAGTACAAGCATTCAAGTAGTTAAAATTTACTAGAAGTAGATAGTTGAAAGAATATTTCACTTAAAGCCCTGAGGAATCTCATTTCCAACAGAGTAGATACAACAGCAGAGCCTTTCCCAACTTCATGACATGTCATCAGTTTCACTTACTTGTTTGTTAGTTCATTCATTCATTCATTTACTTGTTTATTTGATTATTTATTCAATTACTTGTTTGATTATTTATTTGTTTGTTTGCTTGCTTACTTATTATTTGTTTGTTTGTTTGTTTGTTTTTTAAAACCCTTACCTTCTGTCTTGGAATGGATACTATGTATTGGTTCCAAGGCAGAAGAGGGGTAAGGGCTAGGCAATGGGGGTCAAGTGACTTGCCCAAAGTCACACAGCTAGGAAGTGTCTGAAGCCATATTTGAACCCAGGACCTCCCACCTCTGGACCTGATTCTCAATCCACTGAAACACCCAGCTGCCTCCATCTCATCATTTTCAAGATTTGGAAAGTCTAGATGCAGGATGTTGAATCAGATCTTGGGATGCTCCTTTCCCTAGCCCTTAGAAACCAAAGGAAAACGCCCAGCTGGGACCAGGGCCAGAAAACAAAGCCTCCTCCCCTCTCCTGGCCAAAGTTCAACTCCACCTCCTCACCCTCCCCAGGCTAACAGAGAAGGGCTGTGATTGGTTCCTAAGGTTTTGGTCTGTGTCAGATACTGTTAAAGATGATCCGGGTAGAGGATGCTGAGAGGGAAACACTCAGCCAGAGAGAAAGGAGGCATGTCTTTCCATGGACTGAAATCCATCCATTGAGGAAAGAGAAGTGTAGTTTCCTTAGAGAAACACTGCAATGCTGGAGGTTGGGGAACTAGAGGTACAGAGAGGGTGAAGGGAACTTTCCCAACAATAGAAAAGGACTTTTCTAGATAAGAGAGAGGGGGGAATTGGCTGCTTGTCAGATGACAGCAAGACTGAGAAAGGTTTAAGGGGTGAATCCAGAAAGGCAGCATGGGGCTGAGGATGAAGGATTGTGAAGACAAACGGAAGGCCAATGGGGTGCATGAGATTAAGAGCTATGGGCAGGCAAATGGGAAATGGGAAAGCAATGGGAAAGCAGTGACCAATGGTCAGCCTCAAGGGAAACAAGAGGCAAATGGGAAGCCTGTGGCAGGCAGCAGTGAACTGCCAATGTATACCTGGGAGGAAATCAAGAAGCACAACCTTCAGACAGACCAGTGGCTGGTGATCCGTCGGAAGGTCTACAATGTTACCAAGTGGGCAGACAAGCATCCAGGAGGTAGCCGGGTCCTCAACCACTATGCTGGAGAAGATGCCACGGTAAGGAAAATGGAAGCCAGGGCTTCTGGGAACTCCTCAGCAATTCTGGGTAGTACGGCATGGGTGAGTGGGAGTACGTCTGAGTGTGTGTGTGTGTGTGTGTGCCTATGATTGTGTGTGTGTATGAGTGTGTCTGAATATCTATATAATTGTGTGTGTATGAATTTGTATCTGAGTTTGGATGTGTAAGTGTGCAAACGTATGTCTGAGTTTGAGTGTGTGTCTAAGTGTAAGTGTGTATATATTGTTCATATGTGCATTTTGAGGGGAGGGGAGCAGGCAGAAATAGCTCAACCCTTGGCCCAAAGGCACAGCAAAGACATGTTCAGGCTTGGAACAGTCTCGCCCATTCCTAAATCAATCTTGTAGGATTTGGCTTAACCAGAAATTGGAATGTAATAAGCCTCCAAGCCCAAGGGTGCTCTGCAATGTTTGAGTTAATCCGAAAATCTAAGCTAAAACACTGGAGATCAGCTAGACCAAACCAGTCACTTTACAGAGGAGAAAACAGAGGTGCCAGAGGTGAGTCTTGAACCCTTTGTCTCCAGTCAGTGCCCTTTTACAATACCACTTCCACATTCCAGTGCCATCCCACACACTGACTCTGGACCCACAATCAACTTAATTTCTCTGAGTCTTTGTTTCTCCATCTATAAAATGGAATATAATAACAACTGAGCTCAAAAGGGTGTTAGAAGGGCATTATTAAAAAAAATAATAATAATAATCATTGAAATTGTGCTCTAAGAAGTGCAACATCAACCCAAAGGTATCTTGGTGACACAATGGATAAAGATCTGGGAGCCAATGAGATTCTCCAAGGGATGATGGAGAGATACTTAGCCTTGAGACCCTTGTGGTTATAGGGTAGGTGAACTGGATAATGACCCATCAGTGATGACTGAGAAGGTCAATTAGGCAGGCAGGAGAAGCAGGAGAGACCAGTGTCATGTAAGGCTAGGGAAGAGAGAATGACCAGAAAGAGGAGGTGACCAGTAGTCTCCAAAGGCTAGGTTTCCCAGTGGATAGAGCCCTGGATTTGAAGTCAGAATGACCTGAGTTTTGAGCTTAGACATTTACTAGCTGTTGAAATAGTAGGGTATACTGAGGTATGTGGATGATACCTCAGTTGCCTTTTAGTACAGTAAAGCAGTTGGGCCTTACTACTCTGGACCAGAGTGCAACTAAGTCTTCCAAACTGGTGTTGTAAAAACTAACAAGTTTACTGTTAAATAACAGGGAGGGAGGGAGGATTTAGGAGGGAGGATGCCCTAATCTCTAAATCTCTCACTTCCCCGCTAAATGCATAGCAAGATGGAGGTTTCTGTTTCTTGATGGTATCTGACACCTCTCCCTGCTTCTGGCTAATACCTCAGAGCCCTTTCTATTCTTCCTGACACTATAAATCCTCCCTGGTTGGTTTATCCAGATGGGCCACATTTCAGGATGAAAAAGATGGACTCTTGATATTTGATTTCAACCCAGCTGGGCTGGGCCTGAGGTTGACCCTCAGCCTTCACACCAACAACTACCTCTGGACCACCATGTTCTTTGTCAGGGTTGAAAGTCTGTAGTATCTTCTTCAGGATGGTTTCTTCTGCTGAGGAAAGGTACTCCCAAACAAAGTCAAAAGGTTTCCCTTCTCTCACCCACAGGCTTAGTGAAACAGGATCAGCCCAGATCAGCTCCTTCCTCTCTCAGCTCCAAGACAGGAAAGGCACAACTGGTCATTGCTCCTTCCAAATCTCTCCTCCCACATTCCAGAATTCCAGAGGTCCTAGAATGCAGTCATGCTAGCTTCTGCAAACCAACTTTTTAACTACTTAAATTAACTACTTAATTCATTTCTATCTCTATAATTTCTACCATAACACTGTGTGACCCTGTACAAGTCACTTATTCCTATTTGCCTCCATTTTCTCAAATTTAAAATGGGAATAATAACTCATCCACCTCCTAGGGTTGTTGCGCATTTCAAATAATACTTTCAGAGTACTAAGCCAGTGCCTGGCACACAGTAGGTCTATAGAAATGCTTATTCCCTCACTTCACCAAAGCATTTTCTATAAATTATCTCATTTGATTTTACAGATGAGGGAACTGAGTCATAAAGAAGGTAAGTGACTTACCCAGAGTCACACAGCTAAGTCTTTTCTGGAAGCAGAACTTGAACTCAGCGCTTCCTAGCCCTAAATTGAGCATCCCACCCATTGTGCCATCTAGCTCTGTAACAGCAACCTAGGGAAAACACTATGCAAACATTTAAAGCATTCTGCATTGTATTTGTGTATTATTGAATTTTCCTTTTTGTGTCACCCCGTGATGACTGGTCATGACAGCAAATTGAATGGCTTCAACCCTCATTGAGAAAAACAAGGCTGAAAGAGGTCAGGATGTTCAAAGGATTAGAAGAGACCTTATATAGTATTATGTTGGTAACTATTCAACAACTGGCTCTCCAGAAAAAAAGAGTGGACATAGGATATAGCATTAAGCTTAGTCTGTATTAACCTCTTCTGAGTCACTCTCTTAAGGAGAGACAATCCAAAAATCTGTACATCGGGCCCTGATTCGGAGTGTAAATACTGACACTGAAAATCAAAGGATCTGTTAGAGTTGGCTCTAGCACACTCCTGTTATCCATGACCAAGAAGAACCTCCATGCTCAACTCTAATGACTAAAATCCCAAAAGCTGGACATCAATGAGGATTTCATTTCAAATACTCTAGAGCTAAAAGATCCACCTAGTTAGAATCATAAAATGTTGAATCTGGAAGAACTTCAGAGATTCTCATGAGCAATATAAGAACATTACATAGGGAGTTAGGAGATCTGGGCTTTCTGATTCAGGTTGGGTTACTTAATGAGTGTGTGACTTTGGATGAGTCATTCTCTCTCTCTAAGGCCTTCCTTTCTGCCTGTATAAAATGAAGGAAAGGAACAAGTTAATCTTTCCTGTCCCTTCCATCTCTGAAAATAAGGATGGCTTCTAATCCAGCTTTTTCCTTTTATAATCAAGGAAACTGAGGCCTTCTAGCTCTGGAATCTATGGTTTCCTCTATCCAGTCCTTCCCTTTTACATTCAGGGAAATTGAGGTCTTACTTCTCTGAAATTGATGATTCCCTCTAGTTCAGGCCTTTCCCTTTACATTAGAAAGTTCTTCTAGCTCTGAAGTCTATGATTTCCTCTATCCAGTCCTTCCCTTTTTACATTCAGGGAAACTGAGGTCTTACTTCTCTGAAATCTATGATTCCCTCTAGTCCAGGCCTTTCCCTTTACATTAGAGAAAACTGAGGTCTCCTAGCTCTGAAATCTATAATTTCCTCTATCCAGTCCTTCCCTTTTACATTAAGGGAAACTGAGGTCTTACTTCTCTGAAATCTATGATTCCCTCTAGTCCAGGCCCTTCCCTTTACATTAGAAAGTTCTTCTGAAATCTATGATTTCCTCTATGCAGTCCTTCCCTTTTATATTCAGGGAAACTGAGGTCTTACTTCTCTGAAATCTATGATTCCCATCTATGATTCCCTCTAGTCCAGGCCCTTCCCTTTACATTAGAAAGTTCTTCTGAAATCTATGATTTCCTCTATGCAGCCCTTCCCTTTTACATTCAGGGAAACTGAGGTCTTACTTCTCTGAAATCTATGATTCCCTCTAGTCCAGGCCCTTCCCTTTACATTAGAAAGTTCTTCTGAAATCTATGATTTCCTCTATCCAGTCCTTCCCTTTTACATTCAGGGAAACTGAGGTCTTACTTCTCTGAAATCTATGATTCCCTCTAGTCCAGGCCCTTCCCTTTACATTAGAAAGTTCTTCTGAAATCTATGATTTCCTCTATGCAGTCCTTCCCTTTTATATTCAGGGAAACTGAGGTCTTACTTCTCTGAAATCTATGATTCCCTCTAGTCCAGGCCCTTCCCTTTACATTAGAAAGTTCTTCTGAAATCTATGATTTCCTCTATCCAGTCCTTCCCTTTTACATTCAGGGAAACTGAGGTCTTACTTCTCTGAAATCTATGATTCCCTCTAGTCCAGGCCCTTCCCTTTACATTAGAAAGTTCTTCTGAAATCTATGATTTCCTCTATGCAGCCCTTCCCTTTTACATTCAGGGAAACTGAGGTCTTACTTCTCTGAAATCTATGATTCCCTCTAGATCAGGACCTTCCCTTTACATTAGAAAGTTCTTCTGAAATCTATGATTTCCTCTATGCAGTCCTTCCCTTTTATATTCAGGGAAACTGAGGTCTTACTTCTCTGAAATCTATGATTCCCTCTAGTCCAGGCCCTTCCCTTTACATTAGAAAGTTCTTCTGAAATCTATGATTTCCTCTATGCAGCCCTTCTCTTTTACATTCAGGGAAACTGAGGTCTTACTTCTCTGAAATCTATGATTCCCTCTAGTCCAGGCCTTTACCTTTACATTAGAAAGTTCTTCTAGCTCTGAAATCTATGATTTCCTCTATCCAGTCCTTCCCTTTTACATTCAAGGAAAGAGACCAATAGAAATGAGGTAATTTAGGACTTGCATTAATGAAACTTGGATACTGCCACAACATTAACTCTATGACCTAAAAAAAATCTGTTTCTCCGTTGTGGCCTCAGATTCCTTCTCTTTAAAATGAGAAACTTGTACTCTAAGGCCCCTTTCATAATATTGTAGAATGGGGGTGGGGGGGGGAAATCACTGGAATTAAAATCAAAGGATTTGGATTCAAATACCAGTTCTGCGACCTGCTGCTAACTGTGTGACTTTGGGTAAATCCATTCCCTTTTCTAAACTTAAGTTTCCTCCTCTTAAAAGAAAGGAGCCAAATGTGTTTATTTTTTCAGTTGCATCCAATTCTTCATGACCCCATTTGGGGTTTTCTTGACCAAGATACTGAAGTAGTTAGTCATTTCCTTTTCCAGTTTATTTTACAGATGAGGAAACTGAGGCAAACAGAGGTAAGTGTCCAAGGCCAGATTTGAACTCAGGAACATAAGTCTTCTTGACTTTAGGCACAGTGGGTCACCCAGCTGCTGATTTGGGGCTTAACTAGGGGGGTCTCCAAGATCTACTCAGACTCTGAGACTATAATCTTTTCCCATTTGAGCATTCTATCATCCCAAGTCAATCATAGCTGATTTAGCAGCACAATCTGACCAGAAAATCATGTTTCCTGCCATCCAAAGAGAATCCCTTTCTTTCACCTGCCATTAGTTTCACTCACCTCCTCCTCCCTGAACATATTTTCTTTAGCCTTTGTGTGCCCTGCTGATAGTAGGATTAATTCTCTTTTCTTTTAAATTTTTGCAATTTTAAAGTTATTTTCTTTGCATTTGGTTTTGTATTCTTTTGCCCAATTTTCTGCATTTTTCACAGGTGGGAAAGCTTGGAAGGAATCCATGCTTAGTAAGATCCTTTTTCTCCTTTCCTAAGCTACGCCTCTTACATGCATCACCCGAAGAGTGACATCTCCCCTCCGCCTCTCCCTGTAATTACACCAATTATGACCCGCATTATGAGACTTCCTTCCTAAATGTTTGCCTCTTGAAGAGTGAGAAACAATGTCATTTCCCTATTTGACAAGGAGCTTTCCCCCTTATATGTCTTAATGTGCTCTACCTAGAACACCATCCATATATCTCCACATGGTGCACCATAGTGAATGGAATGCAGGACTTAGAGACAGGAGGAACTGAATTTGAATCCTACTTTAGGCATTTAAATACATTCTGGAAGTCTCTTAAAATGCTCCGTCCATGCTAACTCTTATTTTTAGTTGGCTGTTATTGTTTATGTGACCTTGAGCAAGTCACTTCCTAATGCTGCTGCTACATCGACTACTCCCAACTGATGGCCCATCTTAACCTCAGTTTCTTCAGCTTTTACTTTTTACTTATTTTTTATTTTATTTTATTTTTAATTTGGAAAATTTTATTTAATTAATTTAGAATATTTTTCCATGGTTACAAGATTCATGTTCTTTCCTTCTCCTCCCCTCCCATCCTTCTCCCCTAGCTGACATGCAATTCCACTGGGTTTTACATATGTCATTGATCAAGGCCTATTTCCATATTATTGATATTTGCACTGAGGTGATCATTTAGAGTCTACATCCCCAATCATATCCCTACCTTGATGACTTATTTTTTAAACCCTTATATTCCATCTTAGCATCAATACTGTGTATTGGCTCCAAGGCAGAAGAGCGGTAAGGGCTAGGGAATGGGGGTTAAGTGACTTGCCCAGGATCACACAGCTGGGAAGTGTCTGAGGCCAGATTTGAACCTAGATCTCTCGTCTCTAGGCCTGACTCTCAATCCACTGAGCCACCCAGCTGAGCCCCCACCTTAATGATTTTTAAAAGTCCTTTCTGGCTCAACACCTATTCTATGATTTTTTACAACCCTTATCTTCTGTTTTAGAATCTAAGTATCTATTCCAAGGTAGAAGAGCAGTAAAGAATAGACAATTGGGGTTAATTGACTTGCCCAGGGTCACATAGTTAGGAAGGGTCTGAGGCCAGATTTGAACCTAGGTCCTCCCTACTCTAGACCTTGTGTTCTATGTACTCTTCTACCTAGAGCTCACCCCATACTATAATATTAAGGTAATTTCCCAAAGTGGATGTAATATGGCTCTATGGAAGTGGTCAAGTCAAATCAAGTCAACATGACAAGCATTTATTAAGTACCTACTGAATGCCAAGCACTGAGCTAAGTGTTGGTGATATATAGAACCATCTCTCCAAAACAAATCTCTGCCCTTAAAACATTTATAGTCTAATGGCATAAATAATACACAAAGAATTACATACAATCAAGATACAGATAGGGTAAACCAAGGTATTCTCAGAGGGAAGGCACCAACATTAGGGAAAAGATGCTAAGTATGGTATCACAAGACCCAGGTCTGAAGCCAAGAACTGACTACCTTTATGACCAAGGTTTTAAAATGGGGCCACAGAATAGAATTAGATGACTTCTGAAGCCTCTTCCAGATCTAAACCTAAGATCTTGTGAACCAGTCTTCTACCCACATCAACCTATACCAGTTAGGAATCTACTATGTACACGGTCCCATACAAAATTAAGTGCCTTTCCCAAATAGAGGATGTTAGATGAGATTTGAATTCAAATCTTTCTGCCTCCAAATCCATCACTCTATCCAATGTGCCACCTAACTGCCTAACATTAATGTGTGCTGACATTAAAATACTTGGTGGTCTCCAAGTTTTCATGCAGTTTTAAGCTCTATACTCAATAGTGAAAACACTAGTATTTTCAGGTTTGCAAAATCATTTGCATTCATTGTCTCTTTTAAGTACCCCTAACTATTATGGAAGATAGCGGTTACAGAGATGTTCTTCCCATTTTACAGATGATAGATGAGACTAGGAGATGTGTATGTGCTTAATTCAGATCAAGAACCTCTCCTTTTACCAGATCCAGGGTTCTTTCCACTATATCCCAATTTCTCCTACATTTCTACAGTTTTCCAGGAGAGACACAACAGGAATGTAAGGCCAGTCATTTTATGAGAAGGGTAAATTACAGATCACTAGTTCTCAATTACAAGTTTGGATATTTGGGGCCCTTGAGATCATCTGCTCTAATCTTCCCTGATAAAGAAAGTAAAGTCCAGAGAAGACAGGGAACTTGCTCAAAGTCACAGGGCTAATTAGTATCCAAACCATAATGAGAACCAGGTCTCCTAACTCCCAGGCAGATGGTGTTCTTGACTCTACATGCCATGAATTGAAATATTCTAAATTCCTAAATTGGTCCTGGATTTTCCATTTGTGATTATATCTCAGGCAGGTGACCTTCTTCTTTCCAAGCCCTTCAGTTCCCATAATATACCTCTATAATGTCACCCCTCTACTGCCACCATGATCACCAAAAACCAGTTTTTCAGGATACTTGGGCTGACTCTTCAAAGAAAGAAATCTTCTGTTGTTTTTGAGTACTTTAGACATTCCTAAAATATTCCAGAAATCACATCATCACTGGCTCCCAGAATTGGAAAACATACCAAAACCCCACAGAATCCTACCTAAATCTGACCAAGAAGCCTTTTTCGAATATGCCCAACAAGTTATCATCTAGTTTTTTTCTTGGTGATGGGCAATTTGTGGACTCCTTTGGTAGCCCCAATTCTGGGTTTTTTTTATTCCTTTTCTAGTTGACAATCCTTAAAATACTTGAACTTTGTGTGTATGTGTATAGCATGTGCCTCTCCCCCTCCCTCAAAACCCCTCTTCTGAAGGCAAAATATCCCCAGCTCCTTCATTCAACTATCATCTAACAGATCTCTGGAATAGTAATCATCTGATAAAATGGGAATGTTTTTAGTTCAGGGCTATTTCATGTCTTTGTGTCCCCAGAATCTAGGAAATAGCCTAGCATACAGTAAGCACTCAGTAAATGCTTGTTGATTCAACTGAATTTCCTTCCTCTGGAAAATGACCAAGTTCTGTTCTTGGGATGGACCTATATGCTTCAGGACATAAAAACATCTTTCCTAGATGTCATAAATTGAGGATAAACTGGATAAATTGTGATCTTGTTCCTGTCCCCAATGGTTGACAAAGACTTGGTATATGTGCCAGATGATCTGTGTCATACCCCTTTCTACCCTGCCTGAAGACATTTTTTGCATGCCCCACATCTCTGTCCAGCAACCTAATGAAAGCACTTTCTCCCTTAGCTCTTTGGGGGTAATGCAGAGAAGCTTGAAGGTGCTATTTGGGCATAAGATCTCTAAAAGGTTCACCAAAGCTGCAGATGACTTCTTAGCTTCTTTCTAACAGAGATTCAGTGACTAATTTGTTCTGATGATTATACTTGAGCAATCATCCTTAATCATACCTATGTTCTAAACCTCTGGGGTAGTCATTCTGATGAAGTCTTTGATTCAGAATAATGTTTTAAAATTCATAAAATAAAATGTCCAGGATTACAAAAGAAACCAATTATATTGAAACCCAGCTATGAAAATGTTTTTTTAAAAGATCCAAGTTTATAGATTTTTAAGACTAAGAAGTCCTGGTTAACTAAATAATAGATGGAATTTTTATAGTGTTTATTTAAGGTTTACAACACACTTCTTTATATTGGTCCTTATAACAACCGTGTGAGGGAGGTAATATTATGACCATTTAACAAATGAGGAAACAGAGATTAAGTGACTTGCTTGTCTGAAGCAAGCAAAATTTGAACTCAAATCTTCCTGAATACATCTAGGACTCTATTATATCATCTGGCTCTGTAGAAGCAAGAGAAGAGGAGGGATTGGTTAGAAGGCAATGGTGGAGACCGTGGATTAAGAGGGTAGGCCTTTGTAGAATAGAAAGGAAGGCAGTGAGTATTCTTGAAAACTTTCTGGAAGGAGGACCTATGGATATTCAGAACTATTCTCTAAACCCCACCCTTATATTAAAAAGCACCTCTACCTGATATCCTGGGAAACTCCCCAGTAAATCCAACCTCTAAGTGGAAAAAGATGACTTGATGGCTCATAAAAAAAAAATATGTACAAAAAAGACATATAGAAAATGAATACAATACAGAGGTTTGCATAGCCAATGAATTTTCTCTCAGTAGCTAGTCCTTCAGTGATGAGTTTCTCCCTTGAAAAATCACATAGTTGATAGTATGAATAATACTCAAAGTTTCTCAATGTGATTGTTAGTGCTCCATTGTCTTCTTCTTGGAAAAAAAAATACGGTTTTTCCATGCAATAAAAAGAAATTAAAATATAAACCATCAATTCAGGTTTTACAAGTTTGTTTCAAAAAGGGAAAGAGGATTTTATAGGCTTCCCAATAACTCACCCAGATATAAAAATATCTCTATGACAAGATTTTCCTGAATAGTCTGAACATTATTTTCATCTCTTTAATTTTAGAAAACTTTATTGTATGAAGAACTAATAAACTGAATGTAATTGAGGTGATTCCAGTTTTGCTGGTAATGTCCACAGTTGAAATCACCCCTTCTTTCTGTTAGGAGAGACCAATATGTTAATCTTTGTCACAATGCTAATACATAGCTTTTCTAGAGCATGCTTGATTTGGAGTTTGTTGGTCTTATTCTTCACAATTAATGCCAGGATCAGGTTTTCCTCAATCTTCAGAGTAGACTAATTTGAGAAAATTATTGATGGCACAATGAAATTTTTTTTCCTCCTGGAGATTCTTTTCTAAGGGTACAATGGATATAGTCTGATTCTAAAGAGTCTCCTTTTAATGATAGAAAACATTTCCTCTAGTTTCTCTAACAATATGTTTTATTTTATACTTTTCCTTTTGCTTCTGTTAGACTTATCAAAAGCTGAGAGAGGGATATTGAAACTTCCCTCATTTTTTTTATTCTGCTTAATTTTTTGTTTTTAAAATGTTTTGTTTCTTAGGAGCAATAGATTGTAAGGTTTTAATTTCTTATCTAATCTTTTTTTCTTTTTAGTGTAATATTTAATCCATTCACATTTAAAGTCATGAGTTAAATTTTTATTTTCCTCTAATTATCTCTAACATTGCCCCTCCTTCCATTAGAAATTTTTCCTTCCTCTTCTTTTTTAAACCCTTACCTTCTGTCTTGGAGTCAATACTATATATTGGCTCCAAGGCAGAAGAGTGCCTTGGGGGTCAAGCGACTTGCCCAGGGTCACACAACTGGGAAGTATCTAAGGCCAGATTTGAACCTAGGACCTCCCCATCTCTAGACCTGGCTCTCAATCCACTGAGCTACCCAGCTGCCCCCTTTTTCCTTCCTCTTCTGTAAACACAGTAGCTTGCTTTTTCAGTTATTTTAGACTAATCTACCTTGATCTTATTCCTTTCAACTTATTCCTACCAGCTATCTTTCCCTCATCCTCAACAACTACCCTTACTATATATCCCTTTCCCTAATTTGAAAGTTTCGCTTAATTTATTCATTCTTTTTATCTCATTCTTTAATCTTTCCCCTTCATTTTTTCCTCCTATTTAAGTAGTCAAGTAAAATCCTCCTGTTTTCTTCCTTTTCAACTTGTTTGATAAATAACTTTGTTTATTAAATGTTTAAATTTCATTTTATATCATTTCTAAATATTTCTTCTCTACACTTCCTTAATTATTTATTCTTTGATTCATACCTCTCACAATTATTTAGTCCTTCTCTGGACTCTGTATTTCTCATAGTACTTTGAGGAAATTTGCTCACCAAACACTTTCTAAGTTATTGTCTTATAGCCTTCGCCTATTGGCTAAAAATAGGTCCCTTTTTATTTTTTATTTTCCTCTTTTATTTTTTTATTTTCCTCTAATTATCTCTAACATTGTGCTTCACACTTAGAAATATCAGTTCCTTCTGGTGATGGAGAGGATATTGCCCAATGCTAGGAATCCTATGTCCCTGACTGCATGATTTATTATTAACCGTTTCCATCCCCATGACTTTAATTTTCCCATTTGTTTTTCAACCGAGGACCATACCCTCCTCCTCTTCTGGGTGTTATATTTGAACTTAGATCTTCATAATGCAGGGTCTGGAGCTTTATAACTGAATCTATTCATCTTCCTGGGCCAGTGGCAAAGGCAGCATGTTATATCTGCTGATGTGGATTTGGTCATGAACTCAGGACATTTTCTTTACCTACAGACCACTCCAACTCTATGCAGAGCATATGGACAGAGATCAAAAGGAAGTCTGAACTCACTTGGCATCACCATTTCATTCTATAGACAGAGAAACTAAGACCCTGGGAGGTTGATACTTGCAGATATAAGAAGATC
Source organism: Monodelphis domestica (assembly GCF_027887165.1). NCBI lineage: Eukaryota > Metazoa > Chordata > Mammalia > Didelphimorphia > Didelphidae > Monodelphis > Monodelphis domestica. Next base: position 20,662,279 of record NC_077232.1, on the reverse strand, counting down.
TAACCTCCCATAATCCTAACTGGCTGTTTAGGAAGGTGTGCCACTTTTTACACAACAGATAAAGTCTTTTAAAGTAATATGAATGATAATATATGTATAACCCAGATCAAATTGCTTACCAGCTCCAGAAAGGGGAAGAGAAGGGAAGAAGGGAGACCATTTGGATGATATAACTTCAGAAAAATTATGTGGAAATTGTTATTACATGTAACTGGTCAAATAAAATGTCTTTATAATAAGCAAAAAAATAAATGCAAGTGATATGAAAATCAGATTTTCTCGGATAATAATGAATACAGTTGCCATATCTACTGTATTTTAAGGTTTGCAAAATACTTTACATTATTTTTGGATCCTTCCAATAGTCTTAATTTTTTGGATTACATTTGGATTACATTATTATTTTGGATCATTCCAACAGTTTTATGAAACAGGTCCTATCTTGATCTTTAGGTACTATCATTATCTCAATTTTATGGAAAAGGACACTAAGGTTCACATAGTTTGCACCTTAATCATAATCAATTAGGAAATGTTTGAGTCATAATTCAATACCAGGACTTCTTGATTCTGAATCTTGTCCTCTATCCATATCACTACATTGTCTATTAAAAAACCATTGGAGAATCTTGCTAGTTAAAGGAAATTGATGAGATCCTAATTTTTTTTTAAAAATGCTTTTGTCACAAGAGCTTCCTATTCAATGAAGAATTATTTTCACAATAAGTGATTTAAATTACTTTTTAAATTTTAATTTTGCAAAAGGAAGATATTCTCTGTTTTTGGCGGATTTTCATCTATTAAATTCTTTGAAAGTGGTCACACCTACAATTTGCAAAAAAGGACTTTATCTTGATGATATTTAGTAAAGTGATTGTTACCAGGTATACTTTTACATTTTTAGAAATTTAGTTTACATTATTATCTTTTCAATCCCTCCTAAAGAAGAATTATTGGGCATTTGGACAACAGAAGACTGGAGGAATTCCTAATGGGCTGTGATGGCACTGATTTCAGCACCCAGGAGGGGGAAAGCCTATTAGGATGAGGGTAGAAATTGAACTGATGAATAAAATGAATGTCTTTCTTTGTTCTTCTATTCTTTCCATTCCAGGATGTATTCATGGCCATGCATCTGGACCAGGCTGTGGTGCAGAAGTACCTAAAGACCCTGCTGATTGGAGAACTGGCCCCTGGGGAACCTAGTCAAGAACAAAATAAGAATGTAAGTGGGATCTCTTCTCCAATGGGCAACAATTACTAGGGAAATTCTACAGATGCCCTTTGTGTGCTAGGGAGCTTTTTGGGTCCCTCTGACTGGAATTTTTGTGGCGCATTAATGAAAAATACAGAATGACCAATGAACAGGGCAGAATAATCAGAATCTGACCTCAAATATTCACCGTAGAAGGAAATGCAATATGGAACCTGAAACTCTTTGAAGGTAAAAGCCACATTGACTCAGCTACATAACACCCCAAGAGGAAAATACATATTACCTTCATGGATCTAGTCATATTCCTGAGGGGTTGGAAAAACAGCTTCTTGATACTTTTGGCTCAGCCCTGATTCTGATACATTTTAACCCATTTCTAGCTCAACTCAATTTGATTTAGCGAATCAATTAGATTAGAGAAATGGTATATTGGCTTTCCAAAAAAGAAAGTAAGAAAGGAAAAATAAAGAAGGAAGAGAGGGAGGTTATATTTGTATCCTTTAATGTAATTTCACACATATCATCTCCCAACCCTACAATTCTTGTAGATCATAATAGTTGCTCTGAGATTAACTCTTAAAGACACTACATCATACTATCTATATGCGTAGCTCTTTTACAGAGTACATGTACTTGTATTATGTCATCTTCTCACAAAAGTATTGAGGGGGCAAATTATATATGTATTATTGTCCTCTTTTTATAGATAGAAAAATTTTATCTCAGGAGGATGGATAATTCATTCAAGTTAAGGTCACAAATAGGGACAGGATTCAGACCAACCAGATCCTCCTTCCAATAGTCAAAACATTGGTAAACCTCATATTCAAGAGAATCTATCTTATTTCTGGAGATGGATGTCTTGAAATGAATCAATCAAAAGTATGTGTTTATTAAGCAGTTATAGCATGCCAGGTACTGTGCTAAGCCCTGTGAATACAAAGGTGGGGAAATAGTCCCTCTTTCTCAAGGTTTGGACTAAAAAGGCTACTTTTTTCAAAAATTAAACAAATATTTAATTAATCTTCTCCATTCCCTACTTCATTCCAAATTAAAGAAATTAAAAGGGGAAAAAGGAAAGAAAAGAAAAACAAATATCTTCATATATTATTTAATACGCCAAAAAACAAATTCCTACATTAGCCATGTCCAAATTGTAGGCCTCTCTGTGTGTATGAATTTTAAGTCTATCATCCCCACCTCCCAAAGGAAGTAAATTGAATGTCGTATTGCCATTCTTTTGAACTCATGGTTTATCATTACAATGATCACTTTTAAAGGATTTAAAAGTTATTTTTCTCTATGATGTTTTTATAATTGTATAAATTGTATTCCTGGTTCTGTTCACTTCCTTTTGAATCAGTTCATAAAAATCTGAATTGTCTATGAAATTTCCCATTTCATCATTTATTATGACAATAGAATATCCCATTTTATCCATGTACCACAATTTTTGCTACCTTGAAGAAAAGAGCTGCTATAAATATTTTGAATAGAGATCTTTTCCCTCTTTTTTTTATTACTTTAAGGAAATAGACCTAATAGGTCTACATCTAGGGATGTAGCAAGGTCAAAGAGTATGCACAGCTTGGTGTCTTTTTGGACAAATTTCCAAAATGGCCAGTAGTCTTCATGAAAAACAGTCAGAAACAGCAACCACAATAGTCACTTACTACTTAAGACTTAAGAGTCTCACCACTTTATCATCACCAACACTGTCCTCTGTTTACCTAAAGGCAAGAATATGCCATGGATATATAGGGAGAGTGACAAAGGTAATATGTGGTGCAAAGTGCTAAACTGATCATAGACTTATCCTCTGCAAGGTAACCATTAGCATTCAATAAAAGCCATTACTCCAAGGCAAAAATTAAATAAATGAATGAATGAATGAATGAATGAATGAATAAATAAATAAATAAAACTGGTCAAGATACTCAAAGTGGACAGATTAGAGCACTTTTCCATGCATAAATCATGTGTTGGTGACCTGGAAGGAAAGCTAAGTCAGAGAACATAGCAACAGTAAAGCAGAAATGCGTCAGTGAATAAGGAGGAAAAAAACTGGAAAGGTAGGAGGGGACTAGATTATGAAGGGTTTTGAATGCAATACAAGGATATTGTATCTGACCCTGAAACCTATATAGTTTATCAATTAAGGAGGTGGTGGGAAGTGAGGCATTTTCAGAAAATTACTTTAACAGTTAAATCAAAGATGGATTATAGTAGAAAGAGATTTAAGACAGTTAGACTCCCACAAAGGCAATTACAATAATTTAGGCATAAAATGATGAGAGCCTTCTTTAGAGTGACGGGAGTGTTAGAGGAGATAAGAAAGATATTAAAATGATTTGTTGCATATCCACAAGCCTTGGCAACAAATTGGATACAGAGTGTGAAAGATAAGGAGGAGTCCAAGACTACTACTAAGTTGCAAGGTTGAGGAACTGGGAGGGTTCTGTTACTCTCTTCAGTAACAGGGAAAGTGAGAAGGTGGAGAAGGTTTGGGGAAAAGATAATTTCCACTTTGGACATATTGATTTTAAGACGTCTACTAGATATTCAGTATAAAATGTTTGAAAGGCAATTGCCAATGACAGACCGAAGGTCAGCAGAATTTGAGTCTGCATTGGTAGATATAAGAACCATCAGTAGAAAACTGATAATTCAATTGATAATGGCAGATGAGGTCACCAAGTGAAGTGGTATAGAGGGAGAATAGAACAGGGACCAGGATAGATGTCTGAGTGATACCAGTGGTTAGAGGGTATGACCTGAAGGGTTATTCTATCCCTACCAGAAACCATAGGGAGGTATGGATTAATGCATTCTGAAGAGCAACCATGTTCAAGATGCATTACAAAGTGGAATACCCTATAGATCTAAATTTCATTATTTGTGAAAAATATGGATGTTCAATAAAAAGAAGTATTTGAAGTACTCCTACAAAGAAAAACAAACTTTCATGTATTACTTATTTTAAAAAACTGCCAACAAAAGAAATAAAAGAAACGTAAATGAATGCAGCAACCAAGAAAAAAACAGAGTAACAAATGCATTACTCCAGGAAAAAAAACAAAACAATGAAACCAACAGTAGGCCTAAAAATGCAAAGATTCTTAGGTATTAGCAACAAAAAAAAAAAAAAAACAGAACAAAACACCACCAGAAAGACCTTGAGGGGCTTCCTTTCTAAAGTCCACAAGGAAACAAAGTGGAAAGTAAAATTCAAATTGAAGTGATAGAGGAGGAAAAAACCTGAAACTTCATGGACTAAATGAACCTTACACTCACCTACATTAGAATTAATGGATTTTTTGTTTGTTTGTTTTCTTATGGTACCAAACTGCAGAACTGAAGGTACATAAAAGAAGAAAGGGAAAGAAAGAGGGAGAAGGGAGAATATGATGTACCCTAATTAGGTCAATAGTTAATAATGAAGGGAAAAAATTGCTGTAGCCCTTCAAAAAGAAGAGCTACAAGACAGAGAGGAAACAAAAGAAGTGTTTAAAATATGAAGGAAAAAAGGGGAAAAATATTGTTTCCATGGTGGAAGGATCTTACAAAGACTATAATTATCAAATATTTAGTATTTAGAAAGATGAATCATCTTGACAGCATAAAGTCAATCAGAATTCCTAGAGAAACTGGCTCCAAGAAGAGCAGGAAGACATGGATCCAGGTAGGAGATATCATGGAAAATGAGGGGGAAATGATCACAGGGAGAACACATTTTAATAATTAACTGTATCATAAGAGACATAAAAGAATTGTCCCCATATTTTTATCCTCTTTATCATCTGCCGGAATAAATATTTCTAGGAATGAAGAAGAGAAAGAAGAGAGGGCCAAGGGACTAGATTCATAAGACAAGAACATAGAAATTGTTTAAAAGAGAAAACCTAAAAAATAAACTTAAATTACATGAGGAATACAGATATCAAAGAAGAACTAAGTATAAGCACATGAATCAAAGAACTGAAGTCTTGAAGAGGCATAAAGAGAATCAAAATGACTGAGAGGATGAGTGAAAGAAATAATTTTTTTAGAAAAACACACAAAGATTGAAATTACAAAACTCATGAACCAATACAATTTGAAGAGGATGATAGAGGGGCAGCTTAAGTTCACTACCTAACTGAAAAAAAAAAAGGGAATTAGAAAAACTAGATAAAAGGAAGAAAAAATGAATCAACAAATAAAAGAAACTCAAGAACTGGGGAAAGAGGTGACAAATGGAAGGAATGAAGCTTGAAAATGAAAGAAAGAGAGTTAACAGGAATGATATTGTCTTAAAGCAGTTTAAGATAAAATCACTAATGAGACAAATACAGATATATGTTCCACATCACAAAGTTCCCTTTTGGGGTTTTGATATATAAGAAATAAAATGAGAATTTGGGAGGGGGTAGTTTTTCAGAAGTTGCAGATGCCACTTGAATGCATGCAGATGACATAGAAAACACTTTGAAATTTAGTAGTCTACTGCCAAATAGTTTACACAGATTTTACAACAGGGTATTGTAAACACCCTATAAAAGAATCAGACCTTCTCTGGTACAAAGAGAAAGCAAAAAAAGATATATGAATTTTCCATATCACAGGGAATTGCACCCTTAAGCTGAATGATGTGGAAATAATATCTGTACTATTTTTACAGAAAAATAGGGGGAAAATCCTGGTTTGGAGAAAAACAGTATTAGAGACAAATACAGAAAAGTATAAAACTAAGTCATAACTTTAAATGTAAATGGATTAGACAATTCAATCAAAATTAAAAAGGAGAGACTGGATAACAAAACCAAATTAATTTCTATTGCTTACAAAAAACATAACTTAAAAAACAAAGATATATACAGAATAAAAATCTATCATTCTTTAATTGATTTCTTTTAAAAGATTTACAACTATGCCTGGCAGAAAAAATAAAAACAATCACAACCCAAAAAGAGACAAATAAGGAAACTATATTATGCAAAAAAAACTATAGACAATAAAACTAATGTCAATGTTAATCTCATCTGTTTCAAATGCTTTATTGCCTAGATTAATAAAGGAAAAATTAATTGAAATACAAAAAGAAATAGAACATAATGCAATAATGACTTCTCTTATTGGGCCTTCTCTGGTTCTATGACTTCCCATTCTTCTGATGCCAGTTTTTCTAAGAGTGCTGATTCTTCTTTTCCTGAGGCATGATAAATAGGCTCCATAAGCACCAGATCTCTACATGAAAATATAATGTCTCTTCTCTGTTGTGAATAAATCTAACAAAGATAAGGAATTTGAAAAATAGAGTATTAAACAAATTTCTGGAGAAACTGTCATTTTCTACATGTGTATACTAGAGAATATACATATTTCTCAGCATGACATGGAACTTTCACAAAAAGTGGCTATGGTTTAGGGCAAAATGCATTGCAAATTAAAGATAGAAATAGTAAATATATCTTTTATGAACCAAAACTCAAGAAAAGAAGTAGTCAAGTTTAGGGAGCACAAACAAAAGATACAGAACCAAGAGAAAACTAACAATGAAATTCCAAATAAAAGAATGAATCAAAGTTGTAATTAATAATTATTTGAAAGAAAGTTAAGATGAAGAGACAATAAGAAAAACATTGTACACAGAGACCGATACACGGTGGTACAATCGAATGTAATGGACTTCTCCATTAGTGGCAATGCAGTGATCCTGAACAATTCTGAGGGATCTACAAGATGGAACACTATCCACATTCAGAGGAAGAACTGTGGGAGTAGAAACACCAAAGAAAAACAATTGCTTGAATACCTGGGTCAAAGGGATATGGCTGGGGATGTAGATCCTGAATAAGCATCCTGGTGCACACATCCACAACATGGAAATAGGTTCTAATCAAAGACACATGTAATAACCAATGGAATTGCGGGTCAGCTGTGGGAAGGGTGGGTGAAGGGGAGGGAGGGAAATAATGTGATTATTGTAACCAAGTAATAATGTTCTAAATTGACTAAATAAACTAATTCAAATGAGAAAAAAGAAAGATGAAGAGACAAGATATCAAGGTACCAAAATTCTAGGATGCAGCTAAAGTTTAAGAGGAAACACTTTATCCCTCAAAACAAACATTAACAAAATAGAAAAGGAAGTGAACTAAATATTCATTTTAAATTTTTAGAAAGCCAACAAACAAATCTAAAATAAATACAAAATAGAAGATATTAAATATCACAGGAAAAACAAATAGCAAAAATTTCTGTAGAAATGATAAAAATTAAAAGTATCCTTTGAAAATATTAATGAAATTAATAAACCTTTAACCATCTGATATTTTTAGGGAGCAAGAAATCAAAACAAAATACCAAAAAAACAAATGAATAAAATTACTACAAAATCAGAAGAAAGAAAAAGAATTATCAGAATATATTCTACATAATTATATTCCAACAAACCTAAGAAAACAAAATAAATAAAGGAATGCCTTCAAAAATATTAAATATCCAAATACACAGAAAACCAAATGGAGATGTTAATCCCATCTCAGAAAAAAAAAAAGAAATAGGACTAAAACTATAAGGATTTTACCCAAAGTAGAAGTGGAGGAGTGGGAGAATTTCTGGTGTAGAGAGACCTAAAAGAGAATTCTATCAAGTTTTTAAAGAACAATGAGTCCAATATCATTTAAATTATTCTCAAAATTGTGAAAGAAAATTCTCTGCCAGACTCCTTTTATGAGCAAATATTTTCCAAATACTGAAAGCAGGGAAGTATAAAATATAAGTCAACTATAGAATGATATCATTAATGAATATCCATTCAAAAATTTTAAACAAAATAACATACTATAGTGATTCATAGAAGAAAGCATTAATTTTTATTCAGTTGATTTTTACCAGAGATCCAAGGTCAGGTAAGATTAGGAAAACAATCAACAAAATAAAGCATATTTAAAACAGAAACATCCCAAACTACATTATTTTCTCAATAAATAGAGCAAAAACTTTAACAAATAAAACACTCTTTTCTGCTTAAAAAATCCTTAAAGCATAGGCATGAGGGGATTTTTTTTATTATAAAAATTAGTTCTCTAAAATAGAATGTAAATATTTTATGCCATAAGAATATACTACAAGTTTCCCCAGAAAATTCAAGTTTAAAGCAAGGATGCACACAATTACTTCACAAAATTCTAGACATTCTAGCAATAAGAGAAGAGAAACATATTAAAGATATAAACAAAGGCAAATATGAAATAAAACTATTCCTGTTTGCTAATAATATGAAAATATACTCTAAAAATCCTAGGGAATCATCAAGTTTATTAATTAAGACAATAGCTTTAGCAAAGTTATAGACTACAAAGTAAATCCTCAAAAATGACAATTTTTTTGTAGTATGACAACCAACTCAAGAACCAATAATAAAAAAAATGGAAATCCCAGTCTAAACATGAAGTCCACAAGTAGAAAATGAGTTGTAAAGATTCAACTACAAAATATATCTTCAAGAATAAAAAAAAATTTAATAGTTAAAACAATGAGTTCAGTGCTCATGTCTGGGTCATTTCAACATAATAATATGATAGTACTATCAGAATTAAATTTAATGTTTTGATGTTATTCCAATCAAATTGTCAGGGAGATTCTACAGGACCAGATAAAATAATAACATAATTATTTTGGAAAAACAAAATCTATAATACCAAGGAAAAGAGGAATAGAATTTCCATATCTCAAACTACATTATATAGCCTCATTTATTAAAACCTCCTGCTGTTAATTAAAAAGTAGATAAGTAAATCATAGGAACAGGTTTAACCAGGGGAAATTAGGGAAAAAATCAATTTGATAACTATGTAAAATAAAAAATAAAATACTTCAGAAAGAACTCTAAATATCTGGGAAACTCAGGAAGCAGCTGGTAGAAACTAAACTTAGATGAACACCTTGCACCATATTCCACAATACTTTTTAACAAGATTTTTTTTATCTCAATGTGATCTCTTACTGTTAAAAAATTAAAAGAGAAATAGATACCATATCTCTTATCTATGATCATAGGTGTATTCTTTATCAAAGAATTACAAAATCACAAAAGATAAAAGCTATTGCTTTGATTTCACAAAACTGAAGAGTTTATGTATAAACAAAATAAATATACGTAAGATTAGAAAAAGTTAAATGGGGAAAACAACCTTGTAATTAATTCTCTGATGAGAGTTTGTTATTTAACACATATGAATAATTAACATATGTATTTATACATAGAGACAGTTTATACATATATGTATGTTATAATATATGTATATATACATTAAATGTTAGTCAGTAGATAAGTGGTGAAAGAATATGTATAAACAGTTTTCAATAGAATTGCAAAGTATTCACAACTACATGAAAGAATGTTCAAAATCACTGATAATAAGAAAAAAGCAAATAAAAATAAAATTGACATTTCCCCTCACACCCTGAAACTGGCAAAGATGAAAGAAGGGCATTTTGAATGTTAGAGGGATTGTAAGAAGAGTGGTACACTGCTACATTGTTGGTGGAGCTCTCAATCATTACAATTATTTTAGAAAGTTATTTGGAAATATGTGAATAAAGTGACTAAAATGTCCACAGCCTTTAAACCACAAACTCCATTATTGGTCTTCTTCACCAGGGAGGCCATTAACAGGAAGGAAATCCCTATATTCACCAAAATCGTAAAGTAGGACATTTTTGTGAAAGCAAAGAATTGGAAACAGCATAGATACCTATTAACTTGGTAATAGCTAAATAAATTATAGTACATGAATGTAATGAAATATTACTGTTATAAAAAATGGCAAATATGATGAATATAGAGAAGCAAGAAAATATCTGTATGAATTGATACAGAGCAAAATTAATAGAACCAAAAATCACAAATTATAACTGCAAAAAATATAAATATAAAAAGTAACCATTTATTAACTTTGTAAGTGAATATTGTGAAATTGCCAAATTTTGGTGGTTCCATAAAATAGATATTAGAAGACACTCTGACTCCACCCTTTTGAATGAGTAAAATGAGCTGCTGTCAGGAGACAGTAATTTACCATTCACTGGAAGTCTTCAAGTAAATCCTGTATGATTCCTTGTTGTCTGTTTAAGATGTCCTTTTTTTTTTCAGATATAGATTAGGGCAGCTCTACACGAATAGCCGTTCAACTCTAGAATTCTTTGATTTTTGTATATTCCAAAGCAAGTGGTTCTATGCTTTTTACTCTAGAGATACGCAATAAGTGGCACCTAATAGGTGCTTCTGGAGTGTTAATTAATGAGAAAAGCTCAGAAAAGTTTTTCGTTTTTTTAATTAAAGTAAATTTGATGAAGGAAATCAATGGAGTAAAAGTAGTCACTATTCCCATTGATGATCTGTTTTCTGTTTTCAGGTCCAGCTGGTTGAGGATTTCAGAGTACTGAGGAAGACAGTGGAAGACTTGAACCTGTTGGAGCCCAATCTCCTCTTTTTCTTCACTCACCTCATCCAGATTCTGCTTTTGGAGGCTTTGGTTTGGTTCCTACTGAGAAGCTTCGGCAATGGCTGGCTTATGACAATCTTTATTTCTTTTCTACTTACAGTTTCCCAGGTAAGAAGTTCCTTGAAATATCTGATGCTTGAGCAGAAGGTACAGTACCCCTTTTCCTTGCATAGCATAGGTCCGTGCCTTCTGCTTTCAATTAGCCACCAGAAATAGGCAAATGCCCCCCAATCATGCTATTAAATCCTCTATAGCCTCAAACTCCCTCCCCTATGTAAAAATGGAGATTTGAACCCCAGATTTCAATCCCCAAAAGTCCTTGGTACTTCCCAGAATTCCCTATAATCTCACCTGAGTCTCCACCTGGTTGAGATCACAATTGATTATTTAAAGCGCTCTCTTCCTCTACTCAGAGGTTGCAACATGTTGCAAATAGGCTGTGAAAGGGCTAATCATGCCCTAGGCATGTGGCTTATTATTTTGTATCCTTGATTTCTAATAATCATTAATAAACCTCATAAAATATAATACTTTTATTACAAGAGACTAATTTAACTGTTACACCTATAGCCTCGTCTCTCCATCACACCAATGTATCTTCGCTCTGTTCTTTGCCTTTATTACACTCTGCCTTTTGTCATATACTCTTTGTACATCCCATGTCTCTCCATGCCCATTAGTATATCAGATGGGCTATTCAAAGGCAGAAACTCCACTGTCTCCTTTTTCTTTTCCAAGCACTCCGAGTATAGCCTCACGAAGATTAGGTGGGCAATGGGTGTTTATGAAATTGAGTTGAATCTCTTTTATAGCCATGTTGAAGTTCAGAATTATTCTCCAGATCACTAGGTTAGTTATTCAGTTCAAATAATTGATAATGATCACCTAATTCTCATCAGTGGCTCCAAGAGGCTGTAGCATGGGCAGAGGCCACAGTCTCCAGAGTCAGGCTAAACTGGGCTGAGGGCAACTTAGTGATCCTGGGTCCTTCAACAATGCATAACAAGACAAAACAAGGCCTGCCACTGGACTCAGACTCAAAGCTTTACCAGCCATCCTCTCAGCCTCACAATTTGAATTCACTCTCGTCCCTTAGGCCCAGGCTTCATTTTTGCAGCATGACACTGGACATCTCTCCATCTTTAAGAAATCCAAGTGGAATCATCTCATGCATAAGTTCGTGATGGGGCATATAAAGGTACTGATAATTCAAGGAGACTCATGTGCATTCTTTTAACCCTTCTGAAATGGGGAGGAAAAACAAGGTCTCAAACACTTGAGACAACTATTGAGAAAGCCTAAAGTCATACGTGGTTAAGAAATGATTACTCAGCTCCTGTCATTCCTACTTGGTACTTAGAACTTGGTTCTTGTTCCAAGTAATTACAAATAGATGGAGAAACAAAGTCTTTAAATGCCTAGTGCTAACTAACAGCTTACATTTAGAGAGATCTTTATAGACAATAGCCCTATGAGGGGGATAGTATGTGTTACCTCCATTTAAGAGCTAATAAAACTGAGAACCAGAGGGATGAAGTGATATTTCACACATTTATGATTTATATTTATTTATTATTTTATATATTATATTATAAATAATAATTTAATTGATTCCCATTTGGTTGACGGTAACCTTTTTGGATAAAACATCAGGCCTGCAGTCAAGAAGATGCATCTTAAATCTGGCTTCAGAAACACACTAGCTGTGTGATCCTAAAGCAAATAATTTCATCCTGTTTGCCTCAATTTCCTCATCTGTAAAATGAGCTAGAGAAGAAAATGGAAAAGCACACTAATATCTTTATCAAGAAAATCCAAAAATGGGTTCATGACAAGTCAGATATCCTTTAAACAGCTGAACAATAAAGAATCGCAATATAAACTCCTCAGAGGCAGAAATTATCTTTGATCCTTATTACAGCTGCTTTGAAAAATCCCCATAGTCCACCAAGATCACCAGGCCGAATATTCTCTTCCAAGGAATATGTGCTCCTTCAGTAGGTCCAGCTCTTTGTCAGCTAGTAAGGGTCTGAGGGCAGATTTGAACTCACAAAGATGAGTCTTCGTGTTTTCAGAAGTGGCACTCCATTGGCTGCACCACCTACCGGTCCTCCTAATGAATACAGTGTGAGGTGAAAGAAAGAGCATTAGGTTTTTATTTTCCCACGAGTGCTCTGTGAGAGAGTAATTCAGCTGAATGAGTTCTGGATATAGAATCTGATTTTTCTCATGACCACAATCAAGTCATCTCACTCTTGAAGTTCGTTTCTTCATCTATAAATGGCACCAAACTAAATGCATTTCCTATTTCAGGAGATCGATGTGGGGGAAATCTCTTTATTCTCCTTAAAACTCAAAATAAATGTGAATTACTATCCTTAAGTCTCATTATCTCCATTTGACAAATGAGGAAACAGGATCAGTGAACTTAAGCATCTAGAAACTGTGAAGGGCCCTGTGAATTCAAACTCATGAAACCTGGGTTCTAGCTCACTCTATGATCACTCACTAATCATTAAACTCTGAAAGCCTTAGTTTCCTCATCTGTAAAATGGGAATATTGGTATACTTATTCTTTCTAGCTCAGGGAACTTCTTGGTAAAAATGAACCCATGACAGAGTGGAGATAGTATGGGATATGGTTCATCATTTGTCTTTCCTTACTCCCAGCATGACCACAGCAAGCTAGGTGATACTGTTGATAAAGTGTTGAATTTGAAATCAGGAAGATCTGAGTTCAAGTACTGCCTTGTATACTTACTGGCTGCATGAACTCTGGATAAGTGTTCTCAACCTCAGTTTCCTCATCTGTAAAATGGGGTAATAATCCTATCTCTCAGGGTTACTGTGAAAATTAAATATAACTGTAAATCACTTCATGAACTTAAAAGGGCTACATAAACAATATAGTCATTATTATTATTAATCATCATCTTTCTAGTCCTCAGACTAGAATAAATATGCATACTGATCACTTTGGTCAGGGAAGAGCTAGGCCTGTGGGTGGGCAGAGCTCTAGAGGAATGGGAACTGGAACTCGAGCAGGATATGTTAGAGGGAGAGAAAAATACGAAGGCCCAAACAAAAGTCCCAATTTTAGATGTGATGGCTAAGCTTTCATTCAAGTTTGGGTTTTGTCTTTTCTTATTTAGACACCAATCTTTTTTAGTAAGAAAGCTACATTTTTATGGATGTTGGAAATTGATTGATCTAATATTTGTAAATGGTCTGTCTGGACGAGTAAAATTATATATTGTGGGAGTGTTTCAAAAAAAGGGAGAAAATCCAGCTTTTTTTCCAAATTCAATTTCAAATTGAAGCTATTAGATTTCATGACATCTGTGTTCCCTGCTAGCTCAAAAATAAAACATCTAAATCTAATCTGAGATTTGCCCTCATGGACAGTAACTGTCAAAAATGGAATTGAAATCTACATTTTCTGACTAAAGTCATGATACCATACCCATTTTACAGATGAGAAGTGAGAGGTTATGACTTTTTCAGGTTCACTCAGTGACTAATATTGTAAACCTTAAAATTTCTTAGACTTATGAATGTTGGAAATTTCCCCATGATTTCCTTGTCACAATTAGCAGATGCAAGAGTCCAGCCCAGGTCTTTTGTCTTAGGGATATTTCAAGGACTCTCAATAACTATCTCTCATATTCTATATTGGCCAGAGATTTTATTCACTTTATCTCTTACTATACTCACAATAACTGTGTGATGCAAACAGAGAAGGGAACATGATTCCCATTTTACAGATGGAGAAATTAAAAATCCCTTAGGCAAATAAGCTGCCAGAATTTTTTTGATTTATGTTACATCTCTACCTCGCTCCTCTTTAAGGTGGCATCCCAAGTAGCATAGGTGTGCTAAGGAGTGAACCTGGCTCAGTATCAACTTGTTTTGGAATTATCTGATAGTTCCCACACATGGTTGGTTCCCACACTGCTTTCAAAATAACCAGTTGGAAAGTCTCTTGTTCCTATGGTGTTTGTCAGTCATCTATAGCAGCTGCTTAAGATAAATAAGGTCGTAAAGCTAGAGCTATGTGATTCCCTCCTTGTTCACCCAAAACCCAAGTGGCTTTGGACCTTTGTGAGAAGCAATAAAGTCCAGAGCTCTGTCTCACCTCCATCATTTGCCAGAGGTGGACATTGGCCATAAGCAAATAGCTTGCTGGATGTGGGCCAAGGAAATGCTGGATCCCAGATCACAAGATCAGAGTTTGGGAGTTGAAAGGGATTTGAGAGTCACCAATTCCCATCTTCCCAGTTTGCGAATGGGGAGAATGAGACAGAGAAATAAGGTGACTTGCCTAAAGTCACATAAGCAGTAAATAGTTGACACAAAATTTGAACCCAGTGCATCTGACTCCAAAACTGATAGTCTGTCCACTACACGGTGCTAGGAAGTGGTATTAAAGGATTCAAAAGAACCAAGACAAGGTATTGTAACAGAAATAGTACTCAACCAAGAATTGGGAGAGCCAGATCTGCTAGCTATGGAGCTGTGCATCTTTGGGCGTCTCAAAGAAGAGGTTTGAACCATACATGGTCTCAGATCTCTTCCAGTTCTGAAATTTTTGCCTAAGGTCATTCATAGTCCTTTCAATTTAAATTAATTTAATTAGGGTAATTAAATCAATTAAAATGTTATAATCAGCTACTCATATAGTTCAACCTTCATCCAAGCCATTATTAGGAAAGTCTTCTAGCAAGACAGAAAGCTATAAATTTAGTAGTTTCTTCCAAGGAATATATAAGATGAGGGAAATGAAAAACATCAGTAAGACAAGGAAAATGGACATGTGAAAGCCTGCCCAGAAAGTGGGCTTTCTACTCTACAGTGGGCATCTCCTAGAGATGCTTCCAAATAGCGTGCTGATTCATCGATGAATGATTGAGCTATTGGTTTTCCAAAATCCTGGAACTAGACCAAGAGAACTTTTGAGGCCTCTAAAGAAGGAAGGTGCATAGTGAAAAGACCATTGGAATGGACTCCATAGTCAAAAGAGCTGGGCAAGAGTCCCAAAGCTACCATTAATTAGCCGCATGACCCTATGCAAATTGATTGTCTTGTCTAGATCTCATTTTCCATCATATTAAAATGAGGAGAGTTAAGTTAGGTCAGGAATTCCTAATATTTTTGTTACATAAAGTTCTTTAGTAGTCTAAAGACCCATCTCAGAAAGGGATATCTAAAGGTTTGAAATTACAAAGGACTACAAAGGAAGCCATTTATAATGAAATACAATCATTTATGTATATATATATAAATATATTTTAAATATAATAAATATATTTATTATTTTATTTATATTTTATATCACTTTTATATATATTTATATATTTACTTATATATTACTTATATGTATTTACTTATATATTACTTTTTATATATTTATATATTTTATATTTATTCTTTATAGTTATGTATTTTATATTTATTCATTTTTCATTATATTTAAATATGTTGTTTATCTTTATATTTAGATAAATGTAAATATATAAAAATATAAATTTTAAAATAATAAATAAATATAAATAGTATATAATAAAAATACATATGTGTATATAAATATATTTAACATATTATAATATATTAAAATTAAAATTGTAATTAAAAATGAAAATTATATATATAAAGTTCATGGACCACATGTTAAGAATCCCTGGGGTAAATAATCTCTATGAATCCCTTCCTGCTTTCAGGAGGCTATACATTTCTAATACTTTCCTGATGGAAAATAATACCTGGGAACTTCTCTGTCAGTGCCACTAATTAACTTTAACCTTATTTTCTCCATATATCCATTGACACATACTAATATCTGCCCTATTTTACTGCCAGTGTTGTAGGAGTTAAATCAATCAAATCTAGAGAGGTTGTTCAAAAATGTGAGGGAGTGTTATGTTTGCCTGAAGTTATATACCCAGATAACTATCATTTATTATCAAGCCATTAAGATGTCCCTCCCAATTTATTTTTTATTTTTAAACCCTCACCTTCCATCTTAGAATCAATACTGTGTATTGGTTCCAAGGCAGAAGAGTGGTAAGGGCTAGGCAATGGAAGGGAAGGGAGGGGAAAGAATGAGACTGTATCATATCTTGAATTAAATCAAGTTTCCTGTTTCTGAATCTTCTTTCCTCCTCAGGGCATGTCACCAAAGTGGTGGAATTATCGTCACTTCCAGCATCATGCAAAGCCCAATATCTATCCCAAAGACCCAGATATTGACATGGGGCCACTTTTTGTGCTCGGGGAGTCACAACCAGTCAAGGTATGTTGAGTATGAGTATATTGGCACATAAAATTCAAAGATAAGCTTGAAAGAACTGGAGACACCCTAAAAAATGCCATAGACTATTGAGCTTCAAGAGAATTCAAAGAAAATGAGCCCTCCCTTATGCCATACACATACAGGCTAATAAAATCATGTCACTTATATTTAAGTCAACTCAACAGCTCAAGATACTTCCATAACTCCTGGACAAAATACCAGCTTGTCTGAAATTTAGAGCCTTTTATAATCTGACTTCAAACAAATCTTTAGACTGGTTTCTCATTGTTCCCCTTCACATACTCTATGTTCTAGAAAAACTGGACTACTTGCTCTTACATGTACATGATGTTCTGGCACACCTAGTGTCACACCTTTTACACAGGCTGTCTGTCTCCTTTTCCTAAAATTGGAATCCCAACCCCCCTTCAAGACCCAGTACAGGTGAATTCTTCCATTAGGCTTTTCTTGATTCCCTCAGTTGTTGTGGTATTCCCACACCAGTCATAAATGATTTACTTTCTCTATTTGCATGCTATTTTCCACTTGTAGAATTTAGGATTGTCCAGATCAGAGAAAATTTCATCTCCCCCTTCTTATACCTAGATTAGGGCTTTACATAGAGCTGACACTGAGTAAATGTTTATCAATCAATTTATGTATCTATTTACTAAAAAAAAATTCATTAAGTACTTACTGTTTTATAGTTGGAAATTCTTGAACCCCTAAAAGCTACATTACCTAAAATCCCTTTATTACCTAGAATCCTTTTCTCTATTTTCTGCATCCTCACATTTGCATGATTGGTTATAAATTGGCTGTAACTCCTCCCTCTTCCTCTCTTCTCTTGTGACGAGGTTGGGTTGTTTAGGTAGCTTTTACACTAGTTGTTATGAGTAAAACTTTTAAAATATAATAGTTATTGAATATTAATTTTAAAACTCACACTGTATTCTAAGGTCTGAATATGGCACTGGGGATGGGGCACTGGAAAAGGCAGGGTACTTGGATTCAAGCAGTTCACAGAACAATAGTAATATTGTAGAAAGATGGGGACATAGCAAAGTGGAAAGAGTTGGATTTGGTTTCAAAAGATCCCGAGTTTAAATATGGGCTCCAAGATGTACTATATGATCTTGCATCTTCATCTGTCTGGACCTGAACTTCCTCATCTAAAATGAAAGGGTTCTAGCATTCTAAGTTCTATGATCTTCCTCAATCTAAATACTTTCTAGCTCAGATATTTTCTCTTCTAAATTCCTTCCAGCTCTCATATTTTGTGTTCCAATGTCCTTCTGGATGTACCATTCTATGTTCTATGTTTTATGTTCCAAGGTCATTCCCAGACCTAGATGATGCTGTAGTTTCCTCACAGCTCTAACTCTTTTGTGTTATAACTCAACTGGAGAGGGCATTAAAGGTTACCCAATACAACATTCCTCTTGGATTCAAGAATCTCTTCTATAACTCTTGAAAGATGAGAAAAGACACTCAAAAAGTCTTTGGTAGAGTAAATTGATTAAGGGAGAAATGAGTGTCACCTAAAATAAACATTAGAGGACCAAAAAAGAGAATAAGAAGACTGGAGTGATTAAAAAAGATTAAAATATTTAAAAAGAATAAAGAAAATGTCCCAGTCTGTTAGCTGACTCCTGAAAGATGGGGAGATTTTTTATAACTCTTACCTTCCATCTTGGAATCCATACTGTATATTGGTTCCAAGGCAGAAGAGTGGTAAGGGCTAGGCAACGGAGGTTAAGTGACTTGCCCAGGGTCACATAGCTGGAAAGTGTCTGAGGCCAGATTTGAACCTAGGACCTCCCAACTCTAGGCCTGTCTCTCAATACTCTGAGCTACCCAGCTTCCTCCATGAATCTCACATTTTTGACATAAATATGAGAATTAAAGGCTTGATCATATCCTAGATTCAAAGGTTACTTCTAATTTGGAATTTCTCTGTCCTTATGTCCCTTCCATATCTTTAATTTTATGTTCTAATGTTCTCTGACATCCAACATTTTACTTTATTTTCCATGGACTCTTAGAAGTGTGTCTCCTGTTCTAAGTCCCTTCTCTTTCCAATATGTTGTGTTCTAATACCTGGTCAGCTCTAGAATTCTCTGATTTAAGGTTTATTTTCCAAGGTCTGTCCCAAGTCTCACTGTGTATTTTCTATGGTCCTCTCCAGCTCTGACATTCTATGTTCTAAGGTTTCTCTTAGTTCTAACAGTCAAAGTTCTAGTATTCCTCCAGCTCTGATATTCAGTTCTCTAGATTTCGAGATGTTTTGCTCTGATATCCCATCATAGGAATTCCATCTTTAGGTCAGTCTTTTGGTGGACCATAGCAAATATTTTTTTAAAAAGTCATCTCAGAAGAATCTGGACAGATTTTGTCATCTTGACTTAAGCTCTTCAAATGAAAGGTTTTCCTTGTCTTACAAACTGTCTGACCTCTTGCCTTCAATGAAGCCGAAACACAGGGGATCTCTAAGGACAGAGAGACGACTAGGGACAGAAGAACAGCTACTAAGTTGTAATTATTCTCTTTTCCAGAAGGCAAACAAGAAAAGTCTTCATCAATTTTTTTTAAAAGGAAGGTGTTGAGTCAGAGGATGGCTGCTTATTGAAATTCAAAAGCAAAAGTTGGTCTCATATAAAAACAGGTTTTTCTGGCTGTAGAAGACAGTTTTCTTGGCCTCCCACCAAATTAATGAGGGCTGGGTCTTGACTAGATCACCTGCTGAGTACACCTGTTGATATTATAATTGAGAACTTTGGCTCATAGTTTAGTGGGCATGGCTGTATTCTGAGTCAAGTAGTGGGCTCATCTTCCAGTCACTGGTTATTTACAATGACAGATATTGGAAAAGACCATGATCCCTCTCAGCGCTGAAATCCCAAATTCAATAATCTAAGGTCTCTTCTAGCTATTGCAGATATTCTGTGTTGTAAGTTCTTTTCCAACTGACATCCTTTGTTCCATGTTTCAACATTCCATTTCCATGATTGCTGCCATCGTGTATTTAAAGGCCTATTATGTGAATGGAAAATTTGACTAGTTCTGCCTAGCCCCAAAAGGGAGAACTAAGGACAAAGTATTGAATGTGAGGATGGGGCAAGAGTGATGGATTTTGAATCAGGAAACTAGAGGTTAAATTTAGCTCATCCACTTACATCTTGTGAGAGCTTGGACGATGCGTAGCTTCTCTGGAACTGAGTGTCCTTGACCATAAAACGAGAAGATCAAACTAGGCAATTTCAAGACCCCTTATGATTCGAAACAGTATGTTACAGAGAAATGAATTTAGGGTGATTGTAAGGAATGCTTTTCTGACAACTAGAATCATCCAAAATCAGAATGGGTTCTCTTGGGGGATAATGGATTGTCCTCCACAAAGAAGTCTTGGGAAAAAACCAAATGGCCACTTCTCAGGTATTACAAGGAAATATAAATCAGACTAAATGGCCTCTGCAGTACTCTATAATGTTAAGATTTTGTGATTCGGTCTGTCCTGTGTTCCCTTCTACTTCTAATGTCACCTTTTCTTACATTCTAGGGATACTTTTATTTCTTTTTTTTTTTAATATTCATTTAATCAGCTGAGATGTATCTTCTCATTCTCCCATCCAAATTCTACTCTCCAACTGAGAATGCAAGAAAAGAAAAACCTATTACAAACACGTTTAGCAAAATGACACACATTTCCATACTGACCATGACAAATAATTGGAAATATATGTACATCTATAAATGCACATGTGTGTATAGACTTATGTATACATGTAGAATGTAGAGGTATTTGTGTGTGCAAACACACATTCTCTCACATACACATACATACATACACACATATACACATAGAGGTTACAATACAAAGAGATTGAAGTGGTTTTCCATTTCCATTTCCATTTCTTTCTCCAGCTCATTTTAGAGATGACTAAACTGAGAGAAGTAGAATTAAGTGACTTGCCCAGGACAACTTAGCTAATAAGTATCAAAGAACAAGTTGGAACTCAGGAAGATGACTCCAGTTCCAGCACACAACACTGTACCACCTACCACTCTAACCACTGTACCACCCTTCTTGTTTAGAGCACTAGCTACTAAATTGAATTATCTTGACTTTGCCTTGATGGTATTTGATTTTTGGCTTCTGAACATCCTCCTTTCTTAGTATGTTGCCCAGGACCTCCCTATCTAGGAACTCGGCTACCATGCACAGGTCCCCTTCTTCTTCTGTCCTAGATTTATGACCCAGGTCTGGGTAGTTGGAAGCAGAGCTGACAATCTGCACCTGTTCCCAAAGCAGTGCCCTAGTATGGGTCCTGTGCATTCCCTTTCTAGGTATGGAACTTCCTTTTGTCATAGTACGCAACCTCTATCTGGGCACTGGAATGCTCAGAGGGTTTTCTCTTGGCCTAACCTATCCCCTGTGTCCACAGACCTCCCTCCTCTGTCTTCCTCTGTTGACCTGGATGGTACAAATGAGTCACTGATATTTTCAGGATCTTTCCATCCGTTTTCAGTCAGATGGATTTTCTAGATTGGTTTGGAAGAATTGGCAGAATGAAGTTTACCCCACGGTTTCCTTTCACTCCATAATCTTGGATCTACCTCTAAGCTTTTTATTTCTCTGGTCTTAGGATATTTATCCTACTAGCACTATGATTTTTAGTCCCTTATAATGCTAACATTCTGCAGCCTTTGCCCCTTCCAGCACCAACACTCTAAAATTCTATACCTCTATGTCATACTAGAAAATCCTAAATTTGACATGGATTTGTTGAAAATAAAATTTTAATTTCTCATTTTCCCTTCCATCCCCAAAAGCTAATTGGCTCTCCCAGTTCCTCAGTCTTTATGTCTCACCAAAATTGTCCAGTCACTTCTTTTCCACTGAGATAATAAGAAGATATAATAAAGAAGAGATATGGGAATCATAGGGAAGAGAAGACTATAAGATAATGACATCAGACAAAATTGAAGTCAAGAAACCCAGTTTAGAATCTCACCTCACACAATTACTAGCTCTATGATGCTAGGTAATCACTTTCAGAAGCTGGAGCTACATTTTCTCCTCAGTAAAAAAGGATTATAAGACTTTTTATGATATTTCACATGGATGAAATGAAAGTTCTGTAAACACTAGCATGCTTATAAATGTAACCTATTGTTGGAAGGAAGGAGGCACAGTAGAAAAAGTGCTGGATCTGGTTGGGAAGATGGGGCTTCAGACATTTACTCACTCTATGATTCTGGGCATAGAGCATAACCTGTCTTCCTCAATCGCCTCATCTGCAAAACAGGGATAATAATATCTAATAAGGTTGGTGTAAGGACCAAATGAGGTTTCATTTGTAAAGTGCTTGGAAGACTTCAAATGCCAGTTGTTATCATCATCATCATCATTTGTTCTAGTACTTTGTTTTACATTTAGCATTCATTGAAAAAATTGCAATGCAGAGAAGGTAAGTCATTTGCCCAATGGCAAATAGGGAGTACGTGCCTGATCTGAGATTTGAACTCCAGAAGCCAACATGAATCTTCACCACACTACATTCTCTTCTCATTATAGAACACATGTCATAATAGGAGTAATTTACATTTTGTTTTTTTCTTTCTCTATTCAGTATGGCAAGAAAAAAATCAAGTATATTGATTATGAAAAACAGCATCTATACTTCTATGCAGGTAAGTTTATCTAACATCCTATGATCTGAGTTTGAAAAGTACTTCCTACTTCTATCATTTGTTCTGCATTCTACAGTTCTGAATTTCTATGTTTTAAGAACCCTTCCACTTCTAATAGTCTATGTTCTAAGAGTTCTCTCAGTTTGAACATTTTTAGTTCTAGATTTTCCCCCCATTAACATTCTTTATTTTATATTCTAAGGTTCTTCCTCTGATATTCAATGTTGTGTTCCAAGGTCCCACTCTTCCCTACTGTGGACCCTTCCAACTTTAACACAATATGAGCCCATGACTGTTTTTGTTGCTTAGAGTAGTCATTTTCTAGAAACAGCTGCCACTCTCTGAATATTACCAGATCCGTCAGTAACTGAGGAACAACATGCCCAATGAAAAAGTTTGATGCCTACTCTTCTATGTCTTCATTGTACTCATATCTCTTCATCATACTCAACGCTCTCTTTTTCCTTCTAGTTGGGCTTCCCCTTCTCATGCCAGTCTATTTCAACATGCAATCCATTCAAGTGTCATTCCAACGGAAGGAATGGGGGGTGAGTGATAGACAAAGTTCCTTTGATAGACTCTGCTGTTGGAGTCAATGCTAACAGAGGATAGACCACTCCTCAAGTTTCCTTGGGGACAGAAGCAAAACAAAGGGGTGACGCCAAACCAATATGGAGGCCTATAGCTCAGTTGGTAGAACATCAGAGTTTTCATCCAAAGGTCTAGAGTTCCCTATTCTGGAGGAGATCTTACTTTTTGAGGAAGTTGGTGGCATAATGTGTAAAGTGCTAGACTTGGAATCAGGAATAAGACTCAGGTTTAAATAGTACCTCAAATATCTATTAACTATGTGACCTGGAACAAGTTCCCTAACTTCTCTTAACAAGACTTTTATTGTCTGTCAAAATGGTAGGTTGAATGTAATGACTTCCAAGACCCTTCTAGGTCTAAATATTTGAGCCTATGATTGTACATAACTTTGAGCATTCAACCTGATTTTTTTTCCTTTAGGAACTTGCCTTGATCAGTAGCTTTTATATTCGATATTTCATCACCTACAGATCTTACTATGGAATTATTGGGACTGTACTTCTCATATATCTGGTCAAGTAAGTTAAATCAAAGGATTTTGTTATTCCTCCCTCCCAGGGGTTCTTAACTTGGTGTCTATGAACTTGATTTTGTTTTTCATTTGTTTCAAAATAGAATCAATTAAGCAGTACCTGGAGTGGAGTCAGGAAGACTATTCTAAATCTGGTCCCATATCCTTACTAGCTATGTGACCTTAGGCAAGTCATCCAACTTCTCAGCTTCAATTTCCTCTTCTGTAAAATGGGAATAATAATAGCTCCTACTCCCAAGGTTATTGTGAAGATCAAAGGAATTAAGCTATGTAAAATGTTTTGCAACTTTTAAAGTGTTATATCAATGCTATTTATTATTAATAATAATATTTTGATATATATTTCAATATAATTGGTTTCCTATGTGATCTTCTATATTTACATCTACGCATTCAAACACATTATTCTAAGAAAGGGCCAAAAGCTTTCTAAGATTGATAAATGAACCTATAACAAAAAAAAAGGTCATGAAACCTTGTTCTAGCCCAGACTACTATATCCTTTATCTTCTAGTTAAGGTTACAGGGGCTCCCAATAAAGCACAAGCACATGATGACTCTCTCTTATTCTCTCTCTCTTATTATGTCTCTCTCTCTCCTTCTCTCTCTCTCTCTCTCTCTCTCTCTCTCTCTCTCTCTCTCACACACACACACACACACACACTCACACACACTCCAAAGGTTGCCTAGGGATTGTGTATTAAGGTCTTAAAATGGACACTGAAATAACTGAGATGAGGTACTGTTTCTTCTGTTGTAGTTATGGGATGTACTTCATTCCAACCCACCTACAGAGCTAACTTCTTTTTGTTCCCACTCTTCATTTTATTTGGAATTAATCAAATACCAGTTTGTGAAGTGACTTAAAGAGACTTGAGTGTGTCTATTGCCTTTCCATTGCCTATCAATGCTCTCCTTTCTCTCCTTGACTTCTGGCTTCCTTTAAGAATTAGTTCAGTTTCTACCTTCTACGAGAAGCCTTTCCCAATATCCCTTCCACTGGTGCCTTCTCATCTGTTACTTCCCATTTGCCTTGTCTGTCTCCTGCATATAAATAGTTATTCAAATGTTTACCCTATAAAGGGAATAAATCAGATTCAATGTTCTCCAGGGAGCTTTCTAGCTCTAAAAGGCCATGTTCTATGTATCAATATCATTTACAATCCTAATATGTTGTTTTTGATGTCATAAATTCCCTTCCAACTTAATATCTCATCTTCTGTGTTCTAAAGTCCCTTCCAGATCAACTTTCTATGTTCTATTGTCTAACTATCTTTGTACCAAATTTCTTGGTGAAATGACTTCATATATTAACATTTCCTATATTTGTAATGTTATTGATTGCTCTGCTCCAAACATCAGAGGGAAATAAAACCAAGGCTTTAGAATGGACATGCTGTGACACAGATAAGACATAAGAAGGCCCAGGTTCTATTCTGGCATTAGTCATTTTCTGTGTCTTGGAGTATCAGGGCTTTTTCCCTGTTTTGTTTCTGAAATGGAGACAATATTTCCCAACTACTTTATGTGGGTGTTAAGATAAGAATGTTTTAGAAACTCTTTGAAATGTTTGGAGGAAGATGGATAACCATAAGTCTAAATGGATGGGACACTATCCTACTTGTCTTGAGATAAGGGCCATGGGATCATAAAATGTAAAGGTAAAAGGGACTTTAGAGATTATTTTTGCCCTTTTATCTTAGAAAAAAGATAAACTGAGGCCCAGAAAAGGGGAAACCACTTGTCCCAGGTCCTAGAGATGTAATAGGGTCTGAGTAAAGGCAGACTGGGTATGGTTGTTGTCCTTCATACTCAAAGAGAGAAGACCAAATGATATCATTATGTTGGGGTCATCGAATAATTTCTTCAACTGTGGCTGATCAGATCAACATAAGTAGGGAAGGCACAAATAACTCATTTGACCTTTTAAAATGGAGATGCCTCTAAATTTTCAGATCTCACCTTCCTTTTGAGGTGCTGCAATTCTGTTTTGCTCATAGAATACAGCATGTTCTTTGATGCAGGCATGTCATGGAGGATTACCCTGTGCCAGTATCTTCCATGTCTCACAATTAATACCAAACTTTTTCAGAGGAATCTTTCAAATATTTTTGTACTGCTTCTCCTGATCTCCATGTGAGCACTCGCCTTGTGTGAGTTCTCTGTAAAACAGTCTTTCAGCAAATAAGGGTCTGGCATTTGAACAACTTGACTAGCTCAGGGGCAAAACTTATACGTCACATTGCCGTCTCTGAAAGGGAAAAGCAACATAATATTAGTCTTAGAAAGATAGTCAAGTCTAGCAGAAATCATGATCCAGTAACTAATTCCTGTTTCTTTTCCCTTCGCATTCCATCTTGTCAAATTGCCTACTGCATCTGGTGCCTTTCACATTGTTGTCATTTACTAAGTTGAGGAATATAAGGTATTTAAACTTATGTTTTGCATAGAAATAGGCAAATATCTCATTGTGTTTCCTGATGCTTTCTCCAAAGGTTGCTGGAAAGCCCCTGGATTGCATTAGTTACCCAGATGAGCCACATTCCAATGAGGATGAGTAAGGAGGAGAACCAGGACTGGTTTAGCACACAGGTAATGGTAGTCACCTGCTCCTAGACCAACAGTGTAGGTGATGAATATGGGGCATGGGGGCCTTTGAAATGAATGACAGTTATACTGAGAATGATAGTATGTCATATTTGGAAGGGATCTGAGAGAAGAGCATATTAAAACTAGAATGACAGTTTGGAAAAGACTGTGGAGACTAGAATGTCAGAACCAAAAGGGAACAGTAAGCACAAAATATTTAATGCATGTTGGAAAGGACTTGAGAACAAACTCAGCTGTTAGTGGAGAGAGAAATCTTAAAGAACATAGACTATAGAACATCAGGGTCGGGAGAAACCACAGAACATAGATTATTAGAGCTGGAAGGGACTTGAGAGTTTAGAACATAAGATGTGAGTTTGAAAAATATTGAAAGCATAGACTATTAGAGAGGTGAAATTTTAGAATATAGAGCACAGGGTGGAGATTTTAAAACACAGAAGCAAGGGTGGGAGGGAAGGGAGGATGGAAAAAAAGAAGGCAGTCAAGAAAGGAAGGAAGGAAGAAAAGAAGGAAGGAAGGAAGGAAGGAAGGAAGGAAGGAAGAAAGAAAGAAAGAAAGAAAGAAAGAAAGAAAGAAAGAAAGAAAGAAAGAAAGAAAGAAAGAAAGAAAGAAAGAAAGAAAGAAAGAAAGAAAGAAAGAAAGAAAGAAAGAAAGAAAGAAAGAAAGAAAGAAAGAAAGAAAAAGAAAGAAAGAAAGAAAGAAGAAAGAAAGAAAGAAGGAAAGAAGGAAAGAAGGAAAGAAAGGAAGAAATAAGGAAGGAAGGAAGGAAGGAAGGAAGAAAGAAGAAAGAAAGAAAGAAAGAAAGAAAGAAAGAAAGAAAGAAAGAAAGAAAGAAAGAAAGAAAGAAAGAAAGAAAGAAAGAAAGAAAGAAAGAAAGAAAGAAAGAAAGAAAGAAAGAAAGAAAGAAAGAAAGAAAGAAAGAAAGAAAGAAAGAAAGAAAGGAAGGAAGGAAGGAAGGAAGGAAGGAAGGAAGGAAGGAAGGAAGGAAGGAAGGAAGGAAGGAAGGAAGGAAGGAAGGAAGGAAGGAAGGAAGGAAGGAAGGAAGGAAGGAAGGAAGGAAGGAAGGAAGGAAGGAAGGAAGGAAAAGAGAAAAGCAAAGAAAGAAGAAAATATTTATTGTGATTCTTTTTTTGCCAAGCATTCAACTAAGCACTGAAGATACAGAAAAAAATACAAACCCTACTCTCAGAAAGTTTACATTCTAATGAAGGAAGACAGAACAGAAAAGGGAAGGCTAGTGGGAAGCAGGGGAAGATGTCTGTACATCACTAATGTCTCTAATGTCAAGAACAGAGCCAGAAAATTCAAGTCCAGAAAATTAAGACAGCGTCTGGAAGGGGAACTGAATTTCAGAATTCTGAATTTTAAAGTATAGCATAGAACCAAGAATAATGTGTGGAATCTCAGACAATAGGATGTGAAAACTGAGAAAGACTTTGGAATATGGGGTGAAATATGGATTTGAAGAAAGAGTACCAGCTTTAGAATCAGAGGATATAGTTTTAAGTTCTGTCTCTTATTCTGACTCACCATGACACCAATAAGTTTTCCAATTTTTGTGATCTTCAGTTTCCTCATCTGAAAAATGAATAATTTGAAGTAAATGGTCTCTAAGGACCCTTTGAGCTTGAGATTTGTGATCTTGTCTCTTGACCTTCAAACATAAAACCTTAAAACATAGGATGTAAGATCTAAAAAGGATTTTGTAAACTATGTAGTCTAAACCTCTTACTATAGACACAAGGAAACTGAGAGACCAAGACTTAGCTAGGCAAAAGACTTGCTGCAGGTAATACATCTTGTTTGTAATTAAGCTAAAACAAGCCCCTGACTCTTGAGCATTTTTAATGTAAAATTTAAAAAGAATACTATTATCTTCCTGATACCTCTTCCATATTTAAGTCATCTTTCTTTTTCTTTCTTTCTTTCTTTTTCCTTTTTCTTTCTTTTTTCTTTCTTCCTTCTTTCTTTTTTTCAATATTCTTTGATTATGTGATACAAGGAGTTCTTCATGGTACATATTGAGTTTGGGAAATAGTAAGACTCTGTGACTCATACTCACTAAAGTCAAATATATTGATTTTTTTCTTTGTAGGTTTTGGCCACCTGTAATGTTAAGCAATCCTTCTTCAATGACTGGTTCTCTGGGCATCTCAACTTCCAAATTGAACATCAGTGAGTAAGAAAGAAATATTTGCTGATTATTTAACTCCTCTCCCTACTACCTCATCTGAATGACCCTACATAATCTGGGAAAGAAGATGGAGCACTGATTTTAAGAAAGAGGAATCCATCTATTAGCAAGTATCATTAATCACCTATGTGTCAGACAATGTTAGAATATGTACAAAGTGGAGGCAGCTTGGTAGCTCAATGGATTGAGATCCAGGTCTAGAGATGGGAGGTCCTAGGTTCAAATCTGACCTCAGACATTTCCTAGCTAGGTGACCCTGGACAAGTCATTTGACCCCCATTGCCTAGCCCTTGCCACTCTTCTGACTTAGAACCAATGCATAGTATTGATTCTAAAATGGAAGGTAAGGATTTAAAAAAAATAAAAGAATATGTTCTAAGTGAGTGCCACTTCCATTCCCCATTCCTAGTTTTGTCTCTAAAGCTAAGCAATCTAAGTCTAAATCCTCTCCCAAGTGATGGTCTTCCAAATAAATACTTGAAGAAAGCAATCATGCCCCTAATTCTTCTCTCCTCTGGAATACACATTCTTGTTCCTTCATCTAATCTGCAATAGACTAGGCTCTACTACAAAGAAAGAAATGATCCACACTCATTATAATACCCATCACACAATTCCAACTATGACATTTGTGGTGCTAACTTAGTCACTTTAACCTCTGTACCTCAGTTTCTTCAGCTGTAAAATGAAAAAAAATAATACTTGTAAAATCTACTTCATGCGGTTCTTGTGAGCCTCTAACAACATAATGAATGCAAAGCAAGAACCTTAAGTTGCTATGGCAATATAAGTTAATATTAATCATTTTAGTAGTAGTAGTAGTATTGTGTCTATCATGTGCCAGGCACCATCTCATCACTATCAGCTTCAGGCCAGACCTTTGATTTTATCGGCAAAGGGAACTCCCTTCTAATGAGACAATTTCCTCTACCAATGCATATTAGTAACTCTGCTGTAATTAAGAGTCTCATAGAGTTGCCTGGGGCACTGGAAGGTGATAGGATTAGATCTCAGGTCTTTCTGACTCCTAGACCTGCCCCACATCTAATACTACATGTATTATCTCATCATTATTAAGATGGGTAAATTTCTTTGGCATGACACCACTAGGGGGAGCCCAAATTGGCTCAATAGGAGCGAGATAGAAAAAGTCACCAAGGTATCATCATAGTGGTCACAGTCTATGGGCCATGGAGTATGATGTATTGGAAGAGGGAAGAGAAGTATATATTTCAGCAACAATCAATATTCATTAAACATCTATTGCATACAGGAGGACCCTATGCTAATCCTTGGATCATAAATTTGGAGCTAGAAGAGATCAAAGAAAACATCAAAGCCAATACTCTCATTTCATAGATAAGGAATCTGAAACCCTGAAAGATTAAGTAAATTGTCTAAGATCAAAGAGCTAGGAAGTGCCTGGGATGGTATTTAAACCATTACCTTCCTGACTTTAACTACAACATCCTCTGGACTACATTACCTCTCCATGGAGTAAAATAAAGAATTCACACAACTCCCCTTGTCTTAATAGAGCTTACAACTGTAAAGATTAAAATTAATATCTGATACTACAAGTATTATTTTAATACTATTTGTTAAAATCAACTTAGAGCAAAGGGAAAGTAACTCCAGAGAAAGAAAAGTTGCTCCCTTCCTCCATGGGGGTCTAAGCCAGAGCGAGTGTGGGCATAAACAAAACTAAAATCCAATCAGTGTAAGGAGCGGCACAAACAGGAAAGGGAAAAGGGAATTATGGGAGTTGTAGTTCCAAGGGTTCAAGATTCCAATCAATACACAATCTAGCAGAGGAATAAGGCATCAAACATAAGCAGCTCTCATGCGTTATATTGCAGAATGTATCCATTAGAATGTTCTAGAACAGAGTTAATGAGGTTCATTCAAGGGTTCATGAGGTGGGTCTTTATGGATAAGGAGAATCAGGAGCATTCTAGTAGATAAATCTAGATTCTTGAGGGTGTAGAAAATGGGATTAACTAGTAGAATTGCCCATTGGCTATGGAAGGGGGGTGGAAGGAGGGGAGGGAAAGAACATGAATCATGGAACCATGGGAAAATGTTCTTAATCAATAAAATTAAATTACTTAAATTTAATTTTAAAATAAGCAATTAAAAAAAAGAAAATGGAGTTAATTTGAACTGATAAGACATAGGACTAGTTTGTTGGCTGAACCCCAAGGAAAGCTGATTTCTTGAATAACATGTTACTCCCTGACACTTTGATACTTTCTTTAGATAATCTAAATCTTACTTTGGACAACCTAAGTATCTCTGAGATACTTTAAATTTAGATATTATTTTTCTTATGATTGAGATTAAGATACAGTTTCCCAATCCCAGACCAAATTACCTATTCCAGACAGTTACTAGATTTCTACTTAAGGGTCTAGAAGAAATTGAAAAAAAAATGGTACCCCATTAGGAAGACAATCTCCCTGACTGCTCTCTACTTCCTTTTCTCTTTCTTTGTGTCTTCCATGGTGAATGGAGGTGAGATGGAGATCCCTTCACAGCTTTGGTATTTTCACATTAGAACTACCACTGGCAGATAAATTTTCCATCCTTGTGGCTTTCTCTTTTCATATCCTTTAGGCTGTCCTTCCCACTGAGACAAAACTATATTTCTCATCAGTTTCTCTTGTCAACAAGTAGCTACATATGTAAAGTCTATGTATCTTTTCCTCATTGCAACTTTTCCCATCACAATTTTGATATATCACAGATGGACATATGAAATTAAATGGGAATTTGGGGAGAGTTTTGTGGATGGCACAGATGACAGCTAAACCAATATTGACTATACTTCATAGTTGAAGCAATAAAATATAGGAAGCTTATATAACTTGCCCAAGATCACACAATTAATTAGTGAAAGAATTAAAATGCAAATCTCCTGACTATTGTTTCAATCAACTATGCTACCTATGCCCATCTATCCATAAAATGATATATTCTTTATGAGATAATCCAAAAGAACAGATAAATCAAAAAGTCCTTTATATCTGATATATTTTTTAAATTTTCTTTCCAAGAGTATTGCTTTAATAATTATATTTGACTTGGACTAATATTCAAATTAATTGGCATTAATGCCCCAAATACTTCTCTCAGAGAGATGTTAAGTGAATGGATGTGAAAGTGGTACAGGTTCTTTAAACTTTTCTGAACAGAGATGCATGCATGTTCACAGTTGTATTCTCATTGACACTTTGATGGATCTGAGATCTTTCTAATGAAATTGCAGTTTGTACTCTTCCACTTCTTCATTACATGTTCCACATCCATATTTTCCTATAGCAGACATGTAAAAATTAGCAAAAATGTTGTGTGTCTCTAGATTTAATATTATTTTCCTTCTCTTTGTTTCTCCAGCTTATTTCCCACCATGCCTCGCCATAATTATTACAAAATTGCACCACTGGTGAGGTCATTATGTGCTAAGTATGGAATGGACTAGAACAAACCAATGCTGAAAGCATTTGGGGGACATTGTCAGGTAAGAGATTGTTTCAGTTGACAGGTTCTCTTCTCCCTGAGTAGTGGTCTGTCTAGGTCTGTGATAGTGAACCTATGGGAACTTATGCCAAATATTGCATGCAGAGATCTCTCTGTGGGCATGTGCCCTGTCCCCAGCAGGATTAATTACTAGAAAGGCAGAGGGACTCCAGTGGACCTGCTTCCTTCCCACTCTTGACCACACCTTCCTGTACTTCTACATTTACTTCCTCCACTGAGTAGAATGCTCAGACCCACTTCCCTCCCTTTTCCCCTCCCCTGTCAGGCCTGGGGCTCCCATGATCCTGCTCCCCTTCCGAGTGGAGACCAAAACTAAAACAGAGATTCTGTGCCCAGAACTTTGAGGAGGAGCAGGCTGAACCCTGCCACAGATCATGTGCAACAACCCTGGGTGGTGGGAAAGAAGAAAAGAGTGACAGAGGCTCACACCAAATGCTTCATCCCCATCTGAATTCTGAGACTGCTGAGCCTCCCCTGTTCCCTCCCTGGGACTCCTCCTTTGCTTTCAACATCCAAACCTCCCTGGAGGAGCCTCACTCTAAATCTCAGGGAAGGTCTCCCCTACTGTAACAACTCCCCCTTCCAGCAGCCATCAAGACATACCTGCAGTGACCTCCACCCCCATCAGAGAATTTCAGCTAGTACATACCTCCTAGGCTCACTGAAAGGAAAGAAACTCCATGACTCCATCCCCTCCAAGCCTGGGGAGAGTATGAGGCCCTTTGCCACTGTAGGTTTTAAAATTAATATTCAATAACTAAGTATTATATTTTTAAATTTTTATTAATAATAGCTAAAGAAAAAAATAACTAGCTAAAAAGGTGCTAACCTAGCCCACTTGTGAAAAAAGAGAGCGGGGTGTGGCTTACACCAAACTATATACAAACATGAACATGCAAACGTGGTGGAGAGAGGAGAGGGATTCTGGAAAATAATAAAGGACTTCTAGGGGATGAAGTCCATGGGTTCAAGATTCTAACTAAAACCCCCCCATGATCCTATTGGGAGACCAGTCTCCCCAACAGGATCATGGAAACGTAACTAACTTATAAATTGTAATAATGTGTGGATAAAAGGAAAAGAGAATAAAACCAATGATTACTAGGTTGACAAAAAGCCAATTTGGGGGCATAAGAGTATACATTAAAGAAAAATACATTCAAACCCCCAAAGTTCAATTTAGCACATCCCAAAGTTCACTCTAGATCTTCTGGTGAAATGTGTGGTCTCATTGCACCTTCTTCAAACAGGTTCACCTTCTGGATTCTGGGAGGTAGTCTCTTGTTCTAAATTAGGCTAAATTCAAATCAAAGTTCATAACAATAACATAGACCCCTCTCCCAAAAAGGATAATAACAAACACAGGGATCACTCAGGGATATAAGGCTGAGTTGTGAGGTATATGAATCAATTGGCAAAAGAAAACCAAAAACATCAAAAAATCCAAATGAAAGAGAAAAAAATAATTTGTGGATGAAATACAAAATTTCAAAGTCTTATGTCTAATATATTCTAAGTAAAGGAAAAAATAAATTGATAACAGGTCATTGAATCAGGGCCCAATTAAAGTGATTTATGTAATTATTCACTTACCCAGTTAGTAGCCAGGACTACAGAAAGTTTGCCACTTTATGAAAGACAGAAAAGGGAATAGATTATAGGAGCCAGGTAGAAGCCAAAGTGAAATACTTGGATGGGACTCAGGGAAGTCCTGCCTCTGACATATGTCAAAACAGCCACAACCTCGAACCCTAAACAAGTTCAAGTCCTCTTGTCTTGGCTCAAAATCTCATCAATCCTACTAGTATTTGGTTTCTTTGATCTTTCTTTCCTGTAAACAGAGCTACATACATGTCATATACATCCAGGGATGGCAGGGCTGAGTTTTTTATTTCCTTCATTAGGATAAATAATGGAAATTGAACTTAATGAGACTTAATTTGAGTTCTCCCTCTAGATCAGCAAGGATATTGGAATCCTTGATCAAGCATGTGATTTCCTCCCACCATCATGAGGGGATAAGAGAGGGACTAGAAAATATTAGCTCACCACCTTCTTAGGTATTCACTAATTAGAGATGTCTTGGACTATCTAAAGGAGGAATGAATAAAGAACTTTCAGAATTACATTAAATGATTAAAGACTCTGAATGAATTATCTCTGATCTCTGAGAGAGATCATGGACCACTAACATATTAGTCTTTGGTAGCCTAATCAATGAATTGATTTTTCTTACTTAGAAACCAGTCTTTCAGAATTTTTTCATCATATACATACAAATAAGTTATAGATAAGATAAAAAAGAAATCAGTAAACAGAAGAAAAACACCAGCATTATCATCCCATGCAAATTAGGCCTTGAGCTGATAAATGAAGGTTGGTTGTTTCAGGACAGTGGAGAGAATAAGATATGGGATGGATACAAAAAAGAGTAGGAGATTTCTTGGATGTTCTCATGTCATACAAAAAAAAAAAGGAAAAGGAGTTAGCTAACTAAACTTGGATTTCCACCAAGGACTAAAGATTTCTAGAGACTTGGGGAAAGGCAATTACTAGGAACAGGGCTATTGTATAATTAATCAATCATTCTAGCCTATAGACAATGGGTAGAGCAGTAGGGTTGGAATTAGAAAGACTCATCTTTCTTTGTAACTTCAAATCCAGTCTCAGATTTTGATTCATTGGGTGACCTTGGGCAAGTCACTTAACCCTGTTTACCTCAGTTCCTTGTTTGTAAAAAGAGGTGGAAATGGACATAGCAAACTCCACCAGTACCTGCTAAGAACACACATGATATAAAGAGTCAGATAGAAATGAAACAAATGAATGAAACAAGAAGAATAAAGGCCTGTGGATTGGCTGAGAAGTCTAAAGGTGGAGGGGATAGATTAAGACAAGAAGAGCAGTTAGTGGCAGCACTCAGTGCTAGGCCTATGCATTTCCACCCCTTATGTCTTCATTGATGTAAGCAGGGGCTTTTCAAGGATTGCTATGGGAATCATGAGTTGTGTCATTTTATTGCCCAAATACAATTTACTGTAGAAGTAGTAAAGAGAGAGTAAGAGGGAAGATCATGATCCATACCAACAAGAAACAGCCTATCTAATTTGACTGCTCAAGCTAAACAGATTTCTCATTTTTGTTCTGGCTTCTTATAGGTCACTGAAGAAATATGGTGATCTCTGGGTGAATGCTTACTACAACACTTGAGATGGAAAAAATGCATCAGATCTTCAGCACAGACTGGGAAAAGGGAAAGAGATTTTTCATCGCTTTATTATCTTTGAATGTTGGAGAACTTTGACTATGCCAATGTGCTTTCCAGACCAAAGATACGGAAGCACCAGTCCTTGCTCTGTAGGACTATTATTCAAAATAAGAAACAGGGGAAAGAAAGGTGTGATTGTGTTAAAAGAGAGTAGAAATGTGGGATTCTTTTT
Organism: Monodelphis domestica; assembly: GCF_027887165.1. Lineage (NCBI taxonomy): Eukaryota > Metazoa > Chordata > Mammalia > Didelphimorphia > Didelphidae > Monodelphis > Monodelphis domestica. The sequence continues at coordinate 20,626,682 of NC_077232.1, read as the reverse complement.
TGCACATCAAAACTAGTCATTTCAACAGGGCCAATCTAGTCCACCTTCTTTGATAGGGAGTGCAAAGGAACAGTCAATCATTTCATAAAAATAGTTCTCTGAGAAGGATTGTCCAAGAGTCATTTAGGCAAATAATAAAAAGTCACATTTCTCTAGTGTTTTAAAGATTTCAAAGGGCTTTCTTTCCCCTACAACAATCTTGGGATGAATTTTCTTTAAGTACCATCATGAACATTTTTACAAAGAAAGAAATTGAGGCCCAGAGAGATTAATCACAGAAAATAGTATTGTATCCCTTGCACTCTTAGTAGATAGGAAAACAGGGACAATTATTGCTTGGATGAAGGAGGACCTGTTTGTTGAATGACTTTTTCGAATGAAAAATCTAATTCTTCTGATTCTACAGTCAATAAGAGCTAATATTTCCATCCAATTGGAAAAGCACTTAGCCACCTTCTCTGTTACTAGCTTCATTTCACTGTTGAGAAACCTCAGGCTCAAGGAATAGAATTAATTCAGTCATATTTACACAAAGGTGGGAAGCAAAATGTGAATCCGGAGTTCTCTTGATTCCATGTCCATTCAGAACACTAAGCATCATGACACAATCTCTTGGGACCACAAGGCTAACATGCCTCCTGGCTCAATAGCTTGAGGAAGGCTTTTTAAAAAGATCATCTGAGGTCAGAATGGTTTTCTCTCTCTTCCATACAAAATCCTTTTGTTCACCACTTCCAAGGAATGCAATTCTCTCTTGAGTTGTCTAGACTACATGCCTGTGTTCATGCTTCATCCAACAGCCCATAGAATCAGAAGGGACTAGAACCAATGGAGAGGCCAGACCCAGCTAAGGCATAGCTCAGCTGGAGGTTCATATGACAAAGGATCTATACAATCTCATCACCTTAGACTCTTAATATCATTTGGGAAAACTCTTCTAATTCTCCCTAATGTTTAGTGTTCTTTCTCTCCACAAAATGACTTGAATTTATTATTCTATTCATAAACCATATTCTTCCAAGAGAATGGAAGCTCCCTGAGGGCAGGAACCATCATTTTTTTTCTCATTTTGTCATTGTCATTGTCATTCTTCTATCTAGGAAATTCCTAATAAATACTTTTAGTGGATCTGTTTTTTGTTACTTTTTTGTGTCATTGATTTTCATTCGTCAAACTTCAACTCACATCTCACCTCCCTTAAGAGCCCTTTTCTGGCACCTTGGGTTATTCATATTTTCTTTCCTTCCAATTATCTTATATTTCTGCCTAGATTTATATTCCATGTCCTCCACTAGGATATAGGGTCTTTAAGGTAAGGAATTGTTTTCATTTCTACGTCCCCAGCTCTTGGCACAATGCCTTAGCAAACAGAAGAAAGTTCTTAAAAGTTTGTGAAATTCAGACCAAAAAATCCCTTATAGATAAGATTGAAAGGCATTCTCAGAACCGCTGTGCTCTTCAAAGGGTATTTTTTTCTGTGCCTATTTAAGTGGTGTTAGTCAATGTGGGATATAAACTGGATTAGCCTATTGGTGGGATCTGAGACTGAAATGGAAGATTCCTCCCCCTACACCTTTAACTCCAGAACCCACACTCCCTTAAATAACTTCCCCAGTCAGTGACTAATCCCTCTGTGTGAAATTCTATCAATGTTGCTAATTTTGCAGGTGACAGTCCCACACTTACAACACACTCTCTAACAAAATTTAAGCTTCTTGAGATTGGATACTGTTTCATTATTGTTTGCATTGATTTCTATCAGTGGGGTTACCAACAACATCGGTTGAATTTAACTGAATTGAATACTTTACAAATGAATTACTCATGTGTCAGTAGAGAGAGTTTCCACACCCTGGAGTTCTTTCTGCTGATAAAATCACAAGTCCAGACTTTAACAACAAAAGCAAAAAAAATTGCTCCCACAGTTGATCTCTATTTGCTAACAAAGAAAAGAACCCCTCCTGTATGTCACTCTTGCTGCCACCAACTGGCAATACTCCTGTTCTAATATTCCCTACTTTTCCCCCCCTCACCTCAGCCCCTCAGTAGGGGGACTTTTCCCAAGAGGACATTACTAACCATGTAACAAGAAAAATTATTTACATTTTTCTATTGCAAGCAAAGCATTTTTCTCATGACAGCCTATGAGGTAGAAAGTCCAAAGATCAATTGTGTCCATTTTCCATACGAGGAGCCTGAAGACTTTAACTTGCCCAAGATTACCAGCTAAGAAGCAGAACTAGGATATATGATGGAATGAATAAAACAAACTTCCTGAGGGCGAAATTGAAGCATTTAATAGCATGGGATCCACATAACTTCTCCCCACTTATTCTGTCCTCTAATTTTCCTAGTATCTTAGATTTGTCTCTGTCATATCCTACCTTGGATCCTACTTATTTATCTCCCCAGTATAACCTTGATATTGAACTGTTATTAGCTATTGGAGGGCATAGACTTTGTTTTTCATCTTTGAATCTTTGATGCCTAACAGCGTTTGATGCACAGAAGGTAGTCCAAGAGAGTGACAGTAAATGTTTAATAATCAGTTCAATTAAATATATTAAAAATAAATGTACAAATCACAGATTTTTAAATTTAGTTTGCATTATTAATATTTTCTTAACCATATCCTTAGACCTAAATAATCAACAAAACAATCAACTAATCCCTGACATGTAGAATTTGCCAATTTCTGAAAATTTAACATTTGTTTCTTAAGAGTCATTTGGAGCTGGCTCTAGCATACTCCTACCAAATACTCAATGAACACTGCTTGAATTAAATCTTAAAATGCCTTCCATCTCAGGAATAATAGATAGACTTTTCTGTGAGACAGAGGATGGAGCACTGGAATTAGATTCAGGAAGACATGAATTCAAATCTGATCTCACATGCTTCTTAAGTGTGTAATATGGGGCAAGTTAATGCATTTATGCCTCAGTTTCCTTATGTGTAAAATGGGAATAATAAGAGCAGCTACTTCCAAAGATTGTTGTGAGAATAAAGAGATATTTGTAAAGCACTTTTAAACCTTAAAGGACTATATAAATGCTACATAGCCATAGCACAGAATGCCTACCTAAATGGACCTTTTTTCCCAAATTATCAGCATCTGGACTAGTTGCCAACAGACCTTTATGTTTTGCCTTTGAAGAAAGAAAAGGAAAAAAAAACAGAAAACAATTTCTCCTTCCTCTGGATTCACTAACATCTCACCGTTGGGATGCTTCTGAATTATTGTGATTATGATGGTAACAATGACAGTGAGTATAATTTAACTGCATATAATCTTTCTCACCAATTTCCCAAACCAGTTCTCTCATTCATCATAATCAGTCCATCAGATCTTCAAGGTGCCATCCATTCAACTGAGTTCATGATTACCTGCTTCTGACCAGAGAAACTTTTACAGGTTGACAGTATTAACAATAAGTGATTTGTAATTCATTGGGATAATCATCTGTGATTCCTTCTAAGTTCTTTTCTTCACAGTCATGGATTGCTCTTTATATTGGGGTTAAATAATTGATCCCAAATATTGTGAATTCTTTTTCCATGGTAGTTCTTGGATCCATTCTTTTCTCTTTATTCACACAATAATCACTTACTTTCAGACCCTGAATGACTACAGCAACTTTTTAATTGACTATCGGCTGGCTTCTATCTGCATTTCTAGTCAATCTGTCCTCCACATAGTTCCCCCAAAATCTTCCTAAAGCAGAAAATCTGGCTATGTCATTGCCCTGCTCAAGAATTTTCAAAGGCTCCCTATTACCTGCCCAAAAAATATACATTTCTTAGCCTGGCATTTAAAAGTCTACACAAATCAGATACATCCTAATTTTTCAGGATTATTAAAAATTTCTTCCCTGTACAATTTTTAGTCAATCTGGTCTACTTGTTATATCCAGAATAGAGCATTCCATTTCTTTCTTCCAGCACATTGCAAAGGCTGCTCCCCATGCCAACTTCCAATAACTTAGCTGACCCAGGGTGACAACAAGATCTGTCATGCGAGTTTTGTCCCTTTCTGGTTTATGTCCACAAATTAGGTAGTCTGTTGCTGTCCCTCATAGTTAAATCAATTGATACTTGTCCCTTTTCTTTCTGTTCCTTGAAATTCTGGATCTGATGGTCATGATAGCCCTTTTACCTCACTAATGAGAAAGTGAATCTCAAGGGGGAAATGACTCACCCAAGGTACTATGCTGGTAGACATAGAATTTGAGCCTAACCCTTATTAAGTGTTCTTTTTACTAGATTGTGGACCTCCTGGGGCATTGATAAACATTTCCATTACAACTCCATCAATTGTATTGTTGCCAGTGCTGTGTGATTAATGAAAGAAAGTATGGTGCCAGGTAAAGAAGGATGGTCTTGGAGTCAGAAAACCAAGGCTCAACTCACATGCATGACCAAAGACAAATCACATCTGTGAGTCTCAAGTTTCTCTTCTATCAAATGGAGATAATATCAGTGTCACTTCCTTCACAATCTTAGGTGATGAGCAATAATTAGGTAGAATTGTTATTAATTATCATAATTGTCCCATTAAGAATTGGGCTGATGGTTTCACTGGTTTAGCAAACTCCCAGGTAAGGATGCTCCCTTTATAACTATATCAGCATGTTTTCTTGAACTTAAAGTCCTAGAGAACTGTCTAGAGCATCATGAAGTTAAGTGGCATGCCCAGAATCATCAAGTGGTGGGCCTCAAACCCATGTCTTCGTGGCTCACTGTTTGGCTTTTTGCTACGCTCCCCTGCCTCTCATTATAATTATTATTTAAACTAAATCCCTGAGTAGAGCATTAAAAAGGCAAGACAAACATTCCCCTGGGAATCACCGGAGAGCAACCAATGAAGAATATTTCCTCTGAGACCTCCCCGGAGCTAGAGAGGCCCAGGAGAATGGACCCCCATTTTATAGGCTTGGTTTATGTAGAGCTACATTCAGTGCCCCTTCAAGGATCCTGTGTCAGGGTTCAGCCTAGAACTAGTGGAAGCAGGAGAATCCCAAATGAGAGCTCCCTATAGCCAAGGAAGCATTCAATCTGCATTATCCTGAGTATAATGTATTCCAAAAGTCAAGGGCCTGGTTCTGCATCTAACCAGCCTCTCATTAAAACCAAGATGAAAAGAGAGTAGGGGTCCTGATCATGGGGTGAGTCACTAACCCTTCTGAAATTGCTAAGAAACTCAATCTAAAAGGAAAGGAGGGGGCAGCTGGGTGGCTCAGTGGATTGACAGTCAGGCCTAGAGACAGGAGGTCCTAGGTTCAAATCTGACCTCAGACACTTCCCAGCTGTGTGACCCTGGGCAAGTCACTTAACCCTCATTACCTAGCCCATACCACTCTTCTGCCTTGGAGCCAATACACGGTATTGATTCTAAGACGGAAGGTAAGGGGTTGTTTAAAAAATAATAATAATAAATTTAAAAAAAAATTTTTAAAGAAAAGGAGTAAGCCATTTGCAGAAGGCAGAAGCATCTCAGAAAAGGGTGTTTGAAAATCACTGTTTAGAGAAGCTTCTGCTAAATGTCTTTCTCTTTTCATGCTTGGTGTATGCAGACAGGTAGCAGGGTCTAGGGGAAAGAGGACTGGCTAGAAGACTGCAGTATCTGACTTCTCCTGCCACCTCTATTTCTAACTCATCAAGCAAGTGAGGGTAAGGTAACCTGTGGCAGGTCTAGATCCCAGCATCTTTGGTAAGATGAGGCAGTTGTGTTGGATGCTGTCTCCAGTGCCATCCATCTTGAACATTCCATATTCTCTTTCTTCCAGAATAAGCATCCTGCGGTTCCCTGACTCCAACTATGTCTTTGATTGGCCCATCTTTATACTAAACATTTCTCTGGAGTCGACAGGACTGTTTAATGTCTCTGCAGATGTTTTTGGTATATTAGGTAAGTCTAATTAATCCATTCAATAAACAACCATTAGCATTGAAAAGACCTAGGGTCACAGAGCTAATATATCTCAAAGGCGAGACTTGAATCAAGGTCTTCCAGATTAGGGGGATGACTAGCTCTCTTCTTATTTTTTTAAGTACTTCTTACTATCTCTTCTGCTGCCTCTGAGGATCCTGAGACTACAAACTGTACAAAATGATCAATATTTGGGCGGGGGGGGGGGGGGAGAGTTAAGTGTCCTCTATACAGATTAAATCACAAGTCTAGACCTCTGCCTGTAAGAAAAAAAATTAAATAATTGTCACCCACTGAGTTTATGAAAGTACATCACATGTTTTTTATAGATCGTTCTTAAATACTTCTTGTCTGATCTGATGTTTAGTATTTTGTGGCTTATGGACCCTGGTATCCTTATCTGTAAAATGATCGCTTTGGCCAAGGTGGCATTTGAAGACCTATCTAGCTCCAGGTTAGTGACTCGGTGATTCTGGGCTCTCTCCTTTGTTCCCTTCTCCCCCAGTTTATACTTACTTATTTGTAGTCATGTTACATGTCACTAGCAGAATGTAGCCTCCTTTAGGGAAGGAAATCTTTCCCTTTTGTCTTTTGGATCAGGCTATCCCTATTGACATAGGGAACTTTTGGGGAGGAAAATCCCTCAATTGGCACAGATAGCACCAGCTCTGCACCTTGGAGTCCTACGGAGTGGCCTGTAGAGTCAAAAATCATGCTTAAACCAAGGGCTTTTGGACTGAGGTGAACTCTGGATCCTCCATCACTGCCTTTTCTCTGCGGTATAGTAGCAGGCAGTGAATGAATCAATGCTACTGTAATTAAATTGAATGGAGGCTTCATCTGTCCTTCTGATCAGTCCTCTGGCAGGCTGCAGTCTCACCCTCCCAGGGCCTCAGCCCATGACACCATTGCTCAGACTATGCGTGTCTGAACTGCTTGCTGGGTATGGTTTCAGAGCCAAGTTTCCGACCACAGTCAATCTGCCTCACTCTTTTCTTTTGCATTCGCATCTTTTTTTTGATCCACAAAAGTTTACAACCCCTCAAGGGTCTCCACTCCCACTTTGTTGTCCAGACTTGGCTCCAAACAAGTTTTGTCTGGCTCTAAAATTTTGCCTAGCTACAAAGGAAAGCAAGTTAACTCCATTGAGAGGAGATAGTCCAACAAATACGCCCAACGTTCTCTAGCCACTGTGGCTTAGGATCTGATCTCTCCACCTGAGATGCAACTATGCATCCATAGTTGAAGTAAGTATCCTAGCAGGCAGTTGGGTGGCTCAGTGGACTGAAAGCCAGGCCTAGAGATGGGAGGTCCTAGGTTTGAATCTGACCTCAGCTTCTTCCTAGTTGTGTGACCCTGGGCAAGTCACTTGAACCCCATTGCCTAGCCCTTACCACTCTTCTGCCTAGGAACCAATACATAGTACCTATTCTTAAAAAGGAAGGTAAGGGTTAAAAAAAAAGATGTATACTAATTCCAAAGGGAACTACTGTGAAGAGATCCAGACCTCCCTAAGATATGTAGGCTCTAGGACATTGTTAAAAACTCCATCGGGGGCAACTGGGGAGCTCAGTGAATTGAGAGCCAGGCCCAGAGATGGGAGACCCTGGGTTCAAATCTGGTCTCAGATACTTCCTAGCTGTGTGGCCCTGGGCAAGTCACTTAACCCCCATTGCATAGCCCTTACCTTACCACTCTTCTGTCTTAGAACAAATATACCATATTGATTCTAAAATGGAAGGTAAGGGTTTAATTTTTTTTAAAGCAAATAAAAAAAAATAACTCCATCACCTAACTTCAGGGTGACCAGCTGATGAAATCTGATTCATATATATATATATATCCATTCCTTTAGTTCCCCAGGTCAAAAATAGGCAGAGAACTCATCTATGGAGAAAAAGAGACCTAAGTATGATTGTCTGACCATAAAATGAGCTTCATGCTCAAGTACCCTCACCCCTCTAAGGTTTTCACAGAAAATGTTCCTCCATAGAAAGCTGAACAGGACCTTAGAGATCCTCCAATACAGATGTATGGTTTTTCAGCCAAATAATACTTATAATAAATAATATATTAATATAATATAATAATATTATAAAATAATAGCATATAACAATAATATAAAATAATAATAAAATATAATGAATGTGTAATAATATAAAATATATGATATGCTATAATATAATGTAATATAACACAACAATATAATAAACATAATATAGCATAACATAATATCATAAATATACTATAACATAATATGGCATGATATGATATGACATAAATAATAAATTATTATTAAAATATTTAAATGATAATAATAAGTAATACTATAATATAAAATAGCATTGTATTAAGTAAAACAATAAAGCTCTGAACTAGAAATTGGGAAGATCTGAGTTCAAATTTGACATCAGATATCAGCAATATGAATAATAAGTCACTTAACTTCTCCTTGCCTCATTTTCTGCCGGTGTAAAATTGGGATAGCAATAGCATCTACCACGTAGAGATTTTGTGAGGATCAAATGAGATAATATTTGTGAAGTGCTCAGGAAACCTTAAAGTGCCCTATAAATGCAAGTTATCATTATTACTACTCTCTAAACTAGTAAGAACATTTCATTCTTTTCACTTCATGACAAGTATTATTTTCTACTTAGCAGGACTTGGAAGTTCAGGTCAATAACAATATCATCATCCTGGAATCAGAGCTCTAGAGTTGGAAGGAACCTTAGAGTGCAGCCCATCCAAAAGCCACATTTTGTGGATAAAGATGCTGAAATTCAGGGAGGTTGTCTTGTCTAAGATCAACCCACCAATGAAAGGATCTGAGCTCTGGTTCTCTGACTCCTAAGCCATTGCTCTTTTCACATGCATAGTTCCATGAAGATATGTAAACACTATTCAGTTTGTATGAACACAAAAGTTTGGCTAGAAACAGCCGGGTAGGTAGTACATTGAGCATAGTTCTGGGCCTGGAGTCAAGATGACCAGAGTTCAGATCTAGCTTCAGATACTTATTAGCTGTATGACTCTGGACAAGTCACTCAACCCCTGTCTGCTTCAATTGCCTCAACTGTAATATAGGGATACTATAGCACCACCTTCCTAGTATTGTTGTGGAGATCAAATGAGATAATATTTGAAGAATGCTTAGCACAGTGTCTGGGAAGCTATGGGTTTCCCTTCCCACCACTTTAGGAGACACTACCACCCATTCTATCATGGTGTTTGCTGTCTCACTTTGCTGTCACCAGAAATTTATTGTCTAATGGCTTCTTAGTGGAGAATAAAGCTGCCCAACCTTATGTATTCAGAGATAGACATTCCTAGTTTTACTCTACGTGTTGTATAAAGTGATCATTTAAATACAAATATAGGGGTGCATAATTGTAAGAAGGGAAATGGCCAGAAGGCCAGAAGGACAAAGAACAAGGCTTTATCAATCAATTATATCTCTAGAGCTGGAAATAATCTCCTGGACCCTCTAATCTAACCTCATTTTGCAGATGGAGAATTAGATGCCAAATGTTAAGGGATTTGCCCAGTATCACACAGGAAATAAATAAGACACAGGTTCAGATTCAGGTATTCAAACTCCAGAACCAATGAGTTTCCATCGTATCATCTGGCCTCATAACTCACAAGCACTTTCAAACACCCTCCTATTTGCCAGGCACTTTCTAAGGTGCTGAGGATACATGGACCAAAAATCAGACAGTCTCTGATCTGAATAAGCTATTTCTCTATAAACACTTATCAACAAATAAATTATGGGATGGTGTGCAGTATACAGTAAGCCGGACCATCAACTCCTGTAGGAACATTGTCACTAGGATGCTAGCTGGCCACCTTCCAGTGAATGAACTAACAATTTATTCCTTCTTCCTCTCATACAAATCGATCTCTAAGAAGGGCCATATTAGCCTAAGTATGGTTTTAGTTTTCTTTGGTGAAGGAGCATCCCTGTGGTCCTATAAATTTCTTCAAACCATAGACATCAGCAATTCATCTGTAAAGTGTTGCCTGATGCTCAAGATGGCTATCAGTATGCATTTACGGAATGAATACCAGAATCAGGAAATTAGAGTTTGACTGATCTTCAGACAATAAAGTCTCAAAGACCCTTGTGGCTCCCCTGGCCCCTCCCCACCAAAAATATAATATAACAAAATAACATAACATACATTTACTATATTTGTCTAAATGACAGATGATTACATTAAGTGTCTATTTTATATTTGGAAAAAAGTGTCTATTTACTTTGGGAAATGCTGGGATCAACCTTCAATTTCCTTCAATTCTGGTCTTGTTCCTAACTCAGAAGTGTTTCCGTGACTAACTCCAAAGTTGGGACAGTTCAGATCAAAGACACTTAAAGCCAAAAAGAAACAGGAAAGTATTTGACTCGCCTTAGGGAGACGGCTGTGTGCATTCTTGGTAAAGCCAGATTAAAACGTAATTGAGAAATAGTTAACGAAATAAAATATAATTGGTTATAGAAATATTAGAATGTGGTTTTCTAGGTCAATATGCACCCCAGAGGGATCTTTATGTAATATTTTGACTCCCATATTTGGGAGTCTACTGCTTTTTTGACACTATTGCTTTCAGGGAAAATGGAAGATATCACAGGACAAACTGTTGAAATGTTGTAAAATTAATTTTCAATAGAACAGTCAAACTTACTCTTTATTTATAAGAAAGTGAGAATAAAATGTTTGTTAGATAAAGGATCTTTGACCTCAGTGATGATCAAGTCCACCTCTCATTTCACAGATGAGGAAACTGAATCATGACAATGTTAAATGAGTTATTTAAGGTTACAGCTACTAAGAGTAAGAAGGATCTGAATCTATGTCGTTGGGATGAGTGATCCATTGCCCAATGCCCAATGCATTACAACCTACTACCTCTCAATATAATAATTTAGAAGTGGGCAAACTAGAAAGTTAAAAATTTGGGATTTGTTTGTTTTGTTTTGTTTTTTAAAACCCTGACCTTCTGTCTTGGAGCCAATACAAGGCAGAAGAGTGGTCAGGGCTAGGCAATGGGGGTTAAGTGACTTGCCCAGGGTCACACATCTGGGATGTGTCTGAGGGCAGATTTGAACCCAGGACCTCGTATCTCTAGGCCTGGTTCTCAATCCACTGAGCTTCCCAGCAGCCCTGAAAAATTTAAAATTTTAAAAATAGGTAATCATATATATATATATATATATGTATATATACATATACATATATATATACATACACACACACACACATATATATATATATGTATATATATGAATTCCTACTTATCACATTACATGGGGAAATTGAGCAAAGAAGAAAAGAAATGGGGAAATTGAAAAATCATATGGGCTCTTGCTCATGAGAAATTACTTAAGTTGAAAGTGACTAGAATATGATCCAAGATTGGAAAGAAATCACTTAAAAAGGCATTTGATATATAAAGTTGTCATGAAATCTTAAACAATAGCAGAGTCTGGAATCAGTCCCCAAAATGACTCTGCCTCCAAGTAAGGGTCTTCTTTTTAAGTTGTTCTACTCATCCCCAAGTTAGAAATGGGTTTACATTAAGTAGTAAATTAAATGAGTTAAATAGTAAAAGGAAAGACATCTTAGAATATACATTCAAATGTGTTTATTTCCTTAAATCCTTCTTTAATTGTTTAGTCCCATTTTCTGATATACTTATTTATATTTCATTGATCACTTTAATAAAAAGGTAAATAACAAAAAATAATTAAAATAAGGGGAAAAAAGGTTGTGATTCAATATTGAACAATTAATCCTATGTATAGGAACTTGTTGATCAGTTCAGATCAACGGAGCATGGCTTAAATACCCTTGCCATTTATCCAAACCATAGAAACCACTTTATGTACACTAACCATATGAAATAAAGTTTAGAAGGTAAACCAGAAAATTATGACAGAAATTCAGCATTCATTCATTCATTCATTCATTCATTCATTCTCAGTGCTGGGTCATGATGAATTCACCTCTTTGGGTGCTTTTCTCTGTATCTCTCTTCCATAGACAATATCTGCTGAAGTCATGACTCAAGCAAACAGCACCATGATAACTGAATTCATCCTGCTGGGATTTACTATCAGACAAGACCTGCAGTATGTCCTATTCCTTGTTTTTTTCTTTGTCTACATCACATCTCTAGTGGGCAATGTGGGTATGATTCTGCTCATCAAGTTTGACTCCCACCTTCACACCCCCATGTACTTTTTCCTCCAACACTTGGCTTTTGTTGACCTCTGTTACACCTCTGCCATCACTCCAAAGATGTTACAAAACTTCCTGGTGTCCCACAAGTCTATCTCATTCTCAGGTTGTCTTGTCCAATGGCTTGTTTATGCTACATTTGCTACTGCAGATTGTTACCTTCTCGCTGCCATGGCCCTAGACCGCTATGTGGCCATTTGTAACCCCCTGCACTACCCAATGGTCATGTGTCAGAGGGCCTGCATCCAGCTGGTTGTTGGGTCTTATGTTATGGGAACTCTGAATGCTTCCATCCATGCAGTTTTTACTTTTTCTCTCTTTTTCTGTAATTCCAACATCATCAATCACTTTTTCTGTGATGTGCCCCCACTCCTGGCCCTTTCATGTTCCAGAATTAATATCAATGTCTTGTTATTAATTGGCTGTGTGGGCTTCAACCTAATAATCACATTGCTGGTTGTGTTCTTCTCTTATGTTTACATACTGTCCGCCATATTGAGGATGCGTTCTGCTACTGGGAAACGCAAGGCCTTCTCCACTTGTGCCTCCCATCTGACAGCTGTCACGATTTTCTATGGGACTCTTGCTTACATGTATTTACAGCCTTCTTCCAGTGAGTCTGAGGAGAATGATAAAATAGCCTCTCTGTTTTATGGCATCATCATCCCCATGCTAAACCCTATGATCTATAGCCTGAGGAACAAGGAGGTCAAAGAGGCCCTGAAAATGATGGGCAAAGGCACTTAACTGCAAGCTCTGAACTTCAAAGTTCTGCCTTACAGAAAGGAAAGAGTGTCCTTTCCTAGCAAAAAAAAAAAAAAAGTCCTATCTTGTTGTTTCCATAAGTCGATAGTATCTCAGCTAGAAAGACAAGAGAAACCAATAGCAACATTTTGAAAAGCACGTAGGAATGCTTAGAATAATCCTTCTTTCCAAAAGTCTCTAACAGAGATTTAAGAATAGCTCCATTCTTTAACATGATATTAAGCATTGTGATGAAGATGATGACAGTAATCATATAAGTAATCTAAAGCCCCACCTCTATAAGATAGGTAGTATTCATCCTCTGTAAATGAAGAAAATATGACTCAGCAAACTGTAGTCATGTGATTTTACAATTAAAAGAGATTTTTTTCATTAAAAAAGAGTTAAAAATTATCTAGTTTTTCCCCTTTTCTGGTTAAAAATGAGAAAACTGAGGCCTAGAAAATGTAAGTCACTTCTCTAATGTAACACAGGTAAGGGTCAGAGACAAGATTTGAACTCAGACCTTTTGATTCTAGCACCACTGATCTTTCCTTTCTCTGTTGGTAAAATTGACCTAAGCTTTTTCCCACTGGCAAAGATTTTATGAACCAATTTATATGTGAAACATATAGGTCTATATGAGGTATTAGAAGATGGCTTAGAGGGGGCAGCTGAATAACTCAGTGGATTGAAAGCCAGGCCTAGAGACAGGAGGTCTTACATTCAAATCTGGCCTCTGACACTTCCCAGCTGAGTGGCCCTGGGAAAGTCCCTTAACCCCCATTGCCTAGCCCTTACAGCTCTTCTGCCTTGGAAACAATACACAGTATTTATTCTAAGGTGGAAGGTAAGGGTTTAAAAAAATATGGCTTAGGTAGAGACTATTATTCAAAACATCCATGGTTTTGCTCATGTTACCCACTTGGGAGCTTGTAATTTATCCCTATTCTCCTTGGGTATTTTAACAACACTTCGTGTCTGACTAGCCCTAATATTTTTGTTTGGACCACCTGTGACATTCCCATGCTAAAGCCCAACTCACTGGTCCCTTTTTAACTTAGCACAATGGCAAATGCATTATCTGAATATGATAAGTGTGAAATGGATGTTTGCAGACTTTTGAACAGCCACTCTTTTTTTTTAACCTCACCTTCCATCTTGGAATCAATACTGTGTATTGGTTCCAAAGCAGAAGAGTGATCAGATCTAGGCAATGGGGATCAAGTGACTTGCCCAGGGTCACACAGCTAGGAAGTGTATTAGGCCAAATTTGAACCCAGGACCTCCCATCTCTAGACTTGGCTCTCAATCCACTGAGCCACCCAGTTGCCCCCTTAACAATTCTTTAGATTTCAGAGAGGCTTGATAATGTCACTGCCACTCAAAACATCACAAGCCTAGCATGCCCTATGATTTGGCCTTCATAACACGAGCGCTATAGTCAAATTCCTATGATTGCTCCTTTCCAGGTTTATCCCAGATAGTCCTCAAGCAAGAAAAATTTCATAATCAGGCCAACATTTCATCGTGGTATCCTCTTTCACAGCTTAAGCAATAGTGGAAAAGCTTTCCAATCTCTGCGTCACCTTCATTCCACAGTAGAGCAGGACCTTAAGAAAAGATTGAAGAACTCTGCACTCAACAAGCTAAGAACTAGGCTATAGACAAGCCTACTTCCCTACTCAGACAACGTCCAATCCAATTCTCTCTTACTCAGTCCAACAAGGATTTTTAAAGCATCCATTCAATCCAGCATAGCACAATATGTTGACCACAGAAGGAAGCTAATCAATGTTTGTGAGAAACTGAATGAAACCATACTATCTCTTAGGAACCCAAAGATAAATCCAAAGATTGTCTTTGTCTTCAAGAGCTTGTATTCAATGGATGGGATACAATATTTAAGCAGATGCATATTTATTTCCAAAATTTAAGGAGTGTTATCTTCCATTCTATTTCCATAGCTGACAATTAAGGAGTGCTCTAACGTTTTCAAAGAGTATTATGTGTGTTATTTCATTTGATTAATAGCCCTGGGTAGTACATACTATTATTATCCCCATTTTAAAGAAGAGAAATTGAGCCTATGAAAAGGTGAATGATTTGCCCAGACTTTACCAGCTAGAAAACATCAGAGGTACTTTTCAAACCCAATTCTAAGTTCAGAACAACATCCATTCTATTATATTATTAGTACTTAGTGTAACATTTTAGGCAGGACAGATCATCTGAAGAATCTAGAGGAAGCTAGTCAGGATGATGAATGGCATCAAGGTCATGGCATGAGAAATAGTTGAGTGAACTTGGAATGTTGAGGCTTGAGAGGAGAAGATCGAGGATGTGACAGGTTAGCTATTTTCTAGTATTTAAATGGGTATCAGGTGGAAGAGATTTAGTCAATTGATTAACTCTAACTTTGTGCCTACCTTGTGCCAAGCACCGTGCTAAGCATAGGGATGGAGAGAAATGTAACAGGCAGTCCTTGCTCACAAGGAGCTCATATTCTAAGAGTCTAACTTTAACATACAGTTCAAAAATCAAGAAAGGGTGAGAAAAATGAACAAAAAAAACTTGACTATTAAAATGAAATGTTAAATAAATATTTATATTAAATTATATATATATATATATATATATATATATATATATATGTGCAACATACCAAGGATATTTTCCTTAGACTTTGTCTGAATTTCTTCTCCTTTACTTCCATTTTGGATCTAGAAAAAAAGTTATTCCTTCCTTTAATCCAACATGAAAATGAAAATTTAAGAAATCTGAATTTATGGTTTCTACTTGAGGAATAAATGCTAATGACCCATTCCTAAAATTAGAATTTAAAAGTATATGTTATTTAAACCTTAGGCACATCCACAATGGCTCCTGATGAGTCTTAGGTTATAGAAGTCATACAGTGCATTGCAGGGCAAGCATTGCAGTTCATATAAAGAAAATTAGAGAAGAATCTGTGTCAAGATAAAAGGGAGTTTCTCTAAGGATAATGTGGAATCTCCTCTTCCATTTTTTACTTTTAAGGAAAAGTATAGTTTTATTCTGACAATAGCCAGCATCTATTTATGACCCACCTGACATCCATGTGGGTTTAGACCAAGTTTTCTGATGGCACAATTAGCCTGTAAATTTTGCTTCTTTTGTTAAAAAAAAAGATTAAGGGCAGAGCAACGCAGCCATGGTGAACCCTAACCCAACTGAAAAATTAAAAGTTGCTTGAGCAGTTATGTTGAACTGATTTAAAGTACAGTGGTCCAACCATATGCAAGAATGTGCTGGAATCTTCTAGGTCTTAGTAAAGACCCAGTTTTCCTGTGATTAAGTAATGAGAGGCAAGTTGAAGTCATTAGGTCCACTTTCTCTTTTAAGATATCCACCAACAGGAATGGCAGGGGAGACCAGAGTTTAGCTGTCAGGCCAATTAGAAAGAAAATGCAGTTCCCTTCATAAGCAAGAGAGAGGACTCATTTGGGCTCTCTTTTTGTGTATGAGGCCAATGAAGGAACAGATACATGCATCTGTTACTAGGCAATGTTATTCCCAAAGAAAGGGCATCATATTCTTTATCATATAAAAATCCAGACACTATAATACTTGGCACTTAGGTATTTGTTCTTGGCAACTGATCTTCAGAAACTTGCCCAATCCCAGATCTAGTTAAACATTATAGAGTTACCAGATTTCTAGGTGAGGGTCTAGGAGACATTGAAAAAAAATTGGACCAGATCAGAGATACAATTTCCCTAAGCACTCTTGATGACTTCCTTTGCTCTGTTTCTTTGAGTCATCCATAGTAGGTGGGGGTAAGATGGAACAGCCTTCATATTTGTGGTACTTTCATGCAAGTGATACAGCTGGAATATTAGTAGTAAATACAGAGTATTTATTCAGAAGACTAGAGTTCCAAATCTTTCTGTCCAACTTTAGGCAAGTCTATGACACTCATGGCTCTCATTTCAAAATAATAATTAAACACAACAACTTAAGATGTTCAGGATGAAGGAACATATGATGAGATAACAAATATGAAGCTTCTCTTTGTAGAGGGAGGAAAGACAGAGAGAGAGAAGAGACAGAAAGAGACAGAGAGAGAGATGGAGACAGAGAGACAGAGGGGAACAGAGACAGAGAGAAAAATTGAAGAGATTCCTTTTTCCCCTTCACCACTATGTGTTTTATTCTTTTACAAAAGACATTGAATCAGAACATATTTTTTTTAATTCAGCTTACCTTTATCTAGAGATAAAACTTTTTTTTCTAAAAATGCAGAAAATAAATATAATTTAAAGAGAGCAGCACTTAGGTTGTGGGGTGGCTATGGGGAAAGATGGAAATTCATCAGTTCTCAATATTGTTAAAGTTAGAGAAATTACAATATTCTATTCTGGCAGATCACTCTTTAATCAGATCAGTAAGCTAAGCAAGACTCCAGCTCTTCAGGATTGTATTGGTTTGGAATGGCAGACCCCTTTAGTTACGAGCATATGGCTACTTTCACTGGAGTCAATCCCTACCCCAATACTCCTCTCCTTCCTATGGAACTCAAAATTTCCTTCAATTCTCCATCCCGTGGCTTCCATCTTTCATATTCTTTAGTCCTTCTTTCCCATTGGGACAACACTATACTTCCCATTATCCTCCTTGTCATTAAGTAGCCACAGTAGTAGCCACAAATGTAAAATATTTTATGTAAATATAAAAGGCTATATTAAAACCCTAAGAGGACAATGATTAATATAGAAATATGTTTTATATGATAATACATGTATAACACAGATCAAATTGCTTACCATCTCTGAAATAAAAAGAGAAGGGAAGGGAAGGAAACAATTTGGATCTTATGTCAGAAAATAAATATTGAATATTGTTATTAAATATAAAATAAATTGAAATATCTTTAAATTTAAAAAAATCCTTGGAAATAAACCAATATTGACTATATATTATAGATGAAGATAGTAAGGCACAGAAAGTCTGAATAACTTGCCCAAGATCACACACTAGTTAGCAAAAGAGCTAGAATTAGAATGCAGATCTCCTGACTGTTGTCCCATCCACTAAAGTTTACTAAGTGCACCTATCCAGAGGCTAGTGATAGAAAATTTATGGATGATCCAAAAGTACAGATGAATTAAACTGTATTTTATATTTGATATGAAAATATAATGTGATTTCCTCCTCACAAGTACTGCTTTAGTTATTATATTTTGCATGGACTAATATTCAAATTCATTGGCATTATCCAAACATGCACCAGATACTTCTCTTGGTGAGGAGTTGAGTGAATGGATTGGAAAGTGGTCCAGGTTCTTAGAACTTCCCTGAACAGACGTACATGTATGTTCACAGTTGTATTCTCGCTTGTCGCTTTTTTTGGAGATCTTTCTGATGAGAGTTTTCCCTCCATCAGAGAAATGTGGTCTCATCTCCGTAGTCTTCATTCCATGTTGTGAACCCATAGTTTCTGATTGCAGACCAATAAGAGTCAACAAAAATGTTGTATGCTTCTTCTGATGTCTACATTTAATATTCTTTTTCTATTCTTTGTTTCTCCAGCTGAGAAACCATGGCCCACCATAACTATTATAAAATTGCACTATTAGCAAGGTCTTGGTATGCTAAATATGGAATTGACTATGTGAACAAGACAGTGTTGAAGACATTTGGGGATGTTGTCAAGTAAGAGATCATCTCAAAGTTCACAGGCTCTCCTCTCCCTGAATAGTTGATCTGTATAGGAACTCTTTAGCATTCAATTGCCTCAGAGGGAACAGAAAAGGACTAGCTACTTTGGAAAATCTATATACATATATAAAAAATGTAACATTGCTTACTCTAAAGAGCTCATAGTCACACAGTGGAGACAACAATAAGGCACTCAAATACATCAGGAAATAACTAAAAAGTTAAGTCAAATCAAGTGAACAGGCATGTATTGATTACCAAGAATTTTGTAAAGTGCTTGATTTATGAAGAAAGGCAAAAAACCCATCTACACTCTCAAGCAGCTTGCTTCTAATAGCGTAGACATCATACAGGCAACTATGGACAAAGAAGATATATATGAGATAACGGGAAGTAATCTCAGAGGAAAAGCCCTGGTTTTGAGGGAATTTGGGAGAAAATTCTTATAAAATGTAGGATTTTAGCTGGAATTCAAAGAAAGCCAAGAGGCATAGAAGAGGAGAGAAAGGATTCCAGGCATGAGCCATAGTGAAAATCCATGGAGTTGAAAGATGGAGTGTCTAGTTTAAGGAGCAGCAAGGAAGCCTGTATCATTGAGTCTCATAGTATGAAGAGGGTAGTAAGTATTAGAAGAACAGTAGGTAGAAAGGACCAGGTTATGAAAGGCTTTAAAAACAAAAGAGAGGATTTGACATTTGATCCTAGAGATAAAAGAGAACAAAGAGAGTTTATTGAGCAGAGGCTATGTGACAATGCTTGACCTACACTTTAGGAAGATCAATAACACCCGAATGGAGGACATATTGGAGTGAAGAAAGACTTGGGTTAGGGAGTCCAACCAACAGACTATTGCAACAAATGATGGGGGCCTGCGCCAGGGTTGGCAATGCCAGGAAATATACATGAGTGATGTCATAAAGGTAAAAACAACAGGGTACGTGAAATGATTTCATATTCAAGGGTAAAAAATCATGAGTAGGAGAGTATGGCATCTTGATTGAGAACTTAAGTAACTTGGATAATAGTGGTGCCCTCAACTAGGAAAATTAGGGGAAAGAAAGAAAGAGATAAAGGGTTTGAAAGAAAGATAATGAATTTAATTTAGAACATGTTGAATTTGTAAGAGCTATGGGACTTTCATTTTGAGATATGAAATAAGTATTTGGAAATACAAGACTGAAGATCAGGTTGAAGATTAGGGCTGAATGTAATGGATTTTGTTATGTAAACCTTAAAATTTCTTAGACTTATGAATGTTGGAAATTTCCCCATTTCCAACATTAGGTAGGAAGGGTCCTTCTCCTCCCTACCTAAGACTACTTTAGGACAGAAACCTTTTGCTAAACAATGGAAAGGTTTACAGTTACTAGTAGCAATCCAACAAGCCAGGGCACTCCTGAAGGACTTATGGGAAAGAATGCTAACCACATTGAGAGAAACAACTATGGGGTAGAAATGCAAAAGAAAAACATATGACATCACTTATCACATGTATTTATGGGTTTGTGATTTGGGGTTTATACTTTTAAAGATCACTTTGTGGCAAAAATGAATAATATGGATATAGGTATCCAGTAATAACATTTGTACAAACCACTTTAATTATTTGTTGGCTCTGGGAGAGGGGAAGGAAGAGGGGAAGAAAAGAAAATGAATCATATAAACATGAAAAAAAATATTTAAAAATAGAAATAAAGGAAAGAAGGAAAGAGAAAGAAAGAGAGAGAGAGAAAGAGAGAAAGAAAGAGTGGGAGGAAGGAAGGAAGAAAGAAAGATTGGACCTGGATAAATAAATCTGAGAATCAAATAGAAAGAGATGAAAATTGAAACCACTGGAGGTGATGGTGAAATCACCAAAAGAAATAGCATACAGGGAAAAAAGAGAACCCAGACACAGCATATATTTAAATGCTAAGAATGTAGGAATAAATGGGAAATCAGAGTAGGGATAGACAGTGTAATATGGCAAGCAGACAGCTATTGAGATCTCATTCTTCAATGAGAAATAAATAGCACCCAGGAATAATGCAAGTATCATCCTATTGTACTCAACACTTGTCAGAGAAATCTGATGTACCGTGTCTAATTCTATTTTTTTCTTCTCAATCTTACTTAATGAATCATCATAGGTACATTGCTCCCTAACTATAGGGATACTCTGAGATTCTGCCCTGGGTCCCCTTCTCTCTCTAAACTGTCCCACTTGAAGACCTCAGCAATTGTTGGACTTATCATCTGTATATAGATGAATGTCTGATATCTAATTCAAGCTGAATCTTTTATCTGAGCTTCCAGTCTCTCCTCAAGCGTCTCTCTTCACTCCAAGCCCGAGTAGCTGTCTCTTTCACTCCATGTCTGAGAATCTCTCTTTACTCCATGCAAGAGTCTGTCTTCCAGTCCAACTTTGAGTAACTGATCATCTTCACTCCAAGCCCAAGTGACTAATCAATGATGATCCTTTGTGTCTGTTTCCACTATTTAAAGACCTTTTTCTCTGGTGTCACCTCCCCTAAATTTTATGTCTACTAATCACAGCCTACAACTTTCTCCAGGACTGCTCACTCTTTCACATGTGGGTCACAGACCCCCCACTTAATGTATGAAATGGGTGTTCACACCTTTTGTGTTAGTTCACACCTTTTTGTAGTTGGATCATACCTTTTTGTAGTTAAAATGGGTAGATCTACTTTAAATACTGTGTTTACACTTTGGGGATTAAAATCTAAAAATAGACAGGGGATTACAATTTAATCTTTAATCTTCATAATCAAGGAAGAGCTAAGTACCTCCATTGTTACAATAAGGGGAGAGCTAAATCCAATCTTCACAATACAAAAAAAAAAAGGTATAGGGGATTTCTTAGAGGCACTCATCTTATGCAATGACAGATAAAAGGAGCTAGCTGAATAAACTTGGATTTCCATCAAGGACTGAAGATTTATGGGGAATTGAGAACAAGTAGATTCTAGGAGAAGGGCTGGTACATAATTAATGAATAATTCTACCAGATAGCTATAGGGCAGATAGGTTGTGCAATGGATAGTATACCAAGGCTGGAGACAAACACTCATCCTTCTTTATGACTTCAGATCTAGTCTCAGATACTAACTCATTGCATGACTCTGGGGAAGTCATTTAACCCTGGTTTGTCCTCAGTTCCTCATATGTAAAATGAGCTGGAAAAGAACATAGCAAACTATTCCAGTATCTTTGCCAAGAAAACACTAAATGAGGTCATGAAGACTCAGACACAACTGACATGACTAGATAACAAGAACAAAAGTCTATGATCAGTTGAGAAGTATAAAGGTAAAGTGGGTAAATCAGGGTGAGAGGAGCAGTTAGTGGAAGCACTCAGTGTTAAGTTTCTGAATTTTTCTCCTTTTATCTTAATTGATGTAAAAAGGGATTTGGACGACTATGAAGATCTTGGCTCGTCATTTTATTGTTCAAATACAATTTACCCTTAGACATGGGAGAAAGCAAGCAAAAGGGTAGGCCATGATTCATGCCCAAATGTAACACCCTATCCAATTTGAATCCTTGAGCTAAACAACCTTCTCATTTTTTGTTTTGGTTTTTTGTAGGTTGCTGAAAATATCTGGTAACCTCAGAGTGAATGCTTACTACACACCTGAGATGGAACTCATGCATTTGGATCTTGAACACAAATTAGGGAAAAGGGAACAGATTTTCATTATTTTTTCCATCTTTGATACATGTTGGAACACTTGATCAAGCCATCTTGCTTTCCAGACCAGAGACACAGAAGCATCAGACCTTGTTCTGCAGGGATAACATTTAAAACTAGAAACAGAGGAAAGAAAAGACTGGTTTGTGTTTGAGAGGATAAGGATATATGGGATTCTTTTTTTACACATCAATACTAATCTTTTCACCAGACCCAATCTCGGCCATCTTTTTTGAAAGAGAGTGCAAGAGACAGGAAAGAATTTCATAAAAACACTTCACTGAGGAAGAATTGTCCAAGGAGAATATTTTAGGCAAATAAGAAAAATTCACATTTCTCTAGACCTTTAAGGTTTGCAAGAAGCTTTCTTTTCCTCATAACAACCTTGGAAAGAAACTTCTTCAAGTATTACCATGTACATTTTTACAAAGAAAGTTAAGACTAAGTTAAAATGTGAAATGAACTACCTAGCTAGAATGGAAAGCTTGGAGTAGAAGGTAACATTTTAAAATAACAAGAGGCTCTCTTCTCCATTTCTAATTGTGGCCCAAAGTGGGAAGGCAGATGAGAAAAAGGTAAGTGAAATTAGAAATCAGTGCAGTAAATGATTATTTCTTTGAAGAGTCTGGTATGTGTTTGTTAAAGGAAGACTCAGATCAGGATAGGAAAGAAGAAATCAGGTTCTTCTTCATTAGGAGTAATTTTGTTCAATACTTTTCAATGTGAGATTCAAGGACTGTACCATTTCTCATTTCCAAATAACTAGTCACCCCCAAAGATAATTGTGTAAACATTCTGGGTGTCCTTTTCCATGTCCTAATTGTGATCAGCATTTTGAAAATGAAAGCCTAGTGGTTGAGCATATTGTCTGGTTGCCTAGAGCAATGCATATTTAAGAATATTGTTATAGAAAAGAAGAAAGGGATCAGAGAAAACACTTCTGCAATCTCTGTGCAAAGACATTTTATCAGCATTGTAACTTAAGGGAATACTATGAAGTCCAAATTGAGGAAAAACAATTCATCGGTCAGATATGGGGAAAGCAGTTTCAAAGGGGCCATCATTTGCAATTACACAGTGATATACACAAATACATGGTCAGCTAAGTCTGTTCTATTTGTGATCTAGGAATCTTCCAAAGACATGAACATGTATAGCATATGGGTTCTCACTTATCTTCTGAGTAGATCATATGTTAGGTATGCTTTCAGATATTTCCAAATAATGAATAATTGGAGCAACACATCTATACACACATGGAATATGTGGAGCAAAGCTTAATTTATGAAAAGATATGTTATCTCACTGTAATGACAAGCATTTGAAAGTGTGAATTTTAGTTTTACTCCACCCTGCTTAGTCTTTAGAATTCTAGCAACCAGGAATGTATACACCCCCACTTAAGGATTGTGTTGGGGAGGAAGGCCTATGACCAGCATGTGCTAGCAAGTGACAAATCAGAAACAACTGACAGACCCCCTGAACTGTCCTAAGTCAAGCTTAAGCTACCATTGGTACATGTGAGATGCAGGAAGTGATGTAAAGAACTACCTATATATTTCACATCACTTCCTCTCTCGTCTCTCTCTGTGTGGCTTTGGGAGCTTTGGCAGACTTGGCCCTAGAACTTGAGGCTGGAGGAGCTCCTCAGACTGCTTCCTTTAAGACGGTCACATTATTAGTTATAAGATTGACTCCCCTTTCCCTTGGCTTTCTGGAGAAGCCCCTTGGCCAAGGCCTCTGAACTCCTGCTTGGCTCAGACCAGGCTGGAGCAGTCCAATTCCCTTCTCTCTCTTATTATTATTAATTTCTTCCATCTATTGTGATTAAACCACCATAAAAATCCCAAACTGGTTTGAATATTTTATTGGGATTGAATTTAAATACCTGGAGAGCAATAAAATAATATATTCAATCAAGAACACTAATTTTACCTTAACAAAAGGAACATAAGTGATTCTTCTGTAAGAGTATTAACATGACATAAACAAAACACCAAAGCAAGGAATATGATATATGTTTTTAATGTTTCTTTGCAATTTATTTAATTAGAATTTGATTTTGTCAAATTAATTGCTAGAAAAAGGTATGCCTTATTTCCTTTTTTGCCTTTTAGTATATTTATTTAGGATCATTAAGCATATAAATTTTTATTATTTTTATGGTTATTTTTACTATTATTAATAGCATTTTTATATTTTTAGTTTTTTCTTAGCTATAATTAAATTACTTAAAAAAAAACCCTTACCTTCCATCTTGGAATCAATACTGTGTATTAGTTATAAGGCAGAAGAGTGGTAAGGGCTAGGCAATGGGGGTCAAGTGACTTGCCCAGGGTCACACAGCTAGGAAGCATCTGAGGCCAAATTTGAACCTAGGACCTCCCATCTCTAGGCCTGGTTCTCAATCCACTGAGCCACCCAGCTGCCCCTAAAATTACTTTTAAATATAGAGTAAAAGGATAATATTATCCTTTTGATGACTTCTTAAACTCATAGTTCCATATCAATAAGATGGTGTTTTCATTATTTTCCATATGTTTTTCCTTAAAAGTTATCTTGAGACATTAACTAGAACATGAGTAGATAGCCTTGAATTATTAAACATTTTTTAAAAAAGGAAATCAGTTCTGAGAAAATAGCCACTTTATTTTTAACTTATGTCAATACAACAATGACTTAACATTTGTTCTTATTCTTATCATTAATGAAGTCCAAATTCTGAAGTTGACAAGAATATTTAGTAGATTGGTTGAACTAAATCTAACCTTACATAGGCTAAGATCATACAAGGGAAATAAAAACAAAAGAGGTGAAAAAATAACACTGGAATGAATTTCATTTAAAAAGTACATTGAATAAAGAAATACATTACTTTATTCCACTTAAGAAATGAATGAGGATGAACCAACCAGTTCTATTATGTATATTTAAAAATTATACGTATCATATCTCTAATATTTGAATTTATTATATCAAAATATAAGTTATAAACTACTTTGTCTTGGTTACTTATTGCTTTTAAGTGGACTTTAATAACATTATCACCTAATTAGTTAAAGAGAAATGATATTTTTGTCATTAAAATCATATAGTTTTTAAACTGATTTTAAAATATTTTAGCTAAGCAAATGCATATTAATAAAACTAAGAATAAAGAAATCAGTTCTAAATATGATTATTCTATAAAAGCACAATAGCACAGTTGTTCTGTAAGTTTTTCTGTTACTGTACAATAGTCTCCTGGTTTTGCTTATTTCACTCTGCTTCTGTTTATGTAAATCTTTCCAAGTTTTCTGAGCTCCTCCTGCTTGTCATTACCTACAGTACAATAGTATTTAATTACATATACTATAACTTACTCAGTCATTCCTCAATCAGTGGATAACCCCTAGGTTTCCAAATCATTGCCCCTCTCAAAAGAGCAGGCTTTAATATTTTTGGATATCTAGGTCCTTTCCCTTTAAAAAAATCTCTTTAGGATACAAACCTATTAATAGTATTGCTAGGTCAAAGGATATGTACTATTTTATAACCCTTTGGGCTATGTCCAAATTGCTTCCTCAAATGATTGAATTAATTCACAATTTCCCCAACAATGCTTCTGTGTCCCAGCTTTCCAATATCCCCTCCAAGTTTGGTCATTTTCCTTTTCTGTCACAATAGTCAGTCTGATAGGTATGGAATGGTACCACAGGATTGTTTTAATTTGCATTTCTCTAATTAATAGTAAATGTAGAGCATTTTTGCATGACTATAGAAAGCTTTAATTATTTACTCTGAGAACTGCCTATTCATATCCTTTGACCATTTATCAATTGGGGAATGACTTGTATTCTTATATATTCAACTTATTTCTCTATGTAGTTGAGAAATGAGGCCTTTATTAGAGAAACTTATAAAAAAAATTTTGCACCACTATATTTACTTTTTTGTTACTCTCCATCCTATTACCCCTATTTAGTTTCTGACCTCTACCTCCCCCAACTTTCCCTCTTTTCTATCAACTCTACCCCTCTTCTTTTATCACCTTTCCCTCCAATTTTCTGGTAGAGTAAGATAGAATTCTATACCCAATTGATTGTGCATGTTCTTCCCTCACTGAGCCAATTCTCAAAAAAGTAAGGTTCACATACTCTTCTTCTCTGGTTCTAGAATATGGAGGCAGTATTCCTGAATAATTTCATGAAAGATGATGTCTAAGCTCTTTTTTGGATCATGACTTTCAGGTACTCCAATAATTGCTAAACTATCTCTCATGGATTTATTTCCCCGACCAGTCAGTTTTTCCATGAGATATTTCACATTTTCTCCTATTTTTTCATTCCTTTGACTTTGTTTGATTTTTTCTTGATGTCTCCTGGAGTCTTTAGCTTCCCTTTGTCTAATTTTTAAGACATGATTTTCATGAGGGAGTTTTTATCTCCTTTTCCCCTTTGGCCAATTCTACTTTTTAGAGATTCTTCTCTTCATTGGATTTTTGTGCCTCTTTTACCAATTGTCCTCTTCTTTTTTAAGATATTAATTCCTTCAGTATTTTTGTGCCTCTTTTACCAAGCTGTTGACTCTTTCCCCCATGGTTTTCTTGTATTATTCTCATTTCTTTACCCAACTTTCTTCTACCTCTCTTATTTGATTTTTGAAATTCTTTTTCAGCTCTTCCATTAAACCTTACTGGAATTAAGAACAATTAATATTTTTTCTTGGAAGCTTTGCATGCAGCACTACTGACTTTGTTATCTTCTCCTGAGTTTTAGTTTACTCTGTGACCAAAATAACTTTTACATTGAATTTCTTTTTTGTTCTTTTCTTGACTTTTTATTTTCCTTTAGTTTAAAAGAAATTGTCAAATTTGGGCTCCAAAATGATACTGAAGGGAGCACTGTTTCAAGCTTCAGGTTCTTTGTGAAACTGCCTTCAGAGCTGGCCCTATAGATCTATCTTCTTTAAATTCTTCCAAGGTAGTATGACTTAAGGAGAGGTATTGAATACTCTCCAGGCCTGTTCTTTAGCCTGTGCATAAACCGAAGAACTCTTTTACTCCTTGGACATGTATCCAGGGTCCCCTACTCCTTTGAGACAGCAAGTGCTGATCTACATTGGTGCTCCCCCTCACCCTGCAATTGTAAACAGGGCTGTGACTTGATTCTGTGTATGGGCAACTCAACAAGAGTTTTGCATCCAGCAAAGGACCCCCTGTAGTCTCCTTCTGAGCAGGTGTCCTTTACCATCTCTGACTGAGAGTTCTGGAAGCCTTGGCTGCTACTTTGGCTGTGTAAAATGTCTGTGGCCATAGTGGGGCCTGCTCTGGCTCATTGTGCTCCAAACTCTACCCCAGTGCACTAGATCCTTCATGATGGCATTCTAAGTTGTTTGGGGGCTAAAAAATTACTTCCACTTGCCTTTTTGTGAATAATGTTGCTCCAGAATTTATTTTGAGAAGTTTTAACATTTCTTTTTAGGAGTAATTTGGTAGGAATAAAGTGCCTTCTCTGCCAAATATTTAGATATTTCTTAACATGATATTAAAAGGTAATTAACTGATGCATTGGCAAGGTGCTCTCTTTCTGACATACCAGTCTTAGAAACAAATAAAATAACAACACTTAGAGAAGAAATTAAAGGAATGGGTAACCCAATGCCTACTGTTAAGTCCATTATATCCAAAGAGTCAGAGTCTCATAATTCAGTTGTCTGATTTCTGGGGACATCTTCTATTGCTATCATCTTCTCTCTCTTAGGTCTTCTGGAATTATGTTGGCTCTCAGAAGATTTTTGTTTTGTTTTGTTTTGTTTTTGTCTAGTAGATCTGCTTTCCTCAATCCAGGTCCTTGATAATATCTTTCTCTAAAATTTCTTAAACTGTAAGAAATGATAAACAGGATAATTTCAGGAAGATTGGAAAGACCTACATGAACTGATACAGAGTGAAATAAACAGAGCCAGGAGAACACTGTATACAGTAACAGCATTATTCTATGGTGATCAATGGGGAAAACTTAGCTACTCTCAGCAATGCAATGATCCAGGATAATTCTGAAGGAAGTATGACAAAGAATGCTATCCACCTCCAGAGAAAGAACTGTTGGAG
Source organism: Monodelphis domestica (assembly GCF_027887165.1). NCBI lineage: Eukaryota > Metazoa > Chordata > Mammalia > Didelphimorphia > Didelphidae > Monodelphis > Monodelphis domestica. Next base: position 20,598,282 of record NC_077232.1, on the reverse strand, counting down.
TCAGAATTCACATGAAAGTCTACTAGTTTTCACTATAATTTATTTGTGTTTTTATTTGGGGATTTTGGTTTTATATTATTATCTTACAAAAAAAATTAATATTTTGGAAATGTCTTTCATGTTAACTCATATATAACTCAGATCAAATTGCTTACCATCTCTGGGAAAGAGGAGGGAAGGGAGAGAGGGAGAAAATTTGGATCATATAACTTCAGAAAAATTGTGTAGAAAATTGTTTTACATGTAATTGCTAAAATAAAATCTCTACAAAAAATAAATAGTACAAAATAAAATTCCTTGAAAAATAGATCTTGATAGAATTGTATAGTCAGAAAAAATTTGCTTTGCCAATAATTAGGTCATGTATCGAGAGCCAACTCAAACCTTTTGCTTCTGATCTTGTTAATATGTAAAACCTCAAATTTAGGAACCTCAGCACAAGAGAACTTGTATTTCCCAGACTCTTTACTACTTTTTATCTCTCGCTAAACCAGGTAATTGCTTGAGAAAATGGCAATAACAGAATGAAAGGAGAATAAGCTCTTCTACTTAAAAAAATGTTATATATTACAACTTAGTATTAGAACATGCTCCATACCTTAGAATCAATCATATTTAGCATTATATAATCTACTAATCGGGGTGTGTGGGGTGCTCAGGGAGGGGTAGTATCTCTGGTATGGAGGGCTTGTCATGCCCTCCTAGGGCAGCTCTCCAGCCTCTGACCCCCACCTGACACCCAGCTCTCACTTGTGGCTCCCAGTAGCTGCTAGCATGCAGCAGCAGCCACACCCTGGGCAACGGCTTCAACAGGCTGGCTAAACCTTGTGAGGGTAGCCATCAGGTTGTAGACCCCTGATGAACCAGTGCTTTGCTCACCCAGCATGTGAAGACTGCTTTGGCCGAAAAGATGGAAGAAACCAATAAGAAGGTTCAATGGCTGAGATGGCGACGCAGCAAAGCACTGTGGAGTGCTTAGGTCATGTTGGAGCACAAAAGACAACACAGCCATCCAATGCAGCTGAGAAAGTCTCCAGGTGTAACGATTTTTCATGCCACTGGACCCAGGCTTCCAACGCCGAGAGAGTGGGACTGTCTCTGTGCATCGACTTTTCCACTTAAATCTCCTTCACGCACAAGTGTCTTTGTGCACACTCATCTATCATAGATGAAAACGCACAAAGACAATCATCATCCTCGATTACCGAGAGACTACTACTAATCTACTAATCTCTCAAAAAAACTTTCAGTCAAATTGTTTACTCTATTCACATTTTTCTCAATTGCAGAATGTCTCTCACCTCACCCTAGATACCATCAAGGATTCTTGGTGGAGCAGAGGAAAGAGCCTGGAATTAGAGACAGGAAGATCTGAGTTCAAATCTGACCTCATACTTCTTAACTATATGACAAAGGGCAAGTCACTTAACTTCTGCTTCAGTTTCCTTATGTATAAAATAGGGATAATAAGACCACCTACTTCCAAGGGCTGTGGTGAAATAGGATGAGATATTTGTAAAGCATTTTTAAACCTTAAAGGAAAATATAAATGAGAGATAGCCATAGCACAAGTGCCCTGGCTAAATAACCTCTTTTCCCATATCAACAGCATTTGACCTGATTGCCAAAGAACTTTTGTGGAAAAAGAAAAGAAAAGAAAAAATAAAATAATCTTGCCTTCCTCTGGATTCACTGTCCTCTCTACTTTGAGATCTCTTTTGGAATCTCCCTGAATTATCATGATTATGATGATGACAGTGATAATGATTATAATTTACTTTTCACATTCTTTTATACCAATTTCCCAACACTCTCATTCTTCTTAATCAGTCCAAGAAAATCTTCAAGGTGCCACCCATTCAACTACATTCTTAATTACCTGCTCTGGACAAGAGGAAACTTTTCAGGATGACAATATTAAAAATTAATGATACATAATTCATAGGGATAATTGCTCATGATTCCTACCATTTGCAAAGGTAAGCTCTTTTCTCCAACTCATGGAATACTCTTCATATTGGGGTTAGGTAATTGATCTAAATACTTCAAATTCATCTTCTACTCTATATCTTGGATCCATTATTTTTTCTCTATTCACATGATCACCACTTTGCTTCAGGTCCTAAATGACTAGAGAAACTTCTTAAATTACCTGTGAATTCCACCTACTCTCCTAGTCTATCTGTCCTCAATTTAGTCCCCCAAAATCTTCCAAAAGCTCTGTATCTATGTTATTGTGCTACTCAAGAATCTTCAAAAGCTCCCTACTACCCATAAAATAAAATGCAAATTCTTTAGCATTTAAAGGCCTATCCAATCCAAATTTAGATTCATTTATCAGGATTATTGAATGGTTCTTCAATATACACCTTCAAGTCACACTGGAATTCCTGCCATTTCCTGAATTTAGTATTCTATCTCTTTTCTCCAAACCTCCACAAATTTTGTTTCCCATGCCTAGAATGTAATCTTTAACCTGGATAGAGTTGGTTGTGTAGGTTGTAGTGAGACACACAATTCTATTTACAAAAACTAAGCCAAACTGAGGACCCAAAATGGCGATGAGATCTGTCATGTGAATATTCTTTCCTTCTATAACTATAACTACATTCGCAGTTAAATAAATTGATAAGTGACATTTTTGTATCTGTTCCTTGAAATAAGACTGTTATAATAGCCCTTTTATCTCACTAATAAGAAACTGAGTCTCAAGGGGAAATGACTTGCCCAAAGTCACACAAGTAATAAATAGCAGATGAAGAATTTTAACCCATTTATTATTGCCTGAAATCAAGAGTACCTTTGATTCATTTTATTCCCTTGAGGCACCAATAGATATTTCCATTACCTTTGATCAATTATATTGTTGTCAGTGCTGTTTGGTTAAATAAAAGACAGTGTGGTGCCATGCAAAGAAAAATGGCCTTGGAATCAGGAACCCAAGGTTCAAATCATACTACTGATGGTTTCCAAGTGGCCAAAGGGAAATCAAAACTTCTTTGTTCTTCAGTTTCCTCATTTGTAAAATGGAGGTGACCATTGTGCACCTCCTGCATAGCCTTGGAGTTATGAGCAACAATTATTCTTAAATCATTATAGAATTTTTATTCATTATTATAAGGTTGCTTTTTCTTGAACTCAAGAGTCCTAGGGCATTGTCAAGAGCACTGATAGATTAAGTTAGTTACACAGAATCACACAGAAAATATATGGCAGTTGTAGATTGTAAACTCATGTCTTCTTGACTTATTGGTTGACATTTGCTCTGCTAATTTCTCTGCTCCAATTATTCAAACTAAATCCCTGCGAAGAGCAAAAGAAGCAATAGAAACACTCCTCTGGGAACAGAGAGCAACCAGTGAGGATTTTTCTTCTGAGCTCTTCCCATACCTAGAGATACCCCAAAGAATAGATTCCTATTCTACAGACCTGGTTTATATTTAGTGCCATTCAGTGGACCCACAAGGATGCTGTGTTAGGGTTCCAATCAATTTGGATCTGGTGGAAGCAGGAAAATCCCAACTGAGAGCCTCCTAAAAACAAGGAAGTATTCAATCCTCTTTGTTTTAAGTATAGTCTATTCCAGGAGCCAAGGCCCTGGTTCAGTGGCTGAACCAGGTATGAATCAGAGTAGGGACCCTGATCATGGGGTGAGAGTCACTAACCCTTTTGAAAATGCTGAACAACTTACTGCTCATCAGAGGAAGTACCAAATCAATTCTGAAAGGAAAAGAGTGAAGCATTTGCATGAAGCAGAGGCATCTCAGAAGAAGATACTTGAAAAACACTGTTAATAGAAGCTTCTATTCAGTGCAAAATGCCTTTATCCTTTCCCTTTTGTGTTTATCTTGGTCTAGGGAAAAGAGAATCAAATAAAAGACTGCAGTAACTAGCTTCTACTGTCATCTCTACCTCCAACTCATCAGGCGACTGGAGGCAAGGTACCTCTGGCAAGCCAGAATCTTTGGATCTTCAGTAAGATGATACATTTGTACTAGATGCTGTTTCCAGTTCCAGACATGTTGAAAATTCCATATTCTCTTCGAGTTTTATTCCATATTAAGCATTCTGTGGTTCCCCAATTACACCTACTTCTTTGATTGACCAACCTTTATCATTACCATTTATCATTATCATTATCATTACCATTTCCCAGTAATCAACAGCGTTTCTGCAAATATTTTGGTGCTTACGATGAGTCTAATCCATTTATTAGCATTTATTATATACCAAACTGAGGGTCACTCAGCCAGTATATCCCAAAGGCAAGACATGAATCAGGGTCTCCCAGGTTTATGCACGACTATCTCTCTTCTCACTATACTCTGCTGCCTTTCAGGATACTCAGGCAATTCTCTAAGAATACAAATTGTAGGGGGGCAGCTGGATAGCTCAGTGGATTGAGAGCCAGGCCTAGAGATGGGAGGTTCTGGGTTCCAATCTGACTTCAGACACTTTCTAGCTGTGTGCCCCTGGGCAAGTCACTTAACCCCCATTGCCTAGCCCTTGCCACTCTTCTGCCTTGGAACCAATACACAGTATTTATTCCAAGACAGAAGGTGAGAGTTTTTAAAAAAAGAATACAAATTGTAGGAAAGTGGTCAATCTGCATGGGGGAGAGGTGAAATATTCTCTATACAGATTAAATCAAAGTATAATCCTCATGCCAAAAGAAAAAATAAAATAATTGTCATGTACTCTGTCTATAACATTGTCACATTTTTTTCTTGATCACTTTTACTTACCTTTTGCCCAATCTGATGCTTGCTGCTTTGTGATTTGGGGTAAGATATTTCCCTTTTCTCAGGCTTATCGATAAGATGATGGCTTTGCATGAGTTGGCATGTGAAGCCCTTCCTTTCTAGCTCCAGAGTGATCTTCCTATGATCATAGGATCTTCCCTTTGAACCCTTAGCCACCATCTTGTCCTTACCTGTCTGTGGTCATGTTATACCTCACTAAAAGAGTACCATCCCCCTTAGGGAAGAAAGTCTTCCATTTTTGTCTTTTTGGCCAGACTATGCTTTATGTGTCTTTATTTAAGGAAAGAGAGAGGACCTCGGATTTTATTATTATTTAGGATTATGAGAAGAAAATGCTTCTATTGATACAGTAGCACTAGCTTTCCAACTTATAGCCATAGAGAATTGTCTAGAGCACTGAGAAGCCAGCATGAGTCATAGGTGATGCTCAAACTAAGTTCTTGACTCTGAGGTGGGCTGTCTGTATCCTCCATCACTACCTCTGCTCTCTGCTCTGCTTTATGTTAGTAGTCACTGAACTAATAAATGTTTTGGTAATCAGATTGAATGCATTGACACTTCCCCCTTCTGATCAGTCTCTTAGGAAGCTACAGTCTCTTCTGTAATACCTCATTCCCTGACATCAATGCTCATAACATTCTTGTCTAAACTCCTCTTGGGATGGGTTTCCAGAGACAAGTTTCCAACACAAGCTAACCGGCCTCATTGGCTTGATTTGCAATTGCATCTTGTTTTTAACCCACAAAGTTCTATAACCTCTGAGGAATCTTTGCTTCCACCCTACTGCTCAGACTTGGCACTAAACAATTTTGTCTGGTTCAAAAATATAACCTAGTAAGTAGCAAAGGGCATAGAGTTCCCTCTATTGAGATGGGATAATCCAACAAATGGATCAGAGGTTCTCTGGGCAGTCCTGATTTCAGATCTGATCACTTCACTTGATCAGCTATGGAGCCATGGGTGAAATAAGTATTCTAATTCCAAAGGGTACTGCTATAAAGGCATATAGACCTCATTAGGAGAGATAGATGAAGGAACATTCACTACATCCTCCATCACCTTACTTCAAGATGACCTCTCTGATGCTCCACCATCTGGTATCGATCATGGAATATGATTCATGTGCCCCTGATGCTTTGAAAAATAGCCCTTTGGATTCCCAGACCAGTACATTCCAGGTATAGGCAGGGAGTCTCCCTCTGAAGAGAAATAGTCCTAAGTTTGATTGTCTGGTCATAAATTAAGAAACCAGCTAAGGTTCTCCTAACCTTCCAAGGTTTTCACAGAAAAGTTCATCCACAGAAAGCAAGGCAGGTCCTTATAGATCCTCCAGTCTAGATCTTTCATTTTTCCATTTGGTGATACAGTGAAATAAAGCTCTAGGTTTGGAGTCAAGATGACCTGAGTTTGAATGTGACCTCTAACATCAGATGTGTATAGGGAAGTCACTTCACTTCTCTTTGCCTCACTTTCCTCATCTGTAAAAGAAGGATAACAATAGCACATGCCAACTAACACTTTTGTGACGACCAAATGAGATATTTGTAAAGTGTTTAGCAAACCTTAAAGTGTTATAAAAATGCTAGTTATTATTATTAAGTTAGTAAAACTCATTTAATTCTTTACACTATATAAGTATTATTTTCTACTTAACAAAAATTGGAAGGAGTTTAGGTTAATAACATTATTATTGCCATTAACATTATTATCATGGGATCACAAGTAGAATTGGGAGGACGTTAGGAGGACATCCCATCCAATAGCCTCATTTTATGGATGAAGACACTGAAACTAGGAGAGGTTGTCTTGTCTAAGATCAAATAAGCAGTGATTATCAATGAAGGGATTTTAACCTAGATCCTCTGACTCCTGGCCTATCATTTTTAAAATACATATACAACTCTATTAGGATACAGATACACTATTAAATCTGTATGAGCATGAAAGTTTTGCTAGAGGTTTCCAGAAATTACAGTGGATAGAATTCTGGGCCTGAAGTCAGGAAGTCCAGAGTTCAAATTTTGCTTTCAGGTTCTAGCTACCCAGTAAATACTATTGTGTCACAATCAAAACTGGCATGTTTACACACTTTTATTTTCTAGAATAGGCTAATGAATTTGGAGATGGAAGGAACCTTCTCAGTATAATTCCCTCATTTTATAAAGGAGGAAAGCAAGGGCCAAGGAGGGATTATATATGCTTAATTGATATCATCTGTAGTAAATTGCAAAGCTAACATTCGAACCCAGGTCTTATGAATTCATATTCATTATTTTTCCTATTACAAATTGTTCCCATGTATGGGAAAATAATGTTGTATCACTGTTCAATCCTGAGTTATTTGCCATATAATTTGAAGTTCCTTTAAAGTTGGGGTATGAAACAAAGGTAGCCCACAGCTTTTGACATTTCCAAGTATATTCCAAACCAAATTAAAATTTAATTGAGAAATGTTTTACAAAATAAAAATATAATTGGATATAGATAGTGTTAATACGTAGTTTTCTAAGACAATATGCAGCCCATAGGGATCCTTATATAATATTTGGTCTCCCAGTTTCTAGTGGAGTTTGGTACCACTGCTTCAAGAGAAAATGGAGAGTATCACAGGCAGGCTGTTCTAAATGTTACAAAAGGTAGTTTTCAACAAAACAATGCTTAAGTATTTTGTTGTTTGTTTGTTTGTTTTAATTCAGGAAACACATAGGAACTAAATGTCTAATGGATAAAGGATTTTAGACCTTAAAGTCCATCAAGTCCAACTCCATTTTATAGATAAGGAAACTGAGTAATGACAATGTTAAGTGACTAACTTAAGGTCACAGCTAGTAAGAGAAGAAGTATTTTTAAACATATGTTCTAAAAACTCTATCCATTAGCCAATATAGAGCCAAGACAGTGGCTTAATAGCTGTGAAATCTGGAAGCACTTTGAGAATCCTCTCAAACTAGCCTTAAAATAGTGCCTCCAAATGACAGGAGTCACAAAACCAATAATAAGACAGAGTGAGGGGGCTCTCTTGTGGAAAACAACTTGAAAGGAAACAGAGAGAGTTGATTTTTTCACAAGATAATGGGAACTGGAACTAAAGCTACACACAAAGGAGTACCATCTGACCACTCCCTGCCCAATGCACCAGGTTCTGAGCCTGGGAATAGCCCAACTTTGGGATCCCACAGCCCTGCCTAAACCAACAGCAAAGCATCCCACATACATCCCTTGAAGTCCCAAACCCTGGCACCAGCCTGCAGTAGGCCCTGAAGTCAGTAGCACTTGGCCCTTTTGAGCCTGTGGTAAAGCCCCTAGCTCCAAGGGAAAATAGCTCACAGTCCTGAGTTCTGCAAGCTATCAGCAGAGAAGACAGAATTGGAAGTTTTCAGAACTCCTAGTCCACAGAAAATAAAAGACTCCGAAAATGGACAAACAGCAAAAGAAACACTTAACCACAGAAAATTTCTATGAAGACAAAGAGCAAGGCACAGATTCGGTGGGGGCAGTGTGAACAAAGCAGCCACATGCAAAACTTCAAAGAAAAATGGTAATTGGTCTCAGGTCATAGAATAACTCAGGAAGGAATTAAAAATTCAAATAAGCAAGGTAGAAGAAAAATAGGGTAAAGAAATGAAAGTAATCCAAAAAGAAAACAGCTTAAAAAGAAAAACTGTACAAGTGGGAAAAAGAGATACAAAAAAGAATTCCTTTAAAAACAGAATTGACCTTCTAGAAAAACAGGTAAAAAAAATCCAATAAAAAAATAGTTACATAAAAAGTAGAGTGGACCAAATTGCAAAGGAGTACCAAAGATCATGAAAGAAAATCATTCTTTAAAAATTAGAATTGGATAATTTATGACCAAATGAGAGATAGAGAGTATGACAAGATGTTAAGTGAAAAATGTTGATTATATTAAATTAAAAAGGTTTTGTACAAACAAAACCAATACAATCAAGATTAGAAGGGAAACAATAAACTATAAAAAATTTTATAACAAATTTCTCTGATAAAGGTTTCATTTCTCTGAATAAAGAACTAATAAAAATTTCTAAGATTCCAAGTTGTTTCCCAATTGATAAACAATCAAAGGACTTGAATATTCAGATTTCAGAAGAGGAAATCAAAGCTATCAATAATCATATAAAAATGTTGATTAGAGAAATGCAAATGAAAATAACTCTGAGGTACCACCTCACACCTATCAGATTGGCCAATATGATAGTAAAGGAGACTGATAAATGTTGGAGGGAATATGGCAAAATTGGGACACTAATGCATTGCTGGTGGAGTTGTGTACTAATCTAACCATCCTAGAGGAAAGCTTGAAATTATGTCCAAAGGGTATAAAAGGATGTATAATTTTTGATCCAGTAATACCACTACTAGCTCTGTATCCCAAAGAGATTTAAAAAATGGGAAAGAACCTATTTGTACAAAAACATTTATAGCTATTCCTTCTTGTGGTGGCAAAGAATTGAAAATTAAAGAAATGTCCCTGCCTGAAAAAATTGTGGCACATGATAGTAATGGAATACTATTGTGCAATAAGGAATGCTAAACCGGATGATTTCAGAAAGAGCTAGAAAGACCTAAATTCACTGGTACAGAGTGAAATAAGTGAATTGAAGAAAACATTGCACACAGTAACAGCAATATTGTGAAATGATCAAATGTGATAGACTTTGCTAGTTATAGCAATACAATTATCCAGGACAATCCTGAGGAACTTATGAAATAGATTGTTATCCACCTCCAGAGAAACAACTGTTGTAGTAGATATGCTGATGAAAACATATTATTTTAATTTGTTTATTTGGGTATATGTTTTAGGGTTTGGGCATTATAAGATTATTCACTTACAAAAATGAATGATATAGAAACATGTTTTGCATGATAATACATGATAATCCAGGAAAAAATTAAAATAAAAAAAACAGAATTGGACAAATAGAAGCTAATGACTCACTGAGACATAAGGAAACAATAAAACAAAATTGAAAGAATTAAAAAATAGAAGGAAATATGAATAGCTCATTGAAAAACCAACTGACCTTGAAAATAAATCCAGGAAAGACAATCTAAGAATTATTGAACTACCTGAAAGTCATGATCAAAACCTGCCATTACCCAATGCACTACAATGCCACCACTCAGTAGAGTAATTTAAGAGTATTCCTAGCCTTTTCCTGTTTCTGAATTAATATCAATGTCATGTTAGTAATTGGCTATGTGGACTTCAATCTGATAGCCATATTGCTGGATGTTTTCTTCTTCTATGTTTATGTACTGTCTGCCATTTTGAGGATTCATTATGCTACAGAGAGAAACAAGGGCTTATCCATTAGTGTCTTTCATCTGATGGGTGTCACTATTTTTTAATGGACTCTTGTTTAAATGTATTTACAGTCTTCTTCCAGTAAGTCCCAGGAGAATGATAAAATAGATTTTGTGTTTTATGGCATCATGATACCCATGATGAACCCTCTAATCTATAACTTGAGGAGCAAGGAGGTCAAAGAGGCCCTGAAAATGATGGGAAAGATTTAGTTAACATGCAAGCTCTGAACTTCAAAGAAATGTTTTACAAAACCATTCTGGGAAAGGGCATCTTTTCTCATTATTTCCACAAGTGGATAATATCTCAGCAAAAGAGGACATTATAAACCATTGGCAAATTTTGAAAAAGCATGTAGGAGTGCTTAGAATAACCTTTCCAGCTAGAGTAATCTTGCCAAAAGTATCTATCAGAAATTGAAGAATATCCCAAGTTCCTGAAGCACTAATCATCATTAAGATGAAGATGATGATTATGGAAATGACAGTATCAACAGCTTACAGTTATCTTAAAGTAAGATATTTTCACAAATGTAATCTAATTAAGCTTCTACAATTCAATAAAATAGACCTTATCATCCTCTTTTTACATGAAGAAAATGTAACTCGGGAAACTATAAAGTTATATGATTTTAAAATTAAAAGATTTTTAAATGTTAAATTTAATTAATTAAAATAAAAGACATTAGAAGAGACAATTAAAAGAACTAAAAGACAACTAAGATATTATTATTTCTATTCCTCCTTCCTGTTACAAATGAGGAAACTAAAGTTTACAGATAATAGTCCAAGGTAAGATATGAACCCAAACAATACATCCATGGTTTTGCTCATTTTGCCCACTTAAGAAGCTATCATTTTTCTCCACACTCCTTGATTACTTTAGCATCATTTCATAGTGATGAATAGTCATTTCTAACTAGACCTAATATTTTTGTTTGCTATATATGTAAGCTTCCCAAAGAGCAAAAAATAACTGGACTCACTATTTCCTTTGTAATTCAGCACAATGGTCAGTACCTGACACTGAAAACATCACAACCCTATCATGCCTTATGAATTGGCCTCCATAATGTAAGTGCTATGGCCAAGTTTCTATCATGGTTACTCTCTAGGCTTGGTCCAGCTAGCCCTCAAGCAAGGATGGGTTCACAACCAGATCAACTCTTAATCTTGGTAGCCTCATCCATAGCTTGAGCTCTAATGGAAAAGCTTTCCATTCTCAAGGTCACCTTCATTCCACAGTACAATTGGACCTTAGGAAAATATTGAAGAACTCTGTAGTTGCCAAAACCAGCAAGATAAGAAATAGGCTAGAGACAAGCCTACTTCCCTGGTCAGACCACATCTAATCCAATTCTCTCTTACTCAGTCCAACAAAGATTCTTCAAATGTCTACTCAATCCATTGCAGCACGTGTTAAATGTAGAAAGAAAATAAGCAATGCTTGTGACTTGAATTGAATGGAAACATGTTATCTATAAAGTATTTTATATAATTGAAAAGGCTGTATTAACACCCTTGGAGGTAAATCAATATTGTCTATATGTTACAGACGAAAATAGTAAAATAGAGGAATTTTGAATTACTTGCCCAATATCACATAGCCAGTTGGTGAAAAAAAACAAAATTAGAATGCAGATCTTCTAACTCTTGTCTCATCAACTAATGCTTATTGTGTCCATCTATTCAGAGGACAGTGTTATATATTCTAACAGATAATCCAAAAGAACAGAGATATTAAAGTCTTTTCTTTTTATATGAAAATGTAATATGATTTTCTCCTCAAAAAAATACTTTAATTATTCTATTTGGTTTGGACTTATATTTAAATTCACTGGCATTATCCAAACATGTTCTAAATTTTACTGTTGCTTTTCTCACAGATGGTCATTGAATGATCATCAAATGGAATGTGTGAGTGGTACCGGTTCTTAGTACTTCCATGCACAAGAGATATATGCATGTTCACAGTTGCATTCTCAGTTTTGTTTTGATGGATTGAAAATCTCTCTGATGAGTTTTCCCTCCACCAATGAAGTATACACTTCTCTACACCCTTTTTTATTACATGCTATGTATCCATAACTTCTGATAGAAGAATAAGTAAGAAATGCAGTATGCTTCTTCTGATGTCAAGGTTTGATATTCTTTTCCAACTATTTGTTTCTCCAGGCTATTTTCCATCATGCCCCACCATAATTACTACAAAATTGTACCACTAGTGAGGTCTTTATGTGGGAAGTATTGAATTGACTATGTAAACATCCAATTTTGATGTCATTTGGGGATGTTTTCAAATAAAATATTTGCCTCACAGTTCATTGGCTCACAGCCTCACACTTCTCCCTGCACAGTTATCCTGTCTAGGGGCTCTTTAGCAAACCTCAGAGGGCAAACCAAAGGACTAGATACTATGGTAGATAAACACAAAAAATTAAAACTTATGGATTCCAAAGAGCTCACAGTCACACAGTAGAGACAACAATAAAGCATTCAAATACATCAGGGAATGATTAAAAATTCAAATAAATGTAAGTTCCATTCTTTCCTGAAAACAGAATGAGTTAGTTATAATATCCAACAGCAGCAGCAGCATGACTTTATCCTTGATGCCATCCTTTAGAATGAATGATGGAAATCAAACCTAACCAGACTTCACCTGATCTCTCCATCTAGATAAGGAACAATAATGAAATTCTATAATCAGACAGATTATCCCTCCATCATGAAGGAATTAGGTAGGGACCAGAAAATATTAGCCCATATCCATGTTAAGTATTCACCAATTAGAAATGTCTTGGGCTATTTAAGTCTGAGAAGGGAATTTGTATTTTTATTTGATCAATCAGGGATTTAGACTTCCCTTCCATTTGTTTTGAATTTGGGTCAGTCACCAACCAGCGAATTGATCCCACAGGCACTGCCCCCCTGGGTGATACCAGGCTAATTGAGGAATTGTTATTGGTTCATGGGGAATGATATAAGACAAGTAGTGAGTGTAGTGAGGATTTATAAGCAGAAAGCTGAGATTTGTAGACAGACACTGAGTTGGTAGGCTCTGGATTATTAGACTAGGAAATTCTTCCCCTCCTTTCTATATTTCTCTTTTATTTTCTTTTTCTTACTAATAAATCTAGCTATTAATAGTCTTGTGACTTAAGGGTTAATTTCAATTTTTGGTGATCATCCATTCTAACCATTACATAGGGGAGGGCTGAATAATGAGCTTTCAGAATTGTATTTAAATTTCTAAAGACTCAGGAAGAATCACTTCTGGTCATTAAAAGAGACTATGGACCATTAATTTATTGAGTATTGCTAGCTTAGTCAATTAATTGAATTTTCTTATTTGGATCCCAGTCTGCAATCATTCTTACTCATCACAGTTGTATACAACATGTGCATTACAAGAGAGAAAAATAAGTAATTGACAGAGGAAAAGCACTTGAATCATCATCCCATGGAAGCTAGTCCTTGAGTTGAGACCTAAGGATTGGGTAGTTTCAGTATAGTGGGGAGAACAGGGTGTGGAATGGATACAAAATAAGTGTAGGGGATTATTTGGAGGCACTCATGTCATTCAAGGACAGAAAAGAAAAGGTTAGCTAACTAAACTTGGATTTCCATTAAGGGGGAATTGGGTACAAGCAGATTCCAGGAACAGGGCTGGTACATAATTAATCAATCATTCTAGCCTATAGATGTAGGGCAGGTAGGTTGTGCAATGGATAGAGTGCTAAGGTTGGAGTCAGGAAGACTCATCTTTTCTTGTAAATTCAAATGATAGGTTAGTCATTTGACCCTGGGTAAGTCACTTAACTCTGTCTCAGTTCCTTATCTGTCAAATGAACTAGAAAAGGAATTAGAAAACCACCTCAGCATCTTTGCCAAGAAAACACCAAATGGGATCATGAAGAGTAAGACACAACTGAAACAACTGAATAACTACAAAAAAACAAAAGCTGATGGATCAGCTGAGAAGTCTAAAGATAGAGAGGTTAGATCAGGATGAAAGGAGCAATTAGTGGCAGCACCCAGTGCTAGGCCAATATATTTTTCCCTACCTATATCTTTATTGATATAAGTAGGATCTGTTCATGGATGGTTATGGGGATCTTGACTCATGCTATTTTATTGCCCAATGTAATAAATACAGTTTTGTGAATTTTTTATTTTCTCCACCCTGCTTGGTCTTAGAATTTTAGCCACCAAGGAATGTCTACACCCTTACTTAAGGACTGAGTGTTGAGGATGACCAACATGTGCTAGCAAGTGACAAATAAGAAACAACTGACAGATCCCCTGGGCTATCCTACTCAAGCTTAAGTTACCATTGGTACATGTGAAATGCAGGAAGTGATGTAAAGAATGATCTATATATTTCGTATCACTTCCTCTCTCCAGGCTCTCTCCCTTGTGGAGAGGTTGGGCTCTGTCGGCATTGTGGGGAGCACTGGGTGGTGTTTTTGCAGCTCTTCCAGGGTTTTGGCATTTGCAGCTTGCCAGTGAGGTGACTGGGAGAAGTTCTGTAGCACGTGTTACGTGAGGTGTCTTCCCTAAGCAACCTTGGTGAGGTGACTGATTCCTCCTTTCCTCCTTTCCTTGACCTCCAACTTCTATCTGGCTTGCCGGAGCAGTACAATTCCTTTTCCTCTCTCTCTTCTTCTTAATTTCTTCCTACTATTGTAATTAAGCCATCATAAAAATCCCAAACTGATTTGAGTATTTTATTAGGATTGAATTTTAATCCCTATCGACGACTAGTATAATATATTCAGTCAACAACTCTAATTTTGCCCTTAACAGTTTGAAGAGGATTGAAGAGGTACTGGGGATAAGGAAGGGTTGGTAACAGGAAATGGAGGAGGTGAGAGGACAGAGAGACTCTGGAGGGATGGAGAGGCTGTCGTTAAAATTCCCTCACACTGGACCCACAAGAGAGGTACCCTTGGTAAGGTTAAGTTAAGGATGACAGAACCAGTGTCCTTGAGAGAACTTCTAGGGACTAGTAGAGATTACTTAGCAAGACTTGACTAGTAGTTGAACCTCAGGAGTTCCCCTTGTCTGGCAAATATACTGTTACTGTTGGCTCTTGTTGTTTCGCCTAGGCTAATGGCTATCTTAGCCACCAGCCTCTAGTTCTTTGTTCTCCCTTCAATATGAATCTGACTGTAATTTTCTATTTCTCAAATAGTTTAAAAATTATAGTAAATCAAGAAAGGGGAGAGGTTTGGGGGAAGAGGAGACCCTACTGGGTTTCTAGTTTTCTTCAGCTGAGCCAAGATGGCTCAACTTCAACTTATCTAACCTCTTAGCCAGTCAATGTCTCTCTCCTACCTTAACAAGTGGCAAGTGTCCTTCTTGGGAAGGTCAAGGGATGTAAAGGATCTTCAGGGTGAACCCTGAAGTTAAGTCACCAGCCCCTTCTCAGCAGCTGTTGTTTGTTCTTCCTCTAATGCTCTCAAACATATAGGAACCTTCTTTTTTTCAGGGTAAGGGAAATAGAGACAAGACTTTTCCACAGGTTGAGATCTAGAGCTCCAGATCTTTGCTCCACACACAGCCAAGTTCAGAGGGCAAAGACACTTCAGTTAGAGTTTTCCCCACAATCCTCTTCTCTCACTCCAACTGTCACTCCCTCTCCCATCACATTCCAACCACTGTCTGCTCCATCTCAGTGGCAGAAATGCAAAAGCTTGATTCACAGTTTTCCTTTCCACACCAAATACAATTTACTCAAAGTGGGAGAGAGAAAGCAGGAGAGAATGTCATGATTCTTACCAAAATGAAACTGTCTATCCCATTTGACTCCTCAAACTAAGCAGACTTCTCATTTTTGTTTTGGTTTCTTATGGGTGACTGAAAAAATCTGGCAATCACAGGGTGAATGCTTACTACTGTAAATGCCAAGTAGTCCAATAGTTTAAGGAAGGGTTTTTTTTTTAGGTTAATTGGAGATCTGCATGATTTCCTCTCTCCTCCATACAAAAATCAGTTTATTCATCATCTCCAAGGCATGCAGTTCTATCTTTAGTTCTCTGGGCTTCAATGCCAATGTTCGTGTTTCCTCGAAAACCCCATGCAGTTGAAGGGACCAGGAATCAATGCAGAGGCCTGGCCTAGCTAAGGCATAATTCAAATATAGAGTCATCTGAAAAAGGATCCATACAGCCCCATCATATCATTCTCTTAACATCCTTCTTTGGAAGACTTCTGATTCTTCCTAATCCTTAATAATCTTTCTCTCCTCAAAATTACTTGTACTTAACTTCTGTTCATAGACTGTGTTCTCTGAAGAGAATATAATCTTCATGAGGGCAGGAACCAATTTTTTTTCATTTTGCCTGGGAATCCCTAGTGTCTAGCACAGTGCCTTTTGCCTACTCAATTCCTAATATAGTTGATGAATCTGATAGTTGAAAATATGTCATAGAATTTCATCCTTCAAGGTTCAATGCATGTCTCACTCCCACCCCCAAGAAACCTATGGTTGCTAATGTTGTCTTTTCTTAGAATTCCCTTATTCTTATTTCTCTATCTATATTCCATGTCCTCCACTAGAATGCAAGTTCCTTGAGGACATGAAATATTTCATTTCTGTATCCTGAACACCTAGTACAATGCCTTGGCAAATAGGAGAAGGTTATCTAAAGTTTGTAAAGGATGTTCCACCTGGGGATGCAACCAACTTGATGGAGTAGAAATAGGGAAGTTGTAGAGTACTTTGAGAATCCTCTCCAACCAATCTTAAAATGACACTTCGAAACAAAAGAGAGAAAATAACCAAACAAGGAGACAGAGTGAAGGAACTTTCATTCAAAGGATACTTGAAAGGTAGGCAGAGAGCATCTGTTTCCCTGGGGTGAGAGGGGAGCACAGCCAGTAGGAAGCTACACCAAGGCACAAACCAATACAAAGCCCCCCTACATCCCACATCTACTGTTCCAGGTTCTGGGCCCAAGTCAACTTTGAAACCTTGAGACCCTGCCTAAGCCAAAAGTACAACCCTACACATACACTTTAAAGTTCCAATCCCCAACCAAAGCCAAAGGTAAGGTCCTGAATCCCAGTACGTGGCCCTCTATGAGGCATGGTGGATCTGTGTAAACTCAAGGTGAGGCCAGAACCCCAGTCCAAGCTTGTAATGAGAACTGGAAGCCCAGCACAAGGCAGTCTGCTCAGTAATCCTGGTCTGTGTAAATCCAGACCAAGGGCTTCTTATCATAGAACTAGCCCCTACCCAAGTTCAAGGTAAAGTTACAAGTCTCAGGGCAAGGCAGTGCAGAGTGTGCCTGACCTGATCAATCCCAGAGCAAGACTTAAAGTCCACAAACAAACCTGCACCTAGACCCTGAGCCCCAGCACAGGGTAGCTCATAGTGCTCTGAATTCCTCAAGTCATCAGCAGTCTCTGAGAGTGATTGAACCAGTAGCTGCAAGTGGCTTTCAGAGCTACCACCCCACAGATCATCATACTACCTTGGAAGAAAAGAAACTTGCAGAAAGCCAGAAATAAAGCTAAGGAGAGCAGTAAGGAAAAACTGAAGTTTAAGAGAATGCCCCTCTTCCCTGAGAACAGAGCCCACCTTTAAGATAAAAATGAAAGTCGAGAATAGCATTGGAAAAATAAGCAAATATTTTAAAATTATAGCCACAGAACATTCTTAAATAGACAAAGGAGAACAAGGCACAGAAACAGAAGGGGACAGTGAAAGCAAAACAAATATACTCCAACCTTCAAATAAAATTGTGAATTGGCCTCAGGCCCTGGCAGAGTTCAAAAGGGATTTCAATAATCAAGAAAGACAGAGGAAAAATGGGGGAAGGAAATGAAAGTAATGTAAGAAGAAAATACAGTAGAATTGGTCAAATGAAAAAGGAGGTTCAAAAGCTCACAAAATCTTCAAAATTAGAATTGGGCAACTAAAAGTTAACTTCATGAGACATCAAGAAACAACAAAACAAAATAAAAACAAGAAAATGTGAAATATTTAATTTTTTAAATAACTGACCCCAACCATAGCACTGCTGGGTTTGTACCCCAAAGAGATCATAAGGAAAAAGACTTATACAAGAATATTCATAGCTGCACTCTTTGTGGTGGCCAAAAACTGGAAAACGAGGGGATGTGCTTCAATTGGGGAATGGCTGAACAAATTGTGGTATATGTTGGTGATGGAATACTATTGTGCTCAAAGGAATAATAAAGTGGAGGAATTCCATGTGAACTGGAACAACCTCCAGGAATTGATGCAGAGCAAAAGGAGTAGAACCAGGAGAATATTGTACACAGAGACTGATACACTGTGGTACAATCAAATGTAATGGACTTCTCCATTAGTGACTTTTTTATTTTTATATTATTATATATATACTATATATATATAATATATAATATATTATTATCCATGCAGTGATACTGAACAACTCAGAGGGATCTACAAGAAAGAACACTATCCACATTCAGAAAAAAAAATTGTGGGAGTAGAAACAATGAAGAAAAACGACTGCTTGATTACATGGGTCAAGGGGGATATGATTGGGTATATAGACTCTAAATGATCATCTTAGTGCAAAAAACAACAACATGGAAATAGGTTCTGATCAAGGACACATGTAATACCCAGTGGAATTGCGAGTCAGCTATGGGAAGGGATGGGGGAGGGGAGGGAGGGAAAGAATATGAATCTTATAACCAAGGAATAATGTTCTAAATTGACTAAATAAAATTTTAAATAAATAAATAAAATGAAATAAAATAAAATAAAATAACTGACCTGGAAAATACATGCAAGAGAGAAAAAAAATTAAGGATTATTAGACTAACTAAAAATATGATTAAAAAAACTAGACATCATAATTTAGGAAAATTATTACAGAAAACTCACCAATGTTCTTGAACAAGAGAGTGAGCTGGAAACAGAAAGAATCACCTCCAGAAATGAATTTCCAAATAACAACTTCAAGGTATATTATAGTTAAATTCAAGAGCTCCCAAGACAAGAAGAAAATATTTCAAACAGCCAGAATAAAACAATTCAAATATAGTGGGGCTAGAATCAAGATAATACAAGACTTAGTCTCCACATTAAAGGACTGTCAGGCTTGGAATATGCTGTATAAAGAAAAGTTAATCTCAATACTATTCGAAACTATTTAGAAAAATAGACAGAGAAGGAATCCTACCAAATTCTTTTTTATGACACAAATAAGCCAGGAACAGTAAAAAGAGAAGAAGAAAATTATAGACCAATTTCATTAATGAATATAGATGCAAACATTTTAAATGAAATACTAACAAATAGACCAAAGCAATATATTACAAGAATCATTTACTTTGACCAGGTAGGCTTTATACCAGGAATGGAGGACTAATTAATATTGGAAAATTATCAACATAATTGACCATATCAGTAGCCACAGAAATCACATGATTATCTCAGTTGATGCAGAAAAAGCCTTTGACAAAATAGACCCATTCCTACTAAAAACATTAGAAAGCATAGGAATAAATGGGCCATTCCTTTAAATGATAAGTAATATCTACCTAAAACTATTAGCTAGTCACATCTGCAATGGGGATAAGTTAGAAGCTTTCCCAGTAAGATGAAGAGTTAAGAAAGAAGGACCATTATCACTACAATTATTTAATGTTGTATTAGAAATGCTAGCTTAGCAAGAAGAAAAGAAAAAGAAATTTAAAGAATTAAGGTATTCAGTGAGGAAAATAAACTCTCACTCTTGGCAGATGATATGATGGTATACTCAGAGTATCCTAGAGAATCAACTAAAAATAATTAATAACTTTAGTAAAGTTTATCCAACAGCTCAATGGAGAAGGGAATTCTTTATGAACAAATGAAAGAAAAAAACATTACAAGATGTAAAATGAATAATTTTGATATTATTAAATTGAAAGGCTTTTGTACAAGTAAAACTAATATATCCCAGATTAGAAGGGAAAAAACAAAATAGGATGGGGGGTGGATTTATAAGAAATTTCTCTGATAAATGTCTCATTTCTCAAATCTATAGAGAATTAAGTCAAATTTATGGGAATATAAATCATACCCCAATTGAAAAATGGTCTAAGGATGTGAAAAAAATTCATATGAAGAAATCAAAGCTCTCAATGATCATATAAAAATGCTGTAAATAATTCTCTGGTTAGAAAAATACAAATCAAAACAATGCATAAGTACCAACTCACACATCTCAGATTGGCAAATATGACAGTAAAAAAAAAGTGATAAATGTTGAAGGGCATGTGACAAAATTGGGGCACTAATGCATTGTTGGTGGAATTGTGAACTGATTCAACCATACTGGAGGGCAATTTGGAACTCTACCCAAAGGGCTATTAAATTGTGCATAACCTTTGACCCTATAATATCACTACTGGGTCTGTATTCCAAAGAGATGAAAAAAGGGGGAAAGGACCTATTAATACAAAAATATTTGTAATGGCATTTTTGTGGTGAAAAACTTGGAAATTGAGGGGACAGGCATAAATTGGGGAATGGCTGAACAAATTATGGTATATGTTGGTGATGGAATACTACCATGCTATAAGAAATGATAACAAGCTGTTTTCAGAAAAGCTGGAAAGATCTGCAGGAACTGATGCTGAGCAAAACAGGCAGAACCAGAAGAACACTGGACACAGTAACAATGACATTATATAATGATCAACTGTGAAAACTTAGCTTCTCTCAGCAATGCAATGGTTTGGGACAATTCTGAAACACAAGACAGGAAATGATATCCTGAGAAAGAACTATAGGACTCAGATGGATGTAGATCAAAGCATACTATCTTTCACATCAGTGTATTTATGGTTTTATTTTGGAGTTTTGGTTTTGTATGAGTGTGCTCTTAGAACAGTGACCATGGAAGTGTTGTTTTGCTTAATGATACGTGCATGACCCAGATCAAATGGCTTCCCATCTCTGAGTTGGGGGAGAAAAGGGAAGGAAGGAGATGGTTTGAAATTTATAATCTTGGAAGACATATGTTGAAAATTATTTATTACATATAATTGGGAATATAAAGCCTCATTGATTTTTTTAAAATAAATGTTATTTTATAACTTGTGAATTTTCCCCCCTAAAACGCCTAAAGACAAGACGGAAGGACATTTTCAGCCCCACCATAATCACAAAAGTATATTTTTCTCTACCTATTTAAGTAGTATTAGTCAATGATGAAATATATCTAGGATTGCACTACAGATATATTCTGAAACCAGAATGGAAGACTTTTCCATCTACACCTTCAGCTCCAGAACTCACACTCCTAAAAATAACTTCCCCAGGCAGTGACTAATCCTAGTGTATGAAAGTATATCAATGTTGCTAACCATACAGGTAATAGTTCCACACTTGCATTCACAAACTGTCCAATAAAAATTTAAGCTCCTTGAGAATGGAGACTGTTTTGTCATTGTTTATACTTATTTGTCCCAGCAGGGCTGCCCAGGATGCTTGGAGTATAGCAGGCTCTCTAAAATTATCTGTTGAATTCAACTGAATTGAATCATTGACAAATGAATTACTCATGTGAGTTAGTAGAGGGAGTTTCCACTCTTAAGGAGTTCTCTCTGCTGATAAAACCACAGATCCAGATTTTAGGGAAAACATGTTTATTTGCTAGCAAATAAAGGAATGCCTTCTGAATATCACTATTGCTGCCACCAACTGGAAATAATCCCACTCTACTATTTCCCATTTTTATCCCCTCACCTCAGCACCACAGAGGTGGGACTTTTCTCAAAAGGGCTGTAGTAAGCACAAAATATTTTGCATATGTCTATGGCATGCAAAGCCTTTTTCTCATGCCAGCCTATGAGGCAGATAGCAAAATATGACTTGCCCAGGTTCACGCAGCTAAGAGACAGAGCCAGGCTCTATGAGAAAACAAATAAAACAAACTTCCAGAGGACAAAATTAAAGCATTACAGATGTGCAAATATACATTTGCTACATCTGAACTACATTTACCCAGCATCCTTTTAAGTTATATCCTCATTTTATGTAAGGAGGCTTGAAAGATAAATTTGGCTGAGACCCACGCTGTGGGGCTCTTTTTGAGCTTGGGTTTTTGGTAAGGTGTGGCAGGTGTGGGTCTCTCTAGCTCTGTGCTCTGATCACTTAGCTAAATTAACCCCTTTCTTACTTACTTTATTATTTTTAAATCCTATATAATGAATACTTGGAGTATTTATTCATTTTTAATATTACACAGAGCATGGGAATTATAACTGTGAAAATATGGCTTTCAAGACTGTGAATTGCCAAAACTGTAAAGATAATTTTAGTGTCTTCATTTTATATTAAAAATAAGTGGTTGCCGTGGGAAAAATTCCCAAATATGAAATATACCTAAGACAGCTAGGTTTTATGGAGATTTTAATTAATACAAATGAAGGAATTAAGGAAAGGGAGAGTGAATAAGAGAAAATAGTATGAAGGGCCTAGGCCAAATGGCCTAGGCCTGAGCCTTAAGAGAGACTAATCAGTCTTTTATCACTCACCACAAGATTTGTCCCACCACGGCAAATTCCCAAACTGAACTATGAACTCCAACTAGTCTGAACTCCAACTAGTCCAAACTTCAACCAAGTTCAGAGAGGGCCAGCTCCTTTTAAAGAGAAATTTCCCTTATGTCGCCTACTCTAAATTTTCACATCTACCAATCACAGTAGACATTTTCCCCAGAACTGTCCATTCTTAGTTCACATCTTCTTTTGTTATCACCTTCTCTGAGTAGACTAAAACTCGACTCTTGCTAAGCTTGCTTGACCTTTTAGTGATTAATTTGACCTTTATAGATACTTAGCACCCTTTTGTATTAGATCTAAAAATAGACCTATCTTAAGGTTTTAGCTTCACTATAAATATGAGTTAGGGACTTTTCATTGTTCAGTAAGGAGTTTACAACTTTATCTTCCCCTAAAGTATGCCTAAGTATGGGTGGAGTAATGTTAAAATTCCCAATACATTCCTGATCAAGTACCTTCATTGTTTAAAATGGGGGATAGCTTAATCAGATCTTCTGAAGTAGAGTCTGAGCACTTTTTAAGATTCACAGAATGCACCTCCATACAATCCTTCCTCCCTTATTCTGAACTCTAATTTGACTATAGGAAAATTACCTTCTGTTTACCATTGTCATAGCATATTTTGGATCCTCCTTACTTACATACCTGATATAACCTTGTTATTAGACTATAATAATTCTTGGAGGGAAGACCTTATTGTTTTTCATCTTTGAATCTTCATCACTTATCTCAGTTCTGTATTTTAAGAAAAATCCAATATTTAAAAATTTTGTTTAAGAAAAGATCTTTGAAGAAGCTTGCTAACTCCAAAAATTCAGAGAATGAACGGTTGCAGAAAGATACCAGAAAACCTACACTACATCAAGAAGATCCAGAATGAACTTTGGATATGGTTGATTGAACTGAAGGTTGATTGAACATTTATTTGAATGTATACTCTTATGCCAAAAGGGGACTACCCCCTTATTGGTTTTTTGTCAATGCACCCAGCAAAACATTGATTTTGATGTCTTTCTCTCTTCTATTCCCCTCTTCTCTCTAACTATTATAGTTTCCTTTTAGAAGGGAAAATTTTGTATACACCTGCAGTTAGAAGAATGTAGAGGTATAAGATGATTATGTTTAGTGATAAGTTGGGGAGACTAATCCCCCAGTCGTCATCGGGGGGATTGTGAATTTTAGATTTTCTCCACCCTGATTAGTCTTTAAAATCCTAGCAACCAGGAATTTATACACCCCTATTTAAGTATTAAGTGTTGAGGAGGATGGCCTATGACAGACATGTGCTAGGAAGTAACAAATAAGAAACAACTGACAAACCCCTAAGCTGTCCTAAGTCAAGCCTAAGATATCATTGGTACAAGTGAGATGCAGGAAATGATATAAAGAACAGTCTATATATTTTGCATCACTTCCTCTCTCCAGGCTCTCTCACTGAGACATGGCTCTCTCTCTTGTTCTCGCTCTTGGAGACATTGGTCTCTGTCAGCAGTGTGGGGAGTGCTGGGCAGCATTTTGGCATTTGCAGATTTCTGTGAGGTGACTGAAGAAGCTTTGTAGCATGAGTTAGGTGAAACATCTTCCCTGAGAGACCTGGGTGAGTGATCTAGGCTGATTCCTTTTTCCTTTACCTCCTAAAACACTTTCATCCTAGGAAACCCCTCATCTCTGAGGAAGCCTCGTGGCTGGTAGCTGAGCCAGATTGAGAAGGCCTCTTGGCCAAGGCCTCTGAACTCCTGCCTGGCTCAGCCTGACCTAGAACAGTTTAAATTCTCTTTCCTCCCTCTCTTCTTAATTTCTTCCCTCTATTGTAATTAAACCAAAATAAAAACCCAAACTGATTTGAGTATTTTATTGGGATTGATTAATCCCTGGCAACCACTAGTATAATATCTTCAGTCAATAACCCCTAAAGTTTACCCCTTACCATCCTTAACATATAGCACGCAGTCCAAGGATGTACTGATTGATGTTTAAAAACCAGACATTAATAAAAATTAAAAAGAAATGTACACATCACAGACATTCAAATTTAATCTTTATTATTGACACTTTCTTCATTTTCTTAAACCTAAATAGTCAACAGAACAATCAATTAAATCCTAGTTGGAATCATTTGCCAATGTCTAAAAAATTAACAACTGGCTCTTAGCCATTTTGGGCTGGTCTAACAAACCCCTTCCAAGAAATTAATAAACAACATTTGAAATAAATGATGAGAAAATGTATTTCTAATACATTAAATTATTTCTATTTCTGGGTTTTTAATTGAGACTCAATTTGTCCCTCAAACCTCTTCATTCATTACTTTGTTCCCAGAAAATTCAAGGAATATTCCTATGCTAGAGCATCTGCCATTGTAGAGTGTTTGAAAAGTGAGACTATAGGGTTCAAATGTGTCCAGTAGATAAAAAAATAATAAAACAGCTTAAACCAGGTGTGTCTGTGAGCAGCAGGATGGAGTCCTTGAATCTCATGTTGAAAATTACTGAACAGAGAGCAGTGAGGTGCCTTGGTGGATTGAGAGACAAGCTTGGAAATGGGAGGTTCTGGGTTCATATGTAAAAATTCTATTCATAATTTTAAATTATAAAGGCAGTTTTCAATAAAGTACACCAAGTCTGAGATAAGTCAAGACATTGTAGAACAATAAATTTTAAAGGCAATGGTTTAATATGGCAATTAATTCAACATACTTTAAACTAACCTCATAATACCAGGTATAAATTCAAACTGGTAAAGACATACATTTATTTCCTAGTACTTTTAATGCAAAATTAAATACATGTTTGTTTTTTATAACATCAATATAGGGAGTCCAATATTTTTAAAAGTTCTTTAATAAAGTTACTGTTTTTGATGTCTATTTTGTTTCATTGGGATTATCATGATAATTATTTCTGAAATGTCACTATTATTTTATCTGATGTTTTGAGCTTTTGATAATGACATAATAAATTGATAAGTGAAAAAGTGGAAAGAACTACCTAACTAGAATGGAAAGCCTGGAGTAGAACATAATGTTTTAAAATAACAAGAGTGTCTCCTCTCCATTTCCAATTGTGGACAAAGGTGGGAAGACAAATGAGAAAAAGAGAAATCAGAAATTAGAAATCAGTGGAGTAAAGAGTTATTTCTTTAGACAATTTGGGATGTGACTATGAAAGGATGAATAAGATCAGGAAATGAAAGAAGTCAGGTTCTACCTAGTTAGGATTGATTTTGTTCATTGTTGTTCAGTGTGAGATTTGGGACTCTCATGGACACACCTGGCCCAAGTTGTTTTTTATTTAGTAGAAAAGATAGAACCCCAAACTTCACCTATCACCCTACAATGGGAGATACTCTTAGGTAGAATCATTCTTTGAATTTCCTAGGAACAAAGGAATGAGTGAAGAGGCTTGAGGGAAAAACCTGAGCTTCAAATCAAAACTCAGGAATAGAAATAATTCAATATATTAGAAATAAATCTTTTTCCCCCTCTGATTCATTGGAAGACAAAGTCTCCTCAGTGAAACACTAGCAAATATGATATTTATAAATTTCATGATTGACTTTCTAGGAAACAAAAGGACCTGAAAATATTTATTACATGAAGACTGTAACTACAGTATCTAAATGTTTCTTAACAAGAGATTAAAAAGTAATTGATTGATATATTGACAAAGAGCCATTAGGGTGCTCTCCCCCTCTGGAATATGGGCCTTACAAACACAATGGCACACTGGGAAGAAATTAAGAGAACAGCTAATCCAAACCCCACTACTGAGTTTATTAAATCCAAGGATTCAGACTCTCATAATTCAGCTGCCTAATATCTGGGGTCATCTATTACTGTCATCTTCCTCTTCTCCAGTCATAAGCTGGCTTCCAGAACAGGTTATTTGGTAAGTATGCTTTTCCCAGTCCAGGTAACTGATAATTGCCTATTCTAAAATTTCTGGAAAAATAGACTTTGATACAATTTAATATAGTCATGAAAATTTTGCTCTGCCAGTAACTAGGTCATAGTGAGAGCCAACTCAGACATGGTGGCTCTAATCAAATTAATCTGAAGGACATCAAATATCTAGTCTCTGCATTGAATAACTTGCATTTCCCAGAGTCCTTCCTGCTCTTCATCTCTCTCTAAACTACATACTTAAAAATATTTATATCTGTGCTCTTTGTGGTGGCCAAAAATTGGAAAACGAGAGGATGCCCATCAATTGGGGAATGGCTGAGCAAATTGTGGTATCTGTTGGAGATGGAATACTATTATGCTCAGAGGAATAATGAACTGGAGGGATTCCATGTGAACTGGAAGAACCTCCAAGAATGGATGCAAAGTAAAAGAAGAAGAACCAGGAGAACATTACACACAGAGATGGATACACTGTGGTATAATCAAATGTAATAGACTTCTCTACTGGCAGCAATGCAATGATCCAGGACAATTCTGAGGGACTTATGAGAAAGATTCACATCCAGGGAAAGAATTGTGGGAGTAGAAACACATAAGAAAAATAACTACTTGATTACATGGGTTGATGGGGATATGATCGGGGATGTAGACTGTAAACAATCACCCTAGTGCAAATATGAATAATATAGAAATAGGTCTTGATCAATGACACATGTTAAACCCAGTGGAATTGCACATTGGCTATGGAATGGGGGTGGGGAGAGGGAAAGGAAAGAACATGAATTTTGTAACCATGGGAAAATATTCCAAATAAATTAATTAAATAAAGATTTCTGAATTAAAAAGAAAAGCAAGAAGAATGGATTGAAAAAATAAATAAAATTAGCCAAGCACTAAAAAAATAAAAATAAAAATGTACTTGCTTTAGAAACTGTGAATACCAAACTCAAAGTAGAATTTTTTGAAATCTGTAAGGATCTAACCTTTAGAATCAGCCTTTCTTCTGAACATTTTTGATACTCAAGTTTACAATTAATATTAGAACATACACCATGCCTTTGTATTCCCTTACAGTCATATTTAGCATATATAATCATCTGATCTCTTTCAAAAACTTTCAGTCAAATGATTTACTCAATTTGCTTTTGGCTTATCAATTTTAAATGCCTCTCATATCACCATAGACACCATCTAGGCAACTAGATGGTAGAAGGTAGAACTGAGGATTAGAGTCATAAAGACCTGAGTTCAAATTTGACCTCAAATACTTCTCACCTGGAGACAGAGACCAAGTCACTTAACTTATGCCTCAGTTTCCTATGTGTGAAATAGGGATAATAATAGCACCTACTTCCAAGGATTGTTAAGAGAATAAAATGAGATATTTGTAAACCTTAAAGGAAAATATCAATGCTAGATAGCCATAGCACACCCTCCCTGTCTAAAAAGCCTCTTTTTCCATATTACCAGCATCTATCCTGGTTGCTTAAAGGCCTTGGGGGGTGGGGGAAACAAAGAAAAAAATCCTTCTTTCCTCTAGATTCACTGACCTCTCTACTTTGGGATCTCCTTTGGAATCCCCCTGAATTATCATGATTATGATGATGACAATGATAATAAATATAATGTATCTTTACATAATCTTTCTCACAAATTTCCCAATTTATTTTTATCAGTCCAAAAAGTCTTCAAGGCACCACCCATTCAACTGAGTTCTTGATTATGTGCTCTTGACCAAAGGAAATTTTACAAGTTGACAATATTAAAAATAAATTATTTATAATTCATAGAGACAATCACTCATGATTCCTACCATTTGAAAAGGTAAGCACTATTCTTCACATTCATGGAATGCTCTTCATATTACAGTTACACAACTGATCTCAAATACTGTAAATTCATCTTCCACCAATATCTCTTGGATCCATTCTTTTCTCTCTATTCA
Organism: Monodelphis domestica; assembly: GCF_027887165.1. NCBI lineage: Eukaryota > Metazoa > Chordata > Mammalia > Didelphimorphia > Didelphidae > Monodelphis > Monodelphis domestica. The sequence continues at coordinate 20,569,781 of NC_077232.1, read as the reverse complement.
CATGATCACCACTTTGCTTCAGGTCCTGAATGATTAGAGCAACTTCTTAAATGCCCTGTGGCTTCCAGGTGCTCTGCTAGTCAATCTATCCTCCACGTTGTCCCCCAAAATCTTCCTAAAACTTCATATCTGACTATGTCATTATCCTACTCAAGAATCTTCAAAAGCTCCCTACAACTTATAAAATAAAACACATATTTTGTAGCCTGGAATTTAAAGGTCTATAACACAATTCAAATCTAGATTCATTTTTCAGGGTTATTGAACATTTCTTCAATATACATCTTCAAATCCAATTGGATTCCTTGCTATGCCCTGAATTTAGTATTCCATCTGTCCTCTCGAAACTGTTCCCCATGACTGGTATGGAGCCTTTAACCTGGATAGATCCAGTTGCTTTAGGTTGTAGTCATATACACAATTCTCCTTCCAAAAACAGAGCCAAACTGAGGACCCAAAGTGGCAATGAGCATTGTTATGTGAGTTTTCTTCCTTTCCCTTCCCTTATGTCCACTAATTAGGCAGATAAACTATAACTACATTCATAGTTAAATCAATTGATAAGTGACATTTTTCTTTCTGTTCCTTGAAATCTTGCATCAGATTGTTATAATAACTTTCATCTCACTAATGAGAAACCGAGTCTCATGGGAAATGATTTGCTCAAAATCACACAAGTAGTAAGTAGCAGAAGAAGAATTTTAACCCATTTCTGCTTGCTTGAAATCAAGTGTATTTTTCATTCATTGTATTCCTTTGGGGCATCAATAGATATTTCATTACATTTTATCAATTGTTCTGTTTCCAGTGTTGTTCAGTTAAATGAAAGACAGTGTGTCATCATGCAAAGGAGGATGATCTTGGAGCCAGGAACCCAAGGCTCCAATCATACTTCCAAGGTTTTCTAATTGGTGGCCAAGAGTAAACCACAATCTCTTTGTGCTTCAGTTTCCTCATTTGTAAAATGTAGACAACCATTGTGCCACTTGCTTCAAAGCCTTGGAGTGATGAGCAATAATTGTTCTTTAACTACTATTATTTATGATTATAATTGTTGCAATAAAGATTTGGGCCGATGATTTCATTGGTTTCATAATGTCTAGATAAGGATGCTTTCTCAATGTCAGTTGGCACCTTTTCTTGAATTCAGAGTTCTGGAGAATTGTCAGGAGCACTGACAAGTTACGTGACACACAGAATCATACAGAAAATATATGGCAGGGTTGGATCATAAGTCCATGTCTTCCTGGCTCACTGGCTCACACTCTCTGCTACACTGTAGTGCCTTTCTTTACAGTGATTATTCAAACTAAATCCCTGAGAAAACAAAAAAAAAAGCAATAGCAACACTCCTCTGGGAACAAACAGAAACAAAATGATGAGGATGTTTCTTCAGAGCTCTCCCCAGAGCTAGAGGCCCAGGAGAGTTAGTCCCCATTCCATAGACCTGGTTTATATTTAGCTCCATTCAGTTTACCCACACAGATGCTACATTAGGGTTCCAAACAACCTAGAATTGGTGGAAGCAGGAGAATCCCAACTGAAAGCTTCCTACACCCAAGGAAGCATTCAATCCTCATTTTCTCAAAAATAATATATACTAGAAGTCAAGGGCCTGGTTCTGAGGGTACCCAGACTCTCATGGAAACCAAGATGATCATTGGGTGAGTCACTAACCCTTCTGAAAATGCTGAGCAACTTACTGCTTGTCAGAGGAAGGACCAGATCAATTCTGAAAGGAAAGGAGTGAAGCATTTGCATGAGGCAGAAGCATCTCAAAAAAGGGTGCTGGAAAATCACTTGTTATAGAAGCTTCTGCTAAATGTAAAATGCCTTCCTCCTTTCCCCTTGGTATATGGAGGCAGATGTCAGAGTCTAGGAAAAGGAGAATTGGCTAAAGGACTGCAGTATCTGGCTTCCACTGTCACTTCTACCTCTAACTCTTCAGGTTGCTGGGGAAAAGGTACCTCTGGCAAGCCAGGATCCTTAGATCTTTAGTAAGATGAGACATTTGTACTAGATGCTGTCCCCAGTACCATCCATCTTGAATGTTCTGTGTTCCTTTTTCCAAGTTTTCTTACAGAATAAGCATCTTGTTCTTCCCTGACTATGGCTACTTCTTTGATTGGTTCACCTCTATCCTAAACATTTCCCAGTAGTCAAAGATGCTGTTTAATGTTTCTGTAAATGTTTTGGTGTATAAGGTAAGTCCAATCCATTCAATAAACATCTTTTAGCATTTATTTTATACCAAACCCAGGGGCAAATAGCCAGTATATCAAAAGGTACAAGATTTGGACCAGGGTCTTCCAGATTTAGGGATGCCCACCTCTCTTCGAACTATACTCTGCTGACTCTCAGGACCCTGAGGCAACTCTCTAAGATTGCAAACTGTAGGACAGTGATCAATGTGCCTGAAGAGAGGTGAAATGTTCTTGCTACACATTAAATACCAAGTCTAGATCCCACCCCAAGAGAAAATAAAACAATTGTCATGTAGAGTTATGTCACACATTTTTCTAGATCACTCGTACCTATCTTTTGCCCAGTCTGATGCTGGCTACTCTGGGTAAGATGTTTTCCTTTCCTCAGTCTTGCTTTACTTATATATAAGATGATGACTTTGGATGAGTTGGCATGTGAAGCCCTTTCTTTCTAGCTCCAGAGTGATTATCCTATTATCATAGGATCTTACCCCCAGCTTGTCCTTACCTATCTGTGGTCATGTCACTAATACATTTTCACCCCCTTAAGGGATGTAAGTCTTTCATTTTTTTAAACCCTCACTTTCCATCTTAGAATCAATACTGTGCATTGGTTCTAAGGCAAAATAGTGGTAAGGGTTAGGCATTAGGGGTCAAGTGACTTGCCCAGGGTTACACTGCTAGGAAGTATCTGAAACCAGATTTGAACCTAGGACCTCCCATCTCTAGACCTGGATCCACTGAGCCACCGAGCTGCCCCCCGAAGCCTTTCACTTTTGTCTTTTCAACCAGACTGTGCCTTATGCTTCTTTATTTAAGGGAGGGGCCAATAATTTCATTAGTATTACGATTATGAGAGGAAAATGCCTCTGTTGATGCAAGTAGCGCCAGTTTTGCAACTTGTAGCCATAGAGAATTGTCTAGAGTACAAATAATCAAGCATGAGTCATAGGTAATGCTTAAACCAAGGCCTTTCTGACTCGGAGGAGGGCTCTCTGTATCCTCCATCACTTCCTCTTCTCTGCTTGATATTAGTGGGCACTGAATTAATACATATTCCCATAATCAAATTGAATGAAGAATTGTTCCTGTTTCCAATCAGTCTCTTGGGAGGCAATAGTCTCCCCTCACCCTGATACCTCATCCCATGATGCCATTACACAGACCATTCCTGCCTGAACTCCTCTATGCCTGGGTTTCCAGAGACAAGTTTCCAAGCACAAGTTAATCTGCCTCTATTGTTCTGGTTTGCAATCCCATCTTGTTTTTAACCCACAAAGATCTATAACCTCTGAAGGATCTCTGTTGCTACCTCACTGTTCAAACTTGACACTAAACAATTTTTATCTGTTTCTAAAATTTAACCTAGCAGCAAAGGAAAGAGAGTTCCCTCCACTGAGAAGGGATAATCCAACAAATGGACCAGAGATTCTCTAGGTGGTCCTGGCTTAGGATCTGATCTCTCCATTTGAATAGTAATGGACTCATGGTTTAAATAAGTATACTAATGCCAAGGGATACTACTGTGAAGCTCACTGAAATATATAAACTAGGGATAATTTGATAAAAATTCCATGACCTTACTTCAATGTTACCCCCATGAAGCTCCATCATCTGTTATCAGTCATGAAATGTGATTCATGTGCCCTCCTGGTGCTTTGAAAAATGTCCCCAGACTATTGTACTCCAGAAATGGGCAGGGAGTCTCCTGAAGAGAAATCATTCAAGTGTGACTGTCTTACTATAAATTAAGAGCCAACCTCAGGTACTCCCAACCCTCCAAGGTTTTCATAGTAATATTCGTGGTAGAAAGTTAGGCAGAGTCTTAGAGATCTTCCATCCTAGATGACTTATTTTTCAGCTAGGTGACACAGTGGGTAAAGCTCTGAATTTTGAGTCAGGAAGACACACATTTTCAATGTGATCTCAGATACCAGCTGTGTGAAGATAAGTCACTTAAATTCTCTTTGCCTCAATTATAACAATAGCATCTGCTACCCAGAATTTTTGGGAGAATCAAAAGGGATATTATTTGTAAAATGTTTAGCAACCCTTAAAGTGTTATAAAAATTCTATTTATTAGTATTATTATTATCATCTAAATTAGCAAAAATATTTCATTCTTTTCATTAAATGATAAAGAAATGTTTCTACTTAGCAGGACTTGAAAGGAGTGCAGATTAATAGCAATATTATGATTACCATTATTAGCACGGGATCATAACTCTGGAGCCATGGTGACAAATCTGTGGTACACCTGCCAGAGAGGGAAATCAGAGCCCTCTCTGTGGGGACACCTACCATTGCCTCAGCACAGAATTCACAAGAGTTTGTTACTAGAAAGCCAAAGGGATGGGAAGCTGGGCTGCTCTCCTCCCCCTCTCCACGCATACCTAAGGACATCACCCACCCCTCTAAAAGGTTCACTCTCACTGCTCTTTAGAGCTAGAAGGAACCTTAGATTGAAGCCCATCCAACAACCTTATTTTATAGATAAGGACATAAATTCAGGGAGATTTTATTGTCTAAGATCAAACAAGCAGTGATTATCAATAAAGAGATTTGAACCCATGTCTTCAGACTCCTAACCTATCACTCTTTTTAAATATACAATTCTATGAAGATAAATACTATTCAATCTGTATGAACACTATAAAGTTTAGTAGAGGCAGCCAGAAAGTACAGTAGATAGAGTTCTAAGTCTAAAGTTAGGAAGACGAGTTCAAATCTAGCTTCAGACACTAGTTTCCTATTCAATTCTATTATGTCACTATCAGGGTTGACATATTTCTACATTTTTCTTTTCTAGAAGAGAACCATCGATTTAGAGTTGGCAGAGGCATTCTCAATCTTTCAGTGCAATTCCCTTATTTTATAAAGGATAAAATCAAGGGCCAAGGAGAGATGCTCCACCCTTACTTGAGATATCACATGTAATGAGTTGCAGAGCTGACATTCAAATACACACCTTCTGAATTCAAACCCATTACTCTTCCAACTACAACAAGTTGTAGTTTTCATGTGTGGGGAAATCATGTCGTACCTCTGTTTGGCTCCTGAATTATACTCCATATAACCTGAAATTCTTTTAATACTGAGGTGTGAAACACTTGTAGCCCACAACTCCTGGCATGTCCAGCTGCAGCCCAAACCAGATTAAAATGTAATTGAGAAGAATTTAACAGAATAAAAATATAATTGGATATAGATAATGTTAATATGTGGTTCTTAAGTCAATTTGTAGTCCATAGGGAACTGTATATAGTATTTAGTCTCCCATTTTCTATTAGAGTTTGGCACCACTGCTTTAAGGGAAGACAAATGATATCATAGGACAGGAAGTTAAAAATGTCACAAAACCTAATAGTAAAAAATGATGCTGAACTTGTTTCTTTGTTCAGTAAACATATAGGAACTAAGCATCTGGTGGATAAAGGATCTTGGACCTTAATAATCATCAAGCCCAACTCTCTCACTTACTGATGAGGAAACTGAGGCATAAAAATGTTAAATGAATTACTTAAGGTCATAGATAGTAAGAGGTAGAAGGAGGATATGAACCCATCTCTTCTGGATTCTACAGCCATTGCCCAATGCATTACAGCCCAATATTTGTCAATGGAGTAGATGAGGAGTGGGTAAACTAGGAAGTCAGAATTTATTAAAAATTAAAAAATGTGTAGTCATATAATTTTATGCAATCCGACCTACCACAATGTCAGAAGAAAAAAAAACTGAGCTATGAAGAGAAGAAATAGGAAAATTTTAAAGTCAAATGGGGTCTTACTCATTGGAAGTTTCTTAAATGAGAAGTTGGAAGTAAGTGACTCAAAAATGTTTCAATGTAAAGTTTCCCTGAAATCCTAAACAATAGTAGAGCAGAAATCAGCCCCCAAACTGGCCCAACTCTAACTAATGATGTTCCATTTAAATTATTTTACACAACCAAGAGCTAGAATTGGCTTTAGATTGAACAATGAAAGCAATGAGTTAAGTGCTGGAGGGAAAGATATCTTAGAATATACATACAGGTGTTTATATTACTTTAAGTTCAGGTATTGTGTATCCCATTTTCTAATAGAGTTATGTGTTTTATTTTTAATTAATCACTTTAATAAGAATATAAATAACAAAATAATTAAAATAACATAGAAAAGACTGTGATCCAATGATTATCAATTAATCACACCTATATGAACCTGTCCATTCAGTCTAAAGGAGCAAAGCTCAAGGAGCCTTGCCCATAAGATGATAGTTTATCCAAATCATAGACATAATCTGTGGGAGAAACAAACCAGATTGTAATTACAGACCTTGTGAAATAAAGCTTAAGAAGGTAAACTATGAAAAAAATCATTTTAGAAACTCAATATTCATTCATCCCTAGGTATTGAAGAACTCCCTTCTTTTCTCATTGCTTTTCTCTGTTCTTCTCCTCCAAAGATGATATATCTGCTGTAGTCATGACTCAGAAAAACAGCACCATGATAACTGAATTCATCCTGCTGGGATTTAATATCAGACAAGACCTGCAGAATGTCCTGTGCCTTATGTTTTTCTTTGTCTACATCACATCTCTAGTGGGCAATGTGGGTATGATTCTGCTCATCAAGTTTGACTCCCACCTTCACACCCCCATGTACTTTTTCCTCCAACACTTGGCATTTGTTGATCTCTGTTACACCTCTGCCATCACTCCAAAGATGTTGCAAAACTTTCTGATTTCCCACAAGTCTATCTCATTCTCAGGATGTCTGATCCAGTTATTAGTTTATGCTACATTTTCTACGGTCGATTGTTACCTTCTTGCTGCCATGGCCCTAGACCGCTATGTGGCCATTTGTAACCCCCTGCACTACCAAGTGGTCATGTCGCAGAGGGCCTGCATCCAGCTGGTTGTTGGGTCTTATGTTATAGGAACTCTGAATGCTTCCATCCATACAGGTTTTACTTTTTCTCTCTTCTTCTGTAATTCCAACACCATCAATCACTTTTTCTGTGATGTGCCCCCACTCCTGGCCCTTTCTTGTTCCAGAATTAATATCAATGTCTTGTTATTAATTGGCTGTGTGGGCTTCAACCTGATAATCACATTGCTGGTTGTGTTCTTCTCTTATGTTTACATACTGTCCGCCATATTGAGGATGCGTTCTGCTACAGGGAAACGCAAGGCCTTCTCCACTTGTGCCTCTCATCTGACAGCTGTCACGATTTTCTATGGGACTCTTGCTTACATGTATTTACAGCCTTCTTCCAGTGAGTCTGAGGAGAATGATAAAATAGCCTCTCTGTTTTATGGCATCATCATCCCCATGCTAAACCCTCTAATCTATAGCCTGAGGAACAAGGAGGTCAAAGAGGCCTTGAAAATGATGGGCAAGACTTACTTAATATGCAGGTTCTGAATTTTAAAGTACTGCCTTACAAAACCATCCCGGGAAAGAGCATCCTTTCTCATTATTTCCCCAAGTAGAGAGCATCTCAGCTAAAGAGGAAATGACAAAGCAATGGTAAAATCTGAGAAGGCATGTAGGAATGCTTAGAATAACCCTTCTGGCTAGGGTAATCCTTCCAGAAATTTCTAAAGGAGATTGAAGGATAGTCTAAGTCCCTGAAGTGATAATGATTATGAAAATGAAGATGATGGTGATGATTACAGTAACAATAGTTTACATTTATTTTGCAATAAGACATTTTTAATAAGTAATCTTATTAGGCTTTCACCTATAACTCCATGAGATAGGTTCTATCTTCTCTTTACATGAAGAAACTGTAACTCAGCAAGCTGTTTTCAAGTGATTTTAATAGATTCTAAAATTTAAAAAAAATTAAAAGCAAGCTAAGAAATTATCTAGTTCTATTCCTCTCTCTTATTACAAATGGAGAAACTGGTGTCTAGAGAAGTTAAATGACTTGCCTAAGGTCACACAGGTAAGGATCAAAGACAAGATTTTAATGTAAACCTTTTGATTCCAGTACCAATATCCTTTCCTCTCACCCCTGATAAAATTAACCCAAACCTGTGCTCACTGAACTTTTTTTTTTTTTACCTAAGGATACCTACAAGTCTATATGAAATCAGAACATGACTTAAGCAGAGATTATTGTTCATGTTGCCCACTGAGTCCATCATTTATTCTCACATTCCTTAGTTAA